>NC_041228.1:73234055-73259055 GCF_002837175.3 Physeter macrocephalus
AGGGAACATCCATCATCTCAGATAGATACAACATGGAAGAAATAGGAAAAAACATGTTTTTCTCCCTTGTGATGAGACCTCTTGGGGTTGACTGTCTTAGCAACTTTCATCTGTAACCTACAGCCGTGCTCGTTATCTTCATCATGTTGTGCGTTCCATCGCTAGAACTTATCTTATGACTGGGAGTCTGTACCTTTGGACGGCCTTCATCCAGTATTCCCTCCCCCACCTCTGGTAACCACAAATCGGATCTCTTTTCCTGTGAGTTTGTTCCTTCCTTTGTTTTTGAAGTGTACTTGACCTGCAACACCACGTTACTTCCTGGTGCACAACATAGTGATGCAATATTTCTCTGCATTTCAAAATGAGCCCCAGGATAAGTCTAGCTGTTATGTCACCATACAAATATATTATATAATTACTGACTAATTCCCCATACTGTACATTTCATACCCATACTCATTTATTTTGTAACTGAAAGTTTGTACCTCTTAATATCCCTTACCTTCTTCTCTCCTACACTCACCTCCCCGCCTCCCGCCCCTGGCAATCACCTGTTTGTTGTCTGTATCTATGACTCTGTTTCTGTTTAGCTATGGTTTTTTTCATTTGCTTTTTTTTTTTTAGATTCCACATATAAGTGAAGTCATGCAGCATTTGTCTTTCTCTGTCTGACTTATTTCACTGAGCATAATACCCTCTAGGTCCATCCATGTTGTAGCACAAATGGCAAGATTTCATTCTTTTTTATGGCTGAGTAACATTCCATTTTATATACGTGTATATAGATACACACATATATGTATACCACATCACCTATTGATGGGCACTTAGGCTGTATCCATATCTTGGCTCTTGTAAATAATGCTGCAATGAAAATAGGGTTGCAGATATCTTTTCCAATTAGTGTTTTCTTTTTCTTTGGATAAATACCCAGGAGTGAAATTACTGGATCATATGATAGTTCTGTTTTTAATTTTTTGAGGAATCTCCATACTGTTTTCCAAGGACTATTTTAGAATTACCACAAAGTTTACTTTCCAGAAATGCCCTCTTCAGCTCTAGGCATATGCTGGGGAAAATGCCTTAGTGAATTTGGCAATAAAGGTCAAAAAGAAAAAAAACAAGGTGGTGTGGGGAGTGCAGAATAACAGTATGACAGTGCAGGCAATGTTGTCTGTCCACTCAATGAGCTACGCCCCTTGCAGGCTGAGATGGGCTTCAGAAGTCTGTCCTTCTCCTAGGGGGCCTCAGGTGCCACACGCCTCTGTGGCCTGATCTCTGTCACTCTGGCATTTAAAGAGGTGGATTCTCCACAAGTGCTCACATGTAAACGCTGAGGAAGCAATGATCTGTCCAGAAGTGAGGAGAATCTGGACGTATTGGACCTTGGAGAAATTCTCTCCAATGTGGCAGCTTCCTAAGGGACTTTCAAGGGTCCTTTTGAAAATTTGTGCCTTTGCCCTGAGAGTCAGAGATGGGATCCCACCGGCTGATAAGGGTGTGTCATGTCCTGGTGACGATAACTATCACCGGCCAAGAAGCCACTGTGTCCTGAGCTTCTTCCTTCAGCAAGTACGGTGTTAGGTTTATACGGTACATACCAGAGAGAAGGAGGGCCGGTCCTTCCAAGCTGGCCCAGCTACGCCACTGTCCCCTGAAGCAAGCGCCTGGCCCCATCACGGTGCCTCCTTCTGTGTCAGAGAGAGGTAGGCCTCACCTTCATGGCCCAGGCTTTCCCCCTCGACCCCTTGGGTCCGCCTTTCTCTGGGCTGACTTCACATGGGGGCCGACATTCTCCATATGGTGGCTCAGGGCAAGGTTAGCTTCACAACCGCAGCAAAAAGAACTTCTCTTTGCAGCTTCAGTAATACTTCTGGAAGCCAGTTCCACTGGCTTCGCTCACCTGGTTTGGGTCACAGGCCCATCCTCACACCAGTCCCTGCAGCCAGGTGAACAGGATGCTCTGACTGGCCAGTCCTGGAGCTGGAGCTGGAGCTGGGGTGCGTCCACGCCCTGAAAACAAAGCCCCGGAACGGGGGTTGGGGAGGTGCTCACCGCAAGCACAGCCCAGGCCAGCGCGTCCTGGTCCACCTCTCGTGTCTCTACCGCTGGCCTCCCCTCCCCCTCTTCCTCCCCTCTGCCTCCCGGACTCCCATAACTCGTGGCCTTGCGGCCTTCCAACCTCCACACCTTCATGCCTCCTGCTGACATTCTTCTCTGATTCTCCTTCCATCCCTTCTCACTCCACTGTAGCTGTGTCTCTTTTAACAACTCACACTGCAGTTCCCTGAAAGTTACCTGCTTGGGTTTGTCAGCATCTGGTCCAGAGCGTCTGTACAAAGAAGTGTGGTCACGTCAGGACACCTCATAGCCACCAACCAGCCTACAGTTCGTTTCCTTCAGGTCAGCCCCCTTTCCCTGGAATAATCAGCCAGGATGATAGAGCTGTGCTGTGTTATAGATCAAGGGACCTATGGAGAAGCTACAGTCTGGCTTTTTTGCTCGGCACAGCAATCAGCAATCTTTGGGGCCTAAAGATTACATTCAGTATTTTCTCCCACCATTATTTCTAGCATACGCTGTACAAACCTAAAACAACATTGGCTGAAAGAAAGATCTTTGTAGAGAGTGGTTTTTCTTTTCTTTTTTGAAACCCTAGGTGATACCACTAGAGTATATGTGACTAAATGGAAACTGGAAACCAACCACCTCAATGACTAAAGGAAAATGGGTTTGATAAGAAAAGGTGAAAGGGGTTGAGAGGGGCTAAAAGGTGATGTTTTTAGGAAAATAAAGGTTAAAAAAGACATTGCTCAGCTATTCCATATGTGCAGGGAACGCAGAGCTTGGTGGATGGGTTTCAGTAGCAGCAAGAAACAACCTTATTAAACCAGAGTGCAGTCCTGAGAAAAGCTTCTAAGAGCGTGTTCTTAGATGAGGTGATGGAGTCAGGGAGATTATAATTTAGAGTTTTATAGTTTGAGTTCTAAAATATAATAGAAATGGGGAGCCCAATACTTCTCTGATTTTATTTTAGTAAAAGAGCCTTCATGCTTTCTACCATTCTCACTTCCTTCCACCCCACTGTAATTCCTAGCGGGCCAGAACCTGGCCCCTCCTCTCCTGGCCGGATCCATCCCCAGGGCTGCTACGTGACCGCTCCGAGCATGTCCACACCGGTAATCTGTTTCCTGTGGTCCAAGCACATCTCCAGACAGCTCATGTTCACCTGTCTTATTAATAATTGGCTGCAACCTTTTCAATTTTCCCCTCTAATAGGCTCGCAGAATTGTGTTACTTATCACGTTATGAGCTCAGTTCTTCTAGATTTTTACATTATTCCTCTAAGGCCTTCAAGTAAATTGAAGGACCACCTGAGTAACCTGAGGCTGATGAGGAAGGCTTTGAGGCCAGCACGGACCCACCTACGTACGGGGCCAGGATGTTGTCTGGAAACCTGGCTTAATTGTCTCTAGGCTGCACCACAGACTCGCATCATGTGTGGCTTTCCTCCAGCAGTGAAAAAAAAAAAAAAAAAAAGCGCTGTGAACAAGTAAGTGTTTCCCCCAGAAAACAGTGAGACTGCATCACCCCTCATGTTCTCACTCAGTGGCACCATATTCATTCATTTATTCATTCATTCACTCTTCGGCTTCCTAAGAGGCCTTACTTTCTGAGTTGAGCGTACCTCATAATTGTAAGCATGATTTCTTTTCATTTTCTAGGAAAATATTCCAGCCTTCTTGCCCCGCTAGAAATAGTTATGTCCATTCAGGAAGATTCTTCTTCACATCTTTATTCCCGGAGGGAAAATCCCCAGAAACTCCGACTTTGGGGTGTTTATTTTCAAGCTTGTTGAAAAATAACTGCTTTTTGATGAGCAGTTGTGAACCGTGAAAAGTATCAAATGTTGGGATTGCAGCTGTGGGCTGAGGTGTTGTGAAGAGATGGGCACTTTCCCTCTCAGGGGTTCTCCAGGCCCTGGGGTTTTGCCACAGTTAAGAGAGTTGCTGGATGCGTCACCCGGGGGCTAACAGGCCGGGAGGCCGGGTCCGCAGGGGGCACTGCCTGGCGAAGTCCCCAGGCTGGCCCCAGGCTTCTCAGGGCAAGAAATGATTAGTGAGGTCACCTGGAGTGGTTGGCTTAGAACTGCGTCTTGCTTAACCAAAACCCACACGAAACTGACATGTCAACCCTGAGTCCAGCTAACTCACATGTAATGCAAAAGATACCAACCACATGGTCAAGAATACCTGCAACACGAGGCCGCCGACGTCTGTCCTTCTTGCCTCCAGATCTCTGGGGTCGGGAGTCTGTCCCAGAGCGCATGATGTTACTCACTGGTCAAGCCATCCTCTTCCCCCTTCCCCCCGACAGTTCTGGGGAGAGAGTGACAATTTCTGGATCTAAAACTCCCCGCGTGCGGATCGTTTCAAGTTGAGATTGGGTCCCTTCACTCCCTCACTGTGACGGCCCGAGGTCTTCTTTGGTGACTTGATGTTACCTTCCTGAGAACGTGGGTTCGTCCCTCCGCGGGACCAGGCTTCTTAATTTTCTGCAAGCCGCACATTCACTGGCTACCCCCGAGAGCCTGTCATTTCTACAGACAGCTGATCGTGCCTCATACACCAAGGCTCCCCATGTCACAGAAGGCCTTCCTGAAGGGCTGAATGAGCCCCAATGTTGCTTTCATGAAAAGACAATTTTCACATCCACCACACAAGAGAAATCACTGATGAAACCAGAGCAAACTGAAGGTTCACTTTGCCTGCCTCTGCTGAACTGCGGCGTCGTCTAAGTGTAACGGCAAACGCACGTTACACAGAAGCTCGCGATTCGAAAACTCCCCCCCAACACACACACGCGCACGCACGCACACACACGCACGCGCACGCACGCACAAAGTGAACCAGTGAAACCAAAATTGTGTACTAAAACACACTGAGGGTGCACATAATCTCTCTCGCCTATGTTTTCACGATCAAGTCTGGATGTTACAAAAATCTCCTAAAAATCTCAATTTGGTCTGAATATTTATATTTAAAAAACCCATCTGATAGAAAGTTAGATGATGTCTCACTTATGCTCTAAGTAACATGCCGAAATGCATATCAATGCCCGTCTGTGTGGGTAGGTTTTTCTTGTTAAACCTCTGACAACAGGCAGAGATGATTGATAGTAAGACCAACTCTAGGTTGTTTCTCCGCAGCCCACCTTCTCATCCCCTCCCCCTGCAAGTACAGGTCGGCTTTCTTTCACAAACATGAAGACTCAAAGTAAAAAAAACAGCACTGGTTAGTCAGAACGCTCTCCTCACTGGAAAACCACCATTGGAGGGGCCAGGAAATGACAATTTTCAGCCTCCTGTGGTATGTGAATTATAAACCGTACACAGTGTCATGTGAAACCAGGGAAATTCATATATTTCAAGAAAATCTCTTCCTCCCCCTGGGCTCGTTGTGTTTTGTTCCATGTGAATCGAATTCCTGTATTTTCCTTCGGAGCATCTACGGTTCCTGCCGGAAGGAAACAGAAAACTTCAGTTCTCTGAAGGGAAGCTACTGCATGTGCAGCCACAGGGCTTTGCTGGAACCCGGCCGCACTTCCTCAGTAGGACTTGCAGGTTTGTCTCAGCTGTGAAAGCAACAAAAAGAGAAGACCAAGGACATTTTCCTCGTCACAGAAAAGCCGTTCGCTTACTGTCTGGAGAAACAGCAAATCCTTAATTTTAAAGGCACTCCAGCCTTTAAAATCAGCCCCTCCTCTTTTTGAATTTTGCCTCTCTCTTGGGTGAGGGCTTCTTATGATTTATTCAAAGATTCAGAAGTACAGTTGTCCCTCGGTATCCAAGGGGGATTGATCCCAGGGTATCTGCAGACCTTCAAGTCCTTTATATAAAATGGCGCACACACATGCACATCCTCCTTTAGCCTTTAAATCATCTCTAGATTAGTTATAATACCTAATACAATGTAAATGCCATGTAAATAGTTTCCTGCATGGAACAAATTCAAGTTTTGCTTTTGGGGACTTCCTGGAATTCTTTTTTTCCCCTAAGATTTTTGATTTGAGGTTGGTTGAATCTGAGGACGCAGAACCCGTACATAGGGAGGGCCGACTGTACTAGAAGGATAGGTCACTGGGTTTGTGGCTACATCTGGCTCCTACGATTGTGAAATAAAACCACGTTCTGCTGGTTTCCTTAGGTAAGAGCAGAAATGACTGGATGGAATGCCCGTCAGCCCGTGCTATTTGAAGAGACATAGTCTGAATCCTCAAATACTTTGAAACCTTAAACAAAAGTCAGAAATAGTAGGAAACATTGCATCTGAAGCCACAGAATACTTAATGTTAACCTGTATGGCTGGAATAAGTGTGCAGGGTGGTGTAGTCATCTCTGATGTATTTGGAAGTAGCACCCTTCTGTAAATTCAAATTGTTCAGTCCCTTTTCTGTAGAATCCAGTTTGGTCTTAACGTTTCTTCATGATCACGTGTGTTCGTCATTTTGTTTTTGGCTTCAGTCAAAGCTAGCGACCTGAAACAGTCATTGCCCCATTTCAGCTGTAGGACTTCTGGCAAGTTATTCAACACCCCTGCACCTCAGTTTCTTCATTTATAAAGTGAGGGTAAGAAGAATATCCTCCTGTGAGAGTGCTTCTCTGTTGATTAATTTAACAAATACCACTGCGTGTCCCCAAAACACCAGGTGTGGAGGATACATTGGAGAGCAACACTGAATGTGTGTCGCTGTCCTTCTGGCTTTTGTTGCTCAGGGAGGGAAATGAACAAGTAAGCAAACAAAAAATAGGAAATTTTACATGATGTTAAGTGTTATGAAGGAAAATAGGGTGATTTGATTGGTTTGAAGGAAGGTCTCCATGAGGTGGAGACATTTAAATTGAAGAATGAACAAAATTAGCCAGGCAAAGGCTGGATATTTCAGGCAGAAGGAGAAGCATGTGCAAAGGCCCTGAGGTGCAAAGGCCCTGAGGTGCAAATGTCTTTGAAGGCTGAAGAAACAGAACACTGGACTCTTGGTTGGAGAACAGTGCTGTGGGCTGCGAGGGGAAATAGGCAACAGGCGGGTCCAGGTGGTGCCGGCTTGTGGGCCAAGGGAAGCAGTTGGAGCTCAGTTCCTGAGCACTTTGGGAGGCCACTGGAGGACTGCACTCAAGAGCAGCACTTGACCTCATTTACATTTTAAAAAGAGCTCTCGCTACTGCTGTGTGGAGTGGAGACTGGGCAAGGAGTGGAAGTCAGGGTTTTCTTTGTAAGGATTAAATGAGATAATGAATGTTTGGCAGTTGCTGCAATACTTGACACATAATAACTGCCCGGTTTACCTGACTGCTGTTAGTCATTATTATCAGTATTAATAGCAATAATGCTTCAGTTTGGCATCATAATCTGATGCTATAAATTCAACATGTACACCTGACATTAAATGTCTTCTCTGATTTCAGTCACTACAACGTCAAAAAAAATTAGGTCAGGAGTTGGGCAGTGAGTTTACTAGCCTAGCTGGGTCTCGAACGTAAAGCCGATTTTGATCCCTTAACAGTTTATTATTGTCCATATAATGAGTTGCATGTGTTGAAGGCAAACTTTTTACGAAGAAAGTTTGTGAAACATTTTTCACTAATTAAATTACTATACCAACCTATGAAAGAAGGCACTTCTTGAAAACAGTTGGTTTTCCAGAAACCCTAACATTAACTTCTGTGAGGTTTACTTCTGACCCGAACCAGGACATGTGTGGAGAAAATGTGTCTTTGGAGAAACGAGCATTTCTGTGCTAGATCTCAAGTTTTGAGAAAGGGTCTTTGCTGGCTACAGAAAATCAGAATATACGTTTTAATTCTGCTTGCTGTCTGGTGGGCTTTTAGCTCCAACTGTCGTCTCCTCACCTTCCAGGCAGTGGGACAGGACTGCTGGGGCGCTGAGTAACTCCGTGTACCCCCCAGGGCTTCTCTAAGCCTCAGTCTTCTCATCTGTCAAATGGTGGTGATAAGTGCTTCCAGAGTGTCTGACACATGAAAAGAGCTCAGCAATTAGCTGTCGAGGTGATTATTGTTATTTGAAGACCAAAGTACCCACTCCCCCTTATTTGACCTGTTTAATTCCAGATAAAAAGGATTGTTCTGGTATTCCGGGTAAGAACTGCTTTGGTTATCAGAAAATTTTAGAGTGATGGCCTTTGACATTTTATCTCTGACCCTCATTTGACCTTTGAGCTAGGAGGAGAGCTGGAAAGAAGCCCCCGGGGAACTGGTTCCAGCTGTCGAATCTAGAGTCACAGACTGGCAGCTTTGCGGGAGGTGGTGGCCTCCAAACCCTGCTGGAAACTACACGTGTAAACTGGGAGTTTCATAAGCCAAGGGGTCTGGGGTTTCAAGTCCCCCGTCGTCCTCCTTCTTTCTAACTGTTCATAATTATCTTTGCAGCGCTCTAATGCTCAATAATGATGCCGCCGATGCGCGCGGTATTCTCAGGCCCAGGTGCCAGCTGGTACCTCGCCGGGCAGCTGACCGCCTGGGCGCTCTCAGGCGAGTTCCCCGGGGCCCAGCCCCCGCCGGCCCGAGCCAAACAAAGGCAGCCCGACCTTCCCCCGTCCCCCCCGCCGCCCTCCTCCCGCGGCCTTAAGGAGGCCCGGTCCCTCCTTCCAGCCCTCTCCCCTCCCCCGCCCCTCTTTCGCCCTTCCCCTCGCTGCCCCCCTCCCACTGGTGGTTTCTTCCTGCAGCAGAAATCCAGGAAGCCGCCCCCCACGTTTCCTCTCGGCACAGTTTTCTCCAGGGCCTAACTCACACCCGACTCAGCTTGATTTGGAGTTCCCTTTTCTCTGCCCCAGGAGAACCCCCAACTCTGGCATTCATTTCTGGGAGTAGGGCCTTGCTAGAGAAGGTTGCTTATTTTTGAGTCTCAGAGTTGACCTTTCATCATCATCATCGAAAAAAAAAAAAGCATTCTGAAGACAAATTACCGAAGAACAAATGTGAGGCTTCTCTCTCTCTCTCTCTCTCTCTCTCTCTCTCTCTCCCTCCCTCCCTCCTTCACACACACACACACACACCCTTTACACATTCGTCAATAGAGCAGCCTTCCGCAGGCAACATCTGCAGGATGAGTCGTTTTTCGGTGACTTTCATCTCATTCACTGTGTCTGCGGTGCGGGCTGCCGTGCTGAAAGGCTGTAACAGCAGGCCGATTTGGCACACAAACAAATTTAAATGTGAACGGGGGGGGGGGCTTGCCCACCTTATGAAGAGTGGTTGAAATGCTGCCAAAAAACAAAACAAAAACAAAACAATAGGTGGGGTTGGTGAGGGCGGAGGCGCCTTTAATCCTGCCAGCCCGGAGGCTGCCGGGGTCACGGCACAGCTGCCCCGCAGGAAGGACGAAGGGCGAGCAGGGGCGCACGCGGCCTGGCGGCGGGGCGCTGGGCGCGGGCCCAGGGGCCGGGGCTCTGCGACCACCGAGGCCCCGCCGCCGCCGCCGCTGACCTTGACTTCTCCCCCCGACCCTCGCCGCGGGCGCTGGAGGAAGGCCGGGCCAGATGGGCGTCCCGCGCGCGACGCCGCCCTCCCGGCCCCGCACCTGCCCCGTGCGCCCCTGCGGTGCCCCGGCCCGGCCCGCGCTCCGGGGGTCCCGGCGAACAAAGGCGAGCCTGGCCTCGGCCGGCTCGGGGGGCGCCTTCCCCCCAGCGCCCCGCGGGGCATCGCAGGCCCCGGCGACCCGCGCGCCCGGACCACGGTGTCGCCCGCGCCCGGCGAGTCCCTGGAGACGGACCGCGCGGTGACAGGCCGGAGGCGGCTCGAGGGATCCATAATTTATGATGTTGCTCTTACCAGTCCGGTTTGGGGTTTCACAAGCGTTGCCTGTTTTTTTTCCCATTTGTTGCTTCCGTCTGTCCTTTCGGAGAAAATGCCTCCCCCCTCCCCTCCCCAAGACAGTAGTTACCTTACAGACTTAATGTGATAAGAAAGCAAAAAGTGAGAGTCTCCCTGAGGGGTTGCTCAGAGGGGGTGAGAGGAACGCAGGTAAGGGGGCGGGGCTGAAGGAGCCGCTGAGTCCACTGCGGACCTTCGACTACTTTTACCCCAACTATGTAGGAAAAACCCTTGTTTCCAGAGAGAGAGGTGGGGTGAGGCGTTTGTGCTGAGAGGCAGTGAGAACAGATCCTTCCCCTCCCCTACCACCAGTCATTTTCCTCATTTATAACTATACCTTTTCGCCCTGAGTGATTTTTTTTTTTTTTTTTTTTTTTTAGCACTGCAGGCCTGCAAAAAATGATGTCGGGTGGCAGGAAGGGAAGGGGTTAATTGCTCCCCCCTGCACCCGGACCAGACTGATCCCTGACCCTGCGGGGGGCCAGCGTTACAGCAAAGCAACCTCAGGTGCTCCTAACTTAGGATACATTGGGGGCCCCTTTGGCAAAGGATGCTTCTGTCCTGAAAATTCCTTAAATTGCTGTAGTGATTGGGGAAAGATGTATGGATTTTATCACATTTTAAGTGCAACAAATGAATAAAAGATAGGGACAACACAGGACCCCAAACTAAGTTGGGGGAAGTCTTTTTTCTTTCTTGAAAAGCAATTTATTCTGGGCCCCTTCTTTTTCTCATTTGGACTTAGTGTAGCTAAGTGGACTTGGGACCAGAGAGCAGCTGTTGCCAGTGCTTTTGCTGGTGAGGCTGGAGCCTGCGAAGACTTGAGTGAGAGGAAGTCTGAGCAGGTCAGATCCAGCCGTCCGGATTGCTGCCCATGCCCAGAGGCCCCAAGCCCAGGGCTGTTCCCACCCTTCCTAGGAGGGAGCGGGCCTAGGAATCGCTGCAAGCTCCGGAGCCTGCAGATGGCTGGGTCATTTTGTGGTTTACAAACAACCAAGTCAGGCTGAAGCCACAGTCACTGTGGTTCCAGGCAACCACAATTAGTCACACAGGGAGTGACCCAGTTACGGCACACCCTCTTTTAAAAGGACATCAGTCCACATCTTGCTAGCTTGATTGCAGAAACGGTGCATGGATGCAAGGAGGATGAAGGCTGCACGGGATGGGGAATCGAAACCTAGGGTGTAGGTTCCTCCTACGGGCCAGGAGTTGGGTTTTCTGAAAAGCAGCAACTTTTAGGGCAAGTAGAATTTCACCGAACGTTGAGGAGAGAGTGCTTTCCAGGTCAGGTATGGCCTTCTGTGAAGGGAGGCAGGGAGAGAAAGGTGCCTCCGTGTTAGCGCCCGAGTGCTGACTTGCCTTATAGGTTCCTGACCACCTGTCAGATGAAGGTGGGGAGACAGGAAGAGGAAGAAAAGCCCTGCATATGCAGGCTTGTGTGGGGTTTTGCTTTTTAAAAATAGCATTTCTTTTTACCGCAGTGGCATAGGAACTTGCAAACACAGATCCCCGGCAACAGTAAACAAATTAGTCTAGGTTCTTCCATCTGAAAAGTAAATAGAGCAAGTGTCTCTCTGTCTCGGTCTCTCGTCTCTGTCTCTCTCTCTCTCTCTTTTTTTCTTTACAAAGGGAAAATGCAAAACAAAAATTCCCCCTCCTCCTAAAGGCTTGGTGAGTGTTTGTCCAGGAACAAACAGTCTTTTATTCGAATGGTCTCCAAAAGTTCATAAGCAAAAAACAGTGTCCGATGTCTGGTTACCCACAATACAGTCTCTGGCTGCATAGTGAAGCTTTTCTGTCCTGAATTTGTGATCTGCTATCAGAGTCCTTTAGTTTCTCCGAACAGAAGGCTCTTTGGGAGAAGAAGGCTTGGGGCTGGGGGGCCACATTGGAATCAGTCTTTTTTTTTTTTCCGTTTGCTGTTTTCTTCCAGTCAGCGAGTAGTGCTCGAATTCTTTTGATCTTCCCCAGCATCTTAGTGAGCTGAGGGCCAGGGAAGGGTTAAACCAGGCCACAGGCAGGTTTCCCTGCTGCCCTATTTTACCGGGCACCACCCAGGAACGCTTCATAAAAAGGCGCCGCCCAACTCCTGATGCCCTTCATCTCCTTGGGAGATTTTCCTTTTACAGCGTGTTTTATACCAACTTCAGTGATGATTGTCTTTTTAAAGTCATAGGTTCCCTTTAACCAAGGGGAGTTTACAGATGTTCCCGACATTCCGAATGTAGTATCTGCTGAGAGGAAAGAGGCAAAGGAGGAGGGAGATGGACCATCCTTTTGAGGGATGGGCAAAAATAATTATTGGTAGCTGAATTGTAATTGCTTAGAAACAAATCATTTGTAACATTTGGCCACTTGTTGTGGGTGGAAGCTTCAGTTAAATGAATTCAGTTTGATATGCTTTTACTGAGCAGCCTTGATCCCAGCCAGGTGCTTTCCTAGGTGCCGAGGATACGGAAGGGCAAGGCAGGCCGAGGCCGTGCTCTCACGGAACTTACATCCTATAGGGGAGAGAGAGCTAACAGGTAAAATTTTAAATGACTTTTGGATAGGGGTGAGAGCTTTGAAAATAATACCACCGGACAGAGAGACGGCCTCTCTGAGGAGCTGATATTTGAGCTGAGATCAAGAAACAAAAGGGAGGCAGCCCTGGTGCCACTTGGGAGAAACAGTCCAGGCAGAGAGATGCAGGAAGCCTGGGAGGAGCTGCTTCAGTCGCAGAGACAGGGAAGGCGCAGGTCACAGGGCTGGGGAGAAGCAGGGTGGAGGGGAGGCCCGGGGTTCCTTCGCTCACCGCGTGCACAACTCCAGGGGGCGCTGTCCTGACCCGCAGCCTGCGTGTAACCGGCGTCTGCCCTGATTCATGTCCACATGCAAACCAGCGGGCCGGCTGAGAGCTCAGACGCTGCCCTCTTTACCTGCGAATCTTCTTTGCTTTGCCTTGAAAGCCAGCAATACTGATTGAAAGCAGAAGACAGCTATTGCAGAGCAAAAATCCATTGTCTGCAGTGGGGGAGGGGAAGGCGTAGAGGGTACATCTTGAGGAGTTGGCCAACGGGTGGGGACGGGCTTGGGTTACGCAGTTCTGAGGGGAGAGACCCGTGACCCGTGTACCCCGGACCAGTGTTTCCCCTCGGGAGAGACTCGTGCCCCCAGAAGCAGCCCCCTCAGACCTGGGTGTGGGCCTCCTCTCTCAGGTGCCTGCCATCCAGCCCCCCAGGTCTGCTTCCCACTTCTTCCAGGAGGCCTGGGGTGTCCCTCCTCACTCAGGTCTGTCCCAGCAGCCAAGGGCCGATTTGGTTCTTTTCTCCCATAAAAGCGTCAAGTCACCTCTGAGTTCCCTGGAAAAAGGGCCCATCTCTTTCCTTCCTTTCCTGCTTTTCTCATTCCTAAATTTAGATTTTTGAATGGTGGGCAAGGCTTTTCCAGTTCTTGGGTGGAATATGGAGGAGAGGAAGAGATAAAAGAATATTAAGTGAGGCCAGCAGGAAGCACGGTGCTGAGGGATGAGGTGGGACAGCCCCTCTGCCTTACCCCCAGGGCTCTCAGTTCACTTGTAGGCAAACTCAGAAGCTCCTACAATTGACTTTTTCTTTTTTTATGGTCACCTCCCTCCCTCCCCCCCAGCTGCTGGCCTCAGGCAAGTCCCTCTCAGGGCCTCCACCTTGCTCCTGGGTTGTAGGGCCTTTTGCCACCAGGGCTCTGGCAAGTGGATGAGCTGTTCCCCGTCTCTGCCCTCACTGGCCCCGTGGCCACTGGAAAGCACCCATCATGGCAACCCTGGGGCTGCATTTCCGGTAGGGGAGGGGGAGGGAAGGAGGCTCCAGAGAAGCCTCCGGGCAGAGGCAGCAGCCAGCCCAGCAGACGCCGGCCACTGTCTCAGGGCTGTGGCGCTTTCTCAAACCTCTCTGATTCCCTCCCTGTCCTCGCCTCACTTCATCAGAAGAGTGTCTAGACTTCTGTCTCTCTCAACTTCAATGCTCATGCAGAATAGAGACTTCTGTTTTGTTCTGTCAAGTGACTTAGCATCACAGAACACTGGCATATCCTCTGTTCCATATTTCCCTTCCTCTTTCAAGATCCAGCTCTGGGTTCCGTGATGATGGGTTTGAATCTTACCTCTGCCTTTTTCTGTCCACCTGACCTTGCTGAATTGTATGATTGCTCGGCGTCTCGACTCACTTGTAAAGTGAGGATAATGATTGCACCCCTCCCAGAGAGCTGCTGCAAGAATTAAATGAGCCCATCGCTGGAGATCTCCTTGGAACTTGCCTAGCCCGTGGCCAGGGCTCAGATACATGATAAGCGCTGAAGGTCGCCAACCAACTCCTTCTTAGTCTCTCCTCCCTTGGCTTTGTCACCTCACACTACGTTCTGGACGCCTCTGATCTCGGCCTGCTCACCCAATCTGCCTAAAAACAAGTGATCACCTTCCCTCTCCAACAGAGATCCTCTCCCAGCCTCAGAATGTATGACTCCACCCTCGGAACCATGCTGCTTCCACCTTCTCCTGAACACCCTTCCTCCCGGCTGCTGCCTACTTCTCTGAGGCTCTGGGTCTGAGGCATCTTCATCCACAGTGACTCTGTCTGATAATCTCTCTTATTTCCTTTCCAAGACCACAACACATATCTACCTCCTGAGCCCTTCGTGTCTGTGATGTTTTGGTCGCTGCCTCCCTGCCCCCAGCCTCCAAGCTCTCCTGTCTGATCCATCCTTCCATAGACTGTTTGGTCCCCAAGGCAGCCTGTGGGAGAGAAAGAACAGTCTGATCTGTTACATCAGCCGTCTCTGTGCAAGGACTCAGTTTCCTCATCCAAATGATATGCTCCTGCACACGTGTACTGGAGATGTTTTGGTTTTTGTCCACCGTAAGTTTGATGTTAGGAGGAGAGACTTCTGGAAAGGGCTGTGAGGTTGATTTGCATGAAGATCCAAGAGGGTCCTGGGTAAGGACTCACCATAAGGGCAAAGAGGGTCAAAGTGTAATCAGAGGAATGAGACTATAATCTACAGCCTAGTGCAAAAAGGGAGGAGAAATTTCAGGTGCGTTAATACTCGTAACAGTAATCATTATTATTAATGTTGTTCTCTGGCCTCATCTTGCACCTTCCCTTTCAGGACTTGTATCAGACCCTTAAAAGGTGTAAGCTATAACAAAATTGAGCAGAAGAGCTGGTTCACTAAAGTATCTAACAATAAGTTGTTATGAACCTAATCCATTCGTTCCTCCAGTTCTTCCTAAGCACGCACTGTGGGTTCAGCACTGGGGATACACCTGCATGGAGCTTACAGTCAAGCAGGGGGACAGATAATACAAATGAGGGACGACCAAGAAGCTCGGTAAGTGGTCAGAGTGGTCAGAAGGTCTCAGGACCGCATATTGGGGTTCCTTCGCCTTGAGTTTAGAGTCAGATGAGGCTTTGTGGAGGACACGGAGTCTAAGCGGAGATACCACAGGAGAGCCGGAGTCAGCCAGGTAGAGGAAGAGTTCTGTGCAAAGGGGAACGGGGTGCACGAAACTCCCTCGGGCAGAGAAGCACAGCATTTTTGAGGAACTGAAAGAGGTTCAGCCCGGGCAGGGCGTGGGCGGGGTGCTGAGAGGCAGGACAGGAGAGGGTGCACGGCCAGGGCATCGCCTCGTAGGCTGAGCTCGGGAGTTTTGATTTTACCCTACAAGGGAAAGGAAAGCCAGGAGAGTGTTTTAAACGCTCGTGTGTGTGCGCGCGCGCGCAACAATCAGACTTCAGCATTAGACATATGGGTACGGGAGGTTGCTGCAGATGCTAGCAGGTGATGGAGCCTGGACTAGGGCAGGGCAGGGCAGTGGAGGGGCAGAGAAATGGGTGGATCTGAGCGATATTTGAGAGGACTTGTAGTAGGGTGAATTCGGGAGGCGAAGGAGAGGGCAAGGTTGAGGTAACGCCTAGGTTTCTACTTGAACAACTGGGAGGGTCTGGGAACACATGGGGAAATGCAGGCGGGAAGTGGATGTGTTTGCTTGTGTGCATGCTGGGTTTGAGATTCCTGAGCGACATCCACAGGGACCTGAGCCTGGGGACACCGGCCATCGTTGGCAAATTGAGACAATCATTTGGATAATTTGTGTGTTTATTTCTGTTGTAGTCTGAGACCTTTTGGTTGTAAGGAAAGAAATTTAGTCAAGCTAGCTCAAATAAAACGTGGAACTGTTAGCACACAACGAGCTTCCTGGGGCGCGTTGCTCACGGGACAGCGGTGAGGATGGGCATAGCTCTGCTGGGCAGCACAGGGCGGCGTGCCACTGGTGCCTTCGTTTCTGCCTCGCTTCCCACTGGCGGACCAGCCTTCTCCACTCATCCGAGAGGCCTCCGTCCTCCACATCTGTGCTCTCTCTGGAGCTGACGCCGGCTCTTGCCCCACAGACCGACCGGCATCTGAGCTGAAAAGCTTATTGTCGTTACACTTTACCATGATTTATACATCTCTTTCATTCAGATTCTTGAGAAGGGAGGATCTGATTGGCACTAAGAAGTTGATGGCATGGTGGCTTTGGGTCAGGTGATCATCCTTGGTGCAGGCAGTGACAGCAACGTGCGTGTGTGTGTGTGTATATGTGTGCATGTGTGTATGCCTATGCCTGTGTGTATATATGTATGTCTGTGTATGTACATGTATGCGTGTATATGTGTGTATGTGTCTCTGTGTGTATGTAAGTGCATGTGTGTACCTATGTGTGTGCGTATGGGTGTCTCTCTGTGTGTATATGCGTGTGTGTGTGTGTGCGTGTGTCTGTGTGTGTATATGTGTACGTGTAGGGGTGACTTTGTGTGAGGGGAGTGGGCAGGCCAGCTGTCCTGTCAAGTCGGGGACTTTAGGTCGGCGAGATGTTGGTACGTTATTTATGTACTTGTCTAAGCTCTCGAATGTTGATCCTGCGTGTCCTCTGCGTCCTGTGCAGCAGGAGGGAAGAGCCTGGCCACGCAGACTGAGTCTGAACGCCTCCTATCCCGGCGCGATCTTGGGCGGCGTGTCTCCTCCTACTGCCTCGGTGCCTGCTCTGTAAAATCAGCCACCCCGTGTGCCTCCCGAGAGAGGGAGTGACGTGAGGTGACACCGTGGGCGGCCGGCAGCAGGAGGAAAGCACTCAGTGGCTGTTGTCCTTCCCGCCTTTGTGCTTTTGTTCAAATCACCTTTTTTCCCCAGAAAACAGGAACAGTACTTACATCACTTTTTTGTAGTGATTCCTCTGCATGAGTACGAACAAATGTTTATAGAATGATCATATATTTTACTCCATTAAAAAGTAGTTGTAACCAACCACTCAATAACATTTTGGAAAACTGAACCAGAAAAAAATCATTTATCCATAATCCTGCCATCTAAATGAAAACACATAAACTACTTATTTCTTTTCAGCTTTTCTCCTAGGCATCTTTTTTACATACATGGAATCACAATTTACGCACAATAAAATGCAGTGTTTTAAGATGTTTAAACATAAATTATTTGCAGAATGAAAAACATATACTTTAAAACTGTTTAATTTTCATAAATCTATAATCCTGATTGGCACCTCACTCTAATTTCTTCTGTTTGGTCCAGAACAGCTCGCAGATGGGGCAGTGTTTAGTTAGAACCATATTTATTTCTACCAAATTACAAATATATTCCAGGCAAGAGCTATGTCCATTCAGCTGTACTCTGAGATGTTAGATTTAATGCAGGGCTAATGAGGCCAAGCCAGAGGTTTTATCCTCACAAGAGTCAATTAGCCTTACTAGCTACTGTGGCCACAAATTTCACCCCACTCTTGGTTTCCCACCTTGCAAATGAATGGCAGGGGCCACCAGGGAGATTGAAGGAGAACCACGGAAAGTTCAATGCGAATCCATCACTAGACAGCCAGCCTAAGGGATTCTTTTTTGAACCATTAGGTGAACTTGGCGGGGGGTAATGCTTAATGGGCACAATTAGAATATTTCATGTTGGACAGTTGTTGGATTCTAGAATGAAAGTTCCAAATCCAGCTAGAATAAAACCAGTCCAGATCCATCTCTTTTCAAGGATGGTACGTGAAAAAAACTCTCTCGTTTCAAATGAAATGGTGGTCAGCAGCTTCAAACAATGACGGACACCAGAGAATTCCTTCAGCAGGTTCTTTTTCTTTGATACCACCCCACCGGTTAGAGTTAGTAATTCTGAGAAAAGTAAAGTGTAGTTACTGGTTGGAGAAATTTGAAAATATGCCCATCAACCTGTTTACCTGAGGTCACCTTAGAGCAGACACACAAATTTCAAAAATTCCATTTGAGAATACTGCATCATGCAGCTGGGGAATGTTCTACAGTGACGCTAAATATATGTCACTGAACGTCTGCATGGAGTTTTACCAGCCTTCCCTCTACCACGATGCACCTTCTGTGCACTGCATGTGCTTTCTTTTCAAGATGACTTGTGCACATACCCGCACTCCCTGCAACTCCGTGGAGAAGAAACAGGCTGTCGAGAAATTCATGCGTGGGCTCTGGTGACCTCTTCCCCCCTGGTGACAGGAGCTTGTGCCATGTTGGTATGACACCCCACCCTTTGTGTTTCAGGCGTAAGCCTGGAGAGGACAGGGGTCTTAGTTCTTCTGTGTGATGGCTGTTCATCAGCACTCACACGTCTGCCGCGTGGGTTTAGTCACACAGGAGAGGAGACCATTTCAACCGCCGAAGCTCTTGGGCTGCTTTTGTAGCATCTGGATTTTTTTCCTCCAAAGGCTTCTTTTCTCCTCTTTGCAAGCCAACCACACAGTTTGGGCTCAGAGCTTGTGTCGGAGGCCTAGTTGAGCTGCTGTTTGATATTGTGCTAGCTTGTTACCGCATCGCTGGCATCAGATGTCCTTACCGATTTGTTCCCGATTGGTCCAACCTGGAACAGGATTGGCTTCGTAGATGGGACATCTTGTGGTTTGAAATAGGAGATTTGTTTTAACAAACTGCTCTTGACCATCATCTGTCCCAGGGAACGAAGCAAAGGCAAGTTATGAATTTCTTCCTGGTGGCCTCTCTGGGGGCTCTTCTCACTCCTCCTAGTGTCCCCTGCCTGGTATTCTCTTGCCTCTTTCTCCCACTGCTTGCAAACAAAAACCCCCAAACAATACTCACTGAACTCTCAAATCATTCCCTGGGCCCCTGAATCCGACAGAACTGTGTCATTCTGGCTGCTGATGGAGTGGAGGGTGTTGGAAAAAAGTACCATTGTGCAAGTTAAGGAGAGGGTCAGAGAACTGAAAAGATGGCAGCTGTATTAAAGGGCTGTTCTGGGTTGGGATTCTCCTTCTAAGCTATCCAAAGGCATAAATTAAGGACCACAAACTAGAAGATGTGGCAAATGAACAGAATACTAGGGTTCGTTTTTTTTTTTTTTAACTGGAATTCCACTGTTTCCCAGGAATTCCAACATGAAGCTTTACATATTTTTCATGTCAGCTCTGTTCCTAGCCACCTTTGTTTCCCAGCCTGCATGCGTGCCTCCCCTTAACAGCTGGACACATCACCATTCCATTTTTCTATTGGTTGTGACTGAAGTAGCTTGAGGTCAATTATTTCCCCAGCAATTGACAAAGAATCTTGACGAAGAGGAAAGTGACATTGTCCCTTGAACAACACTGCCCCCTCCTCCCCCTGCGCTCCCGGTTGAGCGGCAGGCAGACTCTTTTTGCAAGGAGCCCAGCGGGGCAGTGGCAGTGGGGTCTGTGGAAGTGCGTGGGTAACATATGGCAAGTGGAGAAAATATTTATATTCATGGGGAAAGAGCAGGAGAAGCTCCAAAGAAGGTCACTGCACAGAGATTTCAAGCAGGAGACGCACAGACTTGATATTCGGTCTCTGGCTGGACACAACAGAGAATTGAAAGAAAGAGTTTTGTTTTGTTGCTTTCCCTGCCACCTTTGCTCCTCTTAACAATCTGCATTGTTGGCAGTTTGAAAAAGGGAATATCCCTCGCCCCCAAAGCTCCAAGAAAGTATCACACTGGACCTTCCCAGGGCCCCGCTCCCTCCCTGGTCCTATGCCTGGGGCCTGTCGGAGTTTCTTCCCTCGTTTTGACTGGGAGGCCGGCACAAAGTGGGCACTTGGGCAAATGATTCTCGGGGGAAGACACAAATAGTTAATCGGTGTTAGACTGCGCTCTGATGAGACACCGGAAACCTCTAGTGTCCTCTCCAGGGCTCTCCAGCCGGCGTTTTGCGCCACAGCTTCCTTAAGAGAGGTAAAGGGCTGACTGCTAGGCCCGCGGTGGAAACACTTTTGCAGCCCGAAGCGCCACCTTCCACCGCGGGCGGTGGCGCGGGTGTAGGGGGGAGCGGTGGCCGTCTGAGCGCCCGGGCTGGGGGATGGGGCCGGGCGCACACGCTCGGCGGCTCGCGGCGACCGACCGACACGCGGACCGACGGGACACGTGCGCATCTTGCCGCGCCCGCCTTCCCGCCCGCGTTCAGCACCCGAGGGGCGGCGCGCAGACTTGCGTGGAGAGTCGGAGGCCGCGAGGGGCTCCGTCCCCAGCTCGCTGTCGCACGTGTGCCCCCTCCCCCGGCGTGCAGGAGGGTGTGAACCGGGAGCTCCACTGCTCGGAACTCTGGTTTGGTTTGGGGGCTTCTTGCTCTCCACTCCCCCCACCCCGAGTTCCAGTTCCTGGCGGGGGAGGGGTGTTGGCGGTGAGATGGGGTACAGGTGCGCCTGCGTCCTGGCTGGGGAGAGGTCCCCCTAGGGTGCCCTAGTGAAGCTGCCCGTAAACAGCGGCCCGCGGCACCGAGGCCAAGCTTAATGGATTCTTGCAGATAAAAGAGCCCGGCTACCTTTCTTTCCCATAATGGCCCCTGAGGCTAACAGCTTAAAGAGGAAACCCCGGGATTGTTTTACAGCACGTGGGGGGAGGGGGGCCGGCTGGCCGGGAGGGGAAGGTGGCCCCGGCCTGTTAACCCTTTCCCTCCCGGCCACTGAGGCCTCCCCAGCCTCGCCCGTGCTCCAGAAGAAACAGGAGGGAGGAGAGGACGATGCCGGAGGGGGCGGCCCAGTGACCCGGCCCCGCCTCCCGCCCCTCCCTTCCCGGTCTTCTTTCTAAAGAACTTCCTAAAGGGAGAACGGAGGTCAAGGGGCTGCAGTTTTGAGAGGCAGGCCAGGGGAACGTTTCTTGGGAGCTCCGGCTGACCCCCAGGATCAACGGGTGGCAGTTTCTCTGGGACCCGGACTCCTGCGCGGTGACCCCTGGAAGGCGTCATCTCGCCCCGCTGCGGGGGGCTGGGGTGAGGGCTGTTCCTGGGCCCCTTCAGGTGCGAGTGCTGTGTACCCAGCTTGGGCGTCTCTTACAGGAAGTTTACATTTGCAAACTGCGGAGGGAGGAGAGGGAGAGAGGGGTAGTCGCATCTGCTTCCTGGCTTTTATTCTGGCTCCAGGAAAAGATCAAAACAATAGTTAAATGGCAATTGAAGACAAGTGATGTAAGAAATAAACAACTCAACAACAAAAATGCCCATAGGGTTGGTTTGGGTTTTTTTTAAGCCTTTATTATGGAAATAATTGCACAAACACTGAGGGAGAGAAAATAGTATAATGCAGCGGGTCTCAAATTTGAGCAAGCATCAGAATCACGGGAGCAGCAGCCTTGGGAGGTTTGGTGAAAACTCCAGATTGCTGGGCCCACCCTGAGAATTTGCAAGTTTCCAGGTGATTCTGCTGCTGGTGTCGAAAGGGCGCTATGAGAGCCACTGGTAGAGTAAACTCCCCTGTAACCCTCACCCAGCTTCAGTATGTAAACTGTATAACATTTTGCCCATCAGGTTTCTTCCATTGCCTCCCCCATCTTTCAGGTGGCTGGAGACTTTTATTTTATTTTATTATATTTCATTTATTTTTGGCTGTGCCGTGCGGCATGCGGGATCTTAGTTTCCCCAACCAGGGATCGAACCCGTGCCCCCTGCATTGGGAGTGCGGAGTCGTAACCACAGGACCGCTAGGGAAGTCCCCTGGAGACTTTTTAAAGCAAATCCCGGACATCATGTCATTTCACCCATATGGATGATTTTTAATTCAGTGGTTACTCCAGCCAAGAGTAGTAAACACTCTGAGAGGTACTTGGAAAAGCCTTTACGTGATTCCAGGAAGTCCAACCTCCCTTCTGGTCATTTCGCCCTGGGGCCTAGTCCAGAGCCTCTCTCTGTAAAACCCATGCCTGCATCTGGGTTCTGAGACCACCCTTCAGGAGTTCCTTGCCAGCAAACGTTGTCAGGTTCTCGGAACGCTGCTGGATTTTTCCAGCAAGCTGGCCTGGTCTGGGGTGTCACGTGGTCCCCAGCTCTCGGTTTCGGGTCATTATCCCATTTGTCCTCATGTACTCCCGTGACCATCATTTACCCTTGTTAGGCGTTTTCCTAACAAGGCACCTTCCCCCAGGACGGAGCTCTGAACCTCAGGGGTTGAGGTGGTACCCATAACAGTGCAAGCCCACGATGATATTTTGAATCCGTTGCCTTCTCCTTTAAGAATCCTGGGCTCATCCCCCAAGGGAAGCCACTATGTCTGCCGCTTCCTATAATCACTGGTGTTGGACAGGGGGAGAGTCTAGCCTGAAGTTTCTGGAAATGTCCATCATTGAAGCCCAGTTTAACCCCCCTTCATTGGTGGGTCCTGTACAGTCGGGCTGTGCAGGTTGATTTTGTTCAGAGGTGCTGAGCTCCCCCTTATGTTCCACTTGACTCATTCCCGGTGTGAAGCTTCTCGGCCCCCTCTAGGCCACTCGAGAGAACCCCCCAATTTAGGGTCCCTGCTCCCCCACCACGACTTTCTCACCCCAACGCCTGGCAGTCCTACCTGACCGCGGCCCTGAGAGCTTCCTTAAGCTGTCCACAAAGTTCACTCTCTCACATGTTGGTGGTTCGTTCTTTTTGTCTTCTCCTGACTCTCCAGGAAGCTGTATGAATTTTTCCTTTCTCCACCTGCTGCTAAAGAAAGCCCCAGGGATGGAGGAGGCTTCTCCACCCCAGGCTCTGTTTCTGTTTTCATTTTGCCTTATCTTCCTATGTTTTTCTTCTTTCGCCCGCCTGGAATCAGCTGTCACTTTTCTGTTGTCTCCCGGGTCCTTCAACTTGCCTTTGCTTTTCTAGCCTTTCTCAAAGAAGATGCGAACAGCATGTGTTTGCTCCCCTTTGGGTCCATTGTGCCTCGTTTTGTCTGGTCGCCCAGCTCCCAGGCCGCAGCTGATGTAGCAGTTTTAGCCGTTCTCCCAGGAAGGGAGGCCTGGTGCTGGGGCAAGATTCGAGATCCAGTACTGGTTCTGCTTTTTTTTTTTTTTTTTTTTTTTTTTTTTGCGGTACGCGGGCCTCTCACTGCTGGGGCCTCTCCCGTTGCAGAGCGCAGGCTCCGGACGTGCAGGCTCAGCGGCCATGGCTCACGGGGCCAGCCGTTCCGCGGTACGTGGGATCCTCCCGGACCGGGGCACGAACCCGTGTCCCCTGCATCGGCAGGCGGACTCTCAACCACTGCGCCACCAGGGAAGCCCAGGTTCTGCCTTTTAATAGTCTGTATTGCTGGGTTCAACTTCGGAACTTCAGTTGCCTTATTCATTCATTCATTCATTCATTCATTCACTAGACATGAATGACCCTGCACTGTGTGCTGAGTGCTGTGCTGGGTGCTGGGGATACAGCTGTGAACAGAACAGACATGGTCCTGCCCTAATGGAGCTTTTATAATATATGATTATATAGAAATTATATATTTGAGTCGGGGAGACCGACATTAAATAGGAGACGTAAGTAAACTAGCATGTTAGAGAGTGATAAAGTCCTACGGTGAAAAAGCAAAGCAGGAAGAGGCACCAGAAATGTTCCAGGAGGGGCTGGTGTTGGTATTTCAGGGAGTGTGGCCAGGAAAGTCTTCACTGAGAAGCTGGCATCAACGAAGGCCTGAAGGAAGGCGGGTCATCTGCAGAATGGGGGTATGAAGAGTTCACAGACTTGTGAGGAGTAGGTGGGGTGATGTGCGTGGAACGCGTCGCCCACAGAGACAGAGCCCTTGTGTTTGTCCGGTCGATGCCTTCTTCTAAAATTGCGGTCCTTAAAACCTACTCTGAACAAGTCCAAGGTTAGAGCCCCTTTGATGGCTTTGGTGACGTCTCCCCTGTTAGCTGCTTCCTTAGGGCAGCGCTGGCCCAGAGGGGCGCCTCTGTGGGTAGCCTGGCTGGTGCCTCCATCAATTCCCTGCAAAAAATGACATGCCTGGGGAGGCTGGAGGAAGCACCCAAGGGCAGGGCCACACGGGGGTCACTCTCTCCCTTAGTTTTCGTGGCCTCGGTGACAGCGCAAAGGAAGTGATAATGCAGAGGCTGATCTTTAATGAGAGGAGGTGACAGTAGTCATGGGCGAGTTCCCCAATGAGAAAGACGAGGAACCGTCTGGTTGAGGCAAACGCTGAAACTAGGTTGTAACTGCAGCGTCGGTGCAGATGCTCCTTCAGGTTGCTGTGCCTTCTAGCAATTTCTTGGTGCTGTTCCTGGTTGTTTGATAGACAAGACATTCTCAGGGATGTGCAGGCCCCATCCTCTTCTGTGCATAATAGGTGCTTTTCTGCACCTCGATGTCTAACGTTTATTCACTCTTTCTACCCCTTGAGGTCATCCGGGTGCTGGGCTGCAGCTGTTTTCAGAAACTCATGCAGTTTGGTGCAGAGATAACTGTGTCCCTTTTGACCTTCACTGTCTCTTTCGAATGTTGCAGGAATGAGGAAAGGGTGGATTGTTTACCGATTCAACTCTTGGTGGTTCCCCGTTATACTGACTCAAAATTGCAGGGCCAAGCGGCCTTCTCCCCTGAAGGAAAACCAGCCCAACCCTCTCTGTTCTCTTTGGTGGTGTTGTTTATAGCGGTACTGGTGACAACATAAACGGGTCTCTGTGTGGCTGCCATCCCCACAATCAGGTCTGGACAGGAGAAGCCGAAGCTTTCCACCCCAAAGCAAACAGTAGTGCCGCTGGGAAGCCGGTCGCACAGGCCAAGGGAGCTGCTCTCCCTGCCGCTGGTGAGTCACTGGAGGCTTGATCGGGGGTCTGAGCCCCAGAGAAGGCTTTCCGCTCACAGCCACTCTGAAG
>NC_041228.1:73259555-73327678 GCF_002837175.3 Physeter macrocephalus
AGTCACGGTGACGTGACAGGTGAAGCCACCACGGGGCGTCTAAGGTGGAGGCTTCACGGAGCTCCTTTTCCAGGATCATCATGGGTATATTTTCATCTTGCGATGCGAATTCACGGAACCTCATTATCTGAAAGAGACTCGGACAGCCTGTCTTGTGCCATGTCGGGCGGGGGACAGGTTGGGCGCGTCCCGGGGGCGGTGTGCAGGGAGCCACCGCGGACCACCCCCACCCTCTCTTCTCCTTTTTAACTGCAGAGACATGGGGCTTTGTGTTTGGTCAGGTGACATTACAAGGTGAAAACAGAGCATCTCAAATTCTAGTTTACCTCGAACTTCAGAGGTCATAAAGGCGTGCACGAACCAGCTGCTCCCAGCTCGCGCATGCGCGTACCTGCACGTGCGCACCTGCACGTGCGCGTGCGCGTACGTGCATTGCGCAAGTGCGTGTGCGTGTGCGTGCTCGCGCTCGCCTGCGCTTGCCGCAGTGGGTCCCTGCCCGTTCCACGTGGGGCTCCGTGGCGCTGGCACCGAGCCCGGGTCCTCAGGACACCAGAGTGGCTTTGCGTCCCTTGCTGACACCACGGCATTGTGTTTTTCTACCCATTAACCGAGGATAAATGGCCCAGATATTGTGCCTATTAAAGCCTCATTTTTCTTTTGACCTTTTGTTCCTCGGTGTACCACATTATCAGACGCTGCACACGTTTTTTAAGTAGTCTCAGCCTCGAATGCCCTTTTGAGGGAGTAATGGGAGGTTTCTGCGTGTGGTGCTGTTGAGATATCTGGAGTGGAATTATGTCAAGGTAATGTGAGGTTTTTCTTCCAGTCTAGTCGGAAGACAATCAGTTTAGCGTTATTACCAGCAGCTAATCTGGTATAGGAGGATATATCAAGAAACTGTACAAAGGCCAGAATGCTGTATTTGCATCTATTGCGAATACAAAAAAATAGAGTGAAACCAGTTCCCCTACCCTACTACATTCTATAATTACATCTCTGCATATCATGGGTCACTTTTATTAAAAGCATCATTACTACAGTTGGCAGCAATTTACATTTTATCTTACATGATAGCAGTTTTCAAAGGAAAAAAAAAATAAAAGGACATCACAACAAAGAAAAACAATACATTTACAAAGTCATGTCTGTAAACTTCAAGGCTAGTTTAGAGCTGAGGTAATGCTGTTTTAGCTTGTGGCTAAAGTAACAAAGTCCTTTAATTTAAAAAAGGTACCTGATTCTCTCTTCTCTCACTCTTTATTTATTCATCTATTTATTTTGTTTATACCAGTGCATTACAAGACCACGAGACAATGGAACTGCAGTTCTGTCTGGCAAGAACCCTCCCAGTAGGTTAATTTCCAAAGGGACCCTTCACATTCAACAGCTGCCTTATTATTGCTGCGCCTCGGGACAGAGACGTTCACACAAGGTGGAGATTGTCAGAGTGTATGGATGTGTGTGATGCGCGAGTGTGGGAACCCCCGTGTAGTCAAAAAGGGAAACAAATGAGCAAGGGTGATATGTATGGTAAATTTCATCTTGACCTTCACAGCAAAAAAATTAAAATTAAAAAATTAAATATATAACTTCATAACTTCCTTTGAGCAGCACTTCCTTCCATTCGTGCCACTTGGTTACAAATTGCTCTTTATTATAATACCAATGGTACCAAAAGAAAAGGAAAAGGAAAACAAAAAAACAAAAAAGCAGAGCATTATGTAAGTTTCCTTAAAAAGACATGATCATCTCTCAAATTTCATCTCTCCTAGGGATAATAAATAATGCACTGCACAATACTTAATGACCGAGATACCTTTTGACACACCTGTATAACATGACTTGGACTTCTTTTTTCTTTTGCTACACTATGTTACAGAACAGCTTATAAAACTAGGTATGAACATTAACTGTGAGTGTAAACAGTAGGACTACCACTTGTCAAAAGTTTTAAACACTTTAACTGAAACTGGTACTGGTTATCCATCATTTTCATTGTGTTCTATTTCGTCCCCCCCGTCGAGTGAGTCTAGCTCTTCGCCCTGTGCTATCTCGTCTTCTAAGACCGAGGACTCCGCCGTCTTGTCCAGGCTCTCCTCGGCGTCGCTGCCCTCGAGGGTCTCCTCTTCCTGAAAGGCGCCCCCCTCGGCCTTGTCGGGAGCCTTGTCGTCGCCGGAGCCCACGGCGTTCTGCAGCCCCGCCAAGGCGGGGAAGCCGGGCAGCGTCAATCCCCCCAGTCCCGGAGGTAGAAACATGGACGGGTAGAAGAGGCCCGGGGCCATGGTGGACAGGAGGAAGGGGTTGAAGGCGAGCGGGCTGGAGGGCAGGCCGGCCGGGGCAGTAGCAGCACCAACAGATCCATTCGCAGAGTCCGGGCCCGGAACGGCGTCTGCGCTTTTCTCCGAGTCCTTGTTCTCGTCCTCGTTCTCGTTGCCCTTCTCCTCCGCTTTGCACGCGCCGTCTTCCGGCTCGGCGGGGCCGGCCGCGGCCGCGGTGTTGCCGGCGGCGGCGGCCGCAGCGGCGGCGGCGGCGGCGGACAGCGGGGTGTTGAGCAGCCCGCCCAGCCCGAACATGCTGGGCAGGCCGGCCACGCCCGGCAGCACCAGGGGCAGCACGGCGGCCGGGTTCTTGGCGTCGCCTCCCGCGGCGGCGGCGGCCGTAGCCGTGGCCAGTCCCGGAGGGAAGCCCATGAGGCCGGCCAGCTGCAGAGACTGGAGGTTCTGGAGGCTCTGCAGGCTCGTCAGGTCCATCCCAGCGAAGAGGCTGTTCACCAGCAGGGGGTTGATGCCCGACGTGGAGGCCACGGCGGCGGCGGCGGCGGCGCGGGCGATTTCACTTTTGGGCCTCCGACCCCGCCGGCTCGCCCCTTCACCCCGCACCACGGGTCCAGTGAGAAGACGGTCAAACATCGACTCAGGAACGAAACCCTGAAAGGATGGGAGAGGCAAACGGGGGCCATCAAAGCTGCGGAAGAAAACCTCATCTCCACGCGGGCCTTTGTGATGGACGGAACACTGACATTCGGAACGGAAATACACAAGCGATTACTTCCATTCTAAAAGCTCAAGAATCAGACCTCGGAAAGCAACACTTCTCTTTTTTCGCATTGCATAGCTCACCGAATTATGCTGAATTGCAGAACAAAATGTTAAAGGCTACTCTATCGGTGAGGTAAATGTCAAGATATCTGTATCCATAGCTAACTCGAGAAATAGCACATCAGAAGGAAGTTGAAAACTATGGAAAACTAAAAGTTATATTTTAGTATCTACCCTGGGGAAACAAAAACTCATGTTCACACAAACACCTGTACATGAATGTTTACAGCAGTTCTACTCATAACTGTCAAAGTCTGAAAACGGCCCAGACGTCCTTCCATGGGTGATGGGTAACCACACCCAGGGGTGCAGCCACACACAGGAGCCTGATCGGCAGCGAAACTTGTGACACATGTAACCACCTGGATGACTCTCAACATGGTGAGTGAAGGAAGCCGCCTCAAAAAGGGTGCGTAATTTATGCTTCTGTTTAGGTGACATCCTCAAAAAGGCAAAACCTCTAGGGATGGAGAAGAGAGCAGCGAGAGCGGTTGCCCTGGGCTAGGGGTGGGGACAGAGAATAATACAAAGGAATTGGGGCCAGTCACAGAACTGTCTGTATTCTGATTATGGTGGCCGTTCAAGAAACCATCCACGTGTGAAGACTGATAGAACTGTATACCGAAAGAAAAATAAGCACTTTTACTGTTACTTTAAACAGACAGACAAAAAGAAATCAAGATGTTTAAACAAATTAATTTTAGAAAGAAATAGTGAAATTAATGCTTAGGCAGAATTGCTGTATTTTTTTCATGTGTTTATTTTAAAATCAGAAATCACAGTTAATCTTAAGGATCTCAACCACCATAAATTCCATTCCACAGATGCTGTTAACCACGTTTACCTGGGGCATTCCTCCCTGGAGCAAGTCTGCCTCTAAGACTGTGAATGTGTATTTCTATACAATCCCTTTAAATCAGAGCTGTCAAATTAATCCACCTTGGTGGATTAATGACATATTGATACAAGGAATGAGGATGTATTAATGATATACGAAAATGATGCATTATGTCAACTCTTTTAAGCCAAGAATAAGTTATCATTGAATAATTAATGGCCCACAGAAAATAAAGAAAAATTCAGGCAAACAGTTTTGTACAGATACCTTTCTGGACAGAAAGGCAGGGTCTGTACTTACAGACTGCTTGACTATATCGGTCCAGTCTGGGGCAACTGCAAACTCGGGGTTTTCTTCCAGCCACCGGGGTAGATCCTTCATCGGAGGCGCCATAGCTCCACCCATCTAGGGAGAGGCATTCGGAAAATGATTTAGAAACAGACAAATTCTTCCCTCTCCCCCCTCCCATCTGTATATCTACACATATACATACACAGACCATATAAATATACGTGTATTCTGGAAGAAACATGATTCTTTTCCCCTATGAAAGATGTCAGAATAAAACACTTCTTTCTGGGAAAAGAAATCGCATAGAGATCAATTCCCTTTCCCAATGTTTACCTTCTTCCCATTTCGTTTATTGACAACAGGCACCCTTTCTTCTCCTGTCAAAGTGTTTATATCCAATTTATTAGGGTTTCGACATCTGTGTCGTTTCTGTTTCGGTTTCTGAAATGAGGAAAACAGCACATCTGCATTCTTCTGCAAAAAAACAAAAACAAAAAACATATTTAGTAAAATTGTACTTAGTACTTATTCTTTCCTATATAAATGACAAACAGAACAGTCAAGCCATTTTCAATTACTCTGGAAGTTTCAAGAATCATTTTAATTATTAGAAACCATCGTTTCCTTTGAAAGGAAAGACTATTCTCTTTATCCTTTACTTAAGGAACAAACTTAGAAGCGGAGAACATGCTTTTCCTTTTATCTCTCAATAAATTGCTTAAAATCTTTTCTTCAAATGTTTAACCAAGTCATGGTATTTGAAAAGGAAACTTTCTCTGGTACCTTTGCTAATCTCTACTCAGAGACTTGAGTGGATACAGAGGTGATCTCACATCTACGACATGCGACTGTACATGAGGAGAAACAACCCAAGGGATAAAAGAGCCTTTGCAGGAGGGTGCATTCGGAGTGGCAGGAACCCAGCAAGATAAAATGTAAACTCCTACACTTAAGTTTTTAAAAATTCAATCACATAAGTTATAGGACGTAAAACATCTGCACAACTAGCTAGCAAGCAGTTTAAGTGACGAATCATCTGGAGATCCTGTCTCATGTTTAATAAACGGCATGAGCGTTAGTTGTGTAAGAAAGAAGCTAATAAAGTCTTGGGCTGCGTTAGCGGCTCAGATCTCTGCAGTAACAGCTTCCTGATATTCTGTGCTGGGCAGACCCAGTCCAGAGACCAATTAGAGCATGGTGGGGAGTGTCTTCCCAGTAACGAGACCCACCCCGGAAACCACACCATGTGACGAGTAACAGAAAAACAGTCACATCTATTTGGCGGGAGAAGGAAAAAGCAAGGAAATGCATACTTGGCGTCTTCGAATAACGACAAGGCTGCCCTTCACGTAGGACAGACCTGAAGCTAGTTTTCTCTAATGTAGAATATACAATGACAAAAGCTGGGAAACGTCCGAGATGACGAGACAGTCAAGCAAAAGGCAGAGGGGGCCAGGGATTTCTCCGTCGCCATGGGAGACGGAAACGGCCTGACTGAGCAAGAATCCTCCCAACTCTACACCCTGTGATACTCACTGGTACGTAACTTGGCATATCAACAGTGTAAGCGGGATGCAGCTTCAGCCATTCAACTAAGTCCTTGTTTTTAGGAGCTTCTTCCCCCACCAGCCTCGTCCCATCTTCGAGATTTATAACAGGGATCCGCGTGTCAGGGTCCAGCTGTCCAGGAGAAGGAATGTTTCTTGTAGGTGGGGTCTCTATATCTTCTTCAAAAGCTTTGGTCACCTCAGCATCCTCCTGCGGAGAGTTGACAATGGTCGGAATTCTCACACGAAGAGAGAGATCCTGACAACATCCTAGCCTGAGGAGACGCCAGCCTAGCATAATGGATCTCTGATCATAAAGGGAAAAAAGTTACTTGAGACAACGGCAGTTTGGGAACAGCTATTAAATGAGAAGATGGAACGTGTATCATTCTTCACACTGTAGAGTTAGTAATGGGGTAGACAATTCACGGTCCGTCACCGCGCCATGTTTGAGATCTTAAGCAAGCCACGAGGAGCATGACACAGGCAGTGGGGTCTGAGCCCGATATGCATGAAAGGTAGCCTCTCAATCTCTTTTGGGGATCCCTGGATAGCATCATTAAAGAAATTATAATTAAAGGAATGTTCCAGAAGCCAGTTTATACCTAGCTTTTTGGCACTCTGTGATCAGTACACTTTTGTCGGCAGTACAATAGTTCATATTAGGCGTGTGTGGCAACACTGGAAAGGTCAAGTCTAACCGAAGCTGAGTCAGAGCTGAGACTCTACCACCGCCCAGCCACTGGTCCTCAAACTCCGTTCTTTCAACCTGCAGACATCTTCAGTGAGGCCCATCCCTACTGTTCCCGCTCTGGTTCAGGTCTCCGTCACTGACCACCTGTATGCCCCTGCATTACTCCTAAACGGTCCACCTGATTCTAGTTCCACCCTTCTTTAATCCAACCTCCACTCTGCTCAAAAATCATGTTACATCACTCCCCTGTTGAAGCTATTTTGATAACTGAATCCACATCACCTTCAGGATAAAATCCAAGTTCTTTAGCATAGCGATCACAGCCCTCCGTGATTTGCATCCTACCTTGTCGCCAAGGTCATCTCTGCTGAAGCTGCCTCCTCACCAAATTCCCTGGCCAGTAACTTTCAGTTCGCCAGACATGATAGGCTCTCTCTGGCCTCAGTCCCTTAGCACATGCTCTCCCCGCCCACTCTTTTCAAATGACTTGCCCCCATACAACCTCCAAAATTTCACCGAGGTATGACCAACTCCAGGGAAACTTCCCCGTCTGTTTCTCCCCATATCCTCCTCCTCCAGTCCCATTCTTCCTTTGGGTTTTCAAAGTACCCCAGGGTCTTCTCACAACAGTGATACGTTGTTATTTATCTGTCACCCATCTTATACACTGAGTTCTCTGCTGCAAGCACCCGTGGGGCCTTTATTCTTCACACCCCCGTGCCTGGCACAGGGCGGGGTTGGCTCTCACAACTTACTTACTTTTCACGGCTGCACAGTGGTCTCCAGTTTGAATGCTAACACATCACAAGATTTTGGGATCTGTCTTGTTCCACACAAGTAACCTTGCCGACCTCTATACCTCTTCACTACTCAGTTTATTTACAGACCAATGAGCATTCTCCTTGTATTTTATGTGCGTGCACATAACCCTCTCAAAGACCAAATGAGGAATTTCCAAATTCCAACAGTTAAGAGTTTAAAAAAAAAAACATTAAAATAATAAAAATACATTCTCTTAACATCTGTTAGGAGTTTTGAGCCAGGCTGCTAAATATGACTTCAGGGGAAAAAACAATAAATTCCTAGGGACAGCTTAAAATATATGAATGAATAATAAAGCCAGCCGTAAGTTTAATACAGGGTGTACAACTACAATAGGAAATAGCACTTGGTCGCACTGACTGTTAGTCCCTGACGCTGGGTCCACAGACAAACGTGAGATTCAAATGGAAAGACAGTAAACGAAGCCGCGTGGGAGCTGCAGAAACTCCCGATCTGTTGATGTTTGTTCAGTGAACAAAACCTATCAAAGCATCAGGGTGGTTCCCAGCAGAAAGCTATCGGCTGGCGATGCCACTCTGGGGGCCACACACCTAGAAACGGCGTTTTAACTAAGGGGAAAAACAATCACAGCTGATCCACTGTGAGGTGCATTTTTCAAGATTCTAGAAGTAGTCAGATGATCGACAAAAATGACCATTACTACCGCTGGTACATTCGTAATGAGTTTTGAAAATTACCTTTTAACCACCCGGAAGCTTCTGGTTTAATCAGACCCCACTAGGGGGCAGGTTTCGGTGAAGGCTATTTTGTCACTTCGAGACTCTACCTTGACCACGCCTTCCCTACTCTTTTATTAAGTTTCCTCCAAATTCAAGAAATAAAAAAATGGGGAAACAATAATAGGAATGAAATAAGGAAAAACATATTGAAACAAACGTCTCCCCTCGGTGTTTCCCAAACTGTGTCCCGCCGCCCAGGGGATGGGCCTGCCGCCGGCATCCCATCTCCTTGGGCAGGAGCTCCAGCACCTCTGTGCTGATTCGGGTTTCAAATCCAAAGGCTTACAGTACCTTGTACCAATTTTAGTGCTTTAAAAAGACTTCGTGTAATCGGGTTCTCTGGGGTAAAACCTCATCGTTAGTTGGGTGGCACTTTTTTAGGTGAGTGGTTGAAGCAGATTAAGGAAGAGAGTTATTTTGATTACACTGCACTCATTTCCTTTGAATTGAAGAAGAAAAGGACAAAATCCACTGACACACATATTTCTTGCAAACCTAAACTAGCACAGACCTCAATTCAGTTGAGATTTTTAAAATATCTGCTTCTGGAGGCAAGAGAATTTGCAATCACTAGCTTTGCATGTGAACACAAATCTTAAGTCTGAAACTGAACAAATCTAATAACGCCAGGCCCCAAACAGATGGATACTTTTAAGAGCAGAAGCTTTCTCCACCTCGAGGGTTCAGAGATAACGATTACAGGCTCAGAAGAACATGCTTTTGTTCTGGGCTAGTCTTCCGAGAGGGATCAATATACTAGGATCTCGGGAAGAACAGATCCTCAAGCTACCCGTGGTTCAGGCCGAGGGATCTGCGTCAACGCTGAGCACAGTCTTCCGGCTCAGAACCACGACTCTGTCCATCGCGACTCCTTCTTTAGCGGAAGGGGCCGGCTTTCGCGCCGTGTCACCGAGGGGCGCGCGCCCCAGAGCGCGCAGCAGAGCCGGGACCCGGGCCGCCGGCGCGGGCGCGCGGGGGGAGCCAGCCCCTGGACTTACTGCACTCAGTGACGTCCGTTTGTGGCTCATGAACAGCAGGTCGAGGCCCTCCACGTTTTTCCTCCTTCCCCGCCTCCTCTTCATGGGAGGCTCTCCGTCCACGAGGGAGCCGTTGAGCAGGTGCCTGGCGGGCGCGCGGGACAGGCCTGCCTGGAGCAGCTCCATTTGAGTCTTAAAGGCATCAGACATGGGCGCCGAGACATTAGGCAAGATAAACTTTGAAGTAAGAGATGAAAAATTTGAGGTAGAGCTTGCTGCCTCTCTCGAGGCCTTTGATAAATCGACAACTTTCTCTTGTCCGTTTTCCGAGACCACCTGATTCTCCCGCAGCTGGGCAACCATCTCCATGAGGTTTCGCCGCTTGGCAGCTCTTTCGGCCTCGATTTCGATCTTTCTCCTCCTCCTCCTCCGCTGGCGAGGGACGGAGAGGTTGAGGGCGTCTTCCTGTTGAGAAATCCCGACACAAGAGTGAGCCAAAACTGCACCTGCTGCACGGGCTGGCTCGTGGAAACCAGGAACGAGAAGCTTAAGGAGTTAAACACCCGAGGCTGCTGCACGGAGCGGAGGAAACAGCAGCCTCCTTACTTCTCAGTAGGACCGGTGAACACGAGCTTCCAAACGGAGTCAAGGGAGCTTATCTTTAAGCGGCACCAGCCAGGCGCGCTAACTGACCTTGGACAACCGCGGGGAAGCGGTGAGGTCCTCGCTGCCGCTGATGCTCGCCTGGCCCCCCGCGGACAGCTCGGCCAGGCTCCTCTTCTGCAGGGGACTGTCGGCGGTGGGGGGCGGGTAGCCGGGGATGAGGCCCTGGAAATCAAACATCTGGCGCCTATTTACCGGCCATTTGCCTTTCAGCACTGCTTCACAGATGTTGTCTAATCGGTTTATCATTACTCGATCCTGGAGGGAGAAGAAAAGTCACAGGAAACTGTAACAAAGACCTGGTGAAAATTACGAGATAAATACATCCACTGAGACGCTGAAGAGCAGAAAAGGCTTCAAAGCAGGCGGGCGGGCGAAAAGCAAAAGTAAACAAAAAGCAAACAAGCATGGAAATAAACCCAACCCACCAGAACCGCTTTACTCTGGTGTGAGGTCTGAAGGTGGCCGCAACACGTAAGATGAGCATTTTTCAATTATGAACAATGGATCACATAAAGGAGAGAACGTTACATAACCACCGCCTCTAAAATGTCCCCATGTTTTACAAGTAACTGTTGTGTAGGCTAAAGATTGTTGGTCCACGTCAGCAGGTGACAATGGAAGCCTGCAGTCAGCTTCTCGACCCTCTGGTGCTTCCGTCCCCAGGCTGGACCGCGGCCTGTCCCAGGCAGTGGGACGTCCTGTCCCTCACTATTAATGAAGTTCAGCGTCACTATTAATGAAGTTCAGTCAGCAGGTGACAATGGAAGCCTGCAGTCAGCTTCTCGACCCTCTGGTGCTTCCGTCCCCAGGCTGGACCGCGGCCTGTCCCAGGCAGTACCGCAGCCTGTCCCAGGCAGTGGGACGTCATTGGCGTCACTATTAATGAAGTTCAGCGTTACGAATGCGCTCCAACCTAGGAACACCTAATGAGCGCCGGTTTGCATCTCCCACCTATTATCACTTCAAGTTTCACTGAAGGGTGTACTTTAAAAATCTCTAATTACAGCTCTTAGACCCAGTTTCCAGAGACTACAAGCCTGCTACTATAGACCTTTCGGCTTACCTGGGAAGCTGCCTTCTCAACTCAATACGGGAGACTAGCAAAGCAGGGGAAATAAGGGAGCATACAGAGGGAAAGAAATGTCTGTGACGGTACACTCTTCAGTTAAAAATTTCATGCCGTTTCTTTCACCATTAACACCATGGCACAGCAGCCTGGGGATGAGTCGATGGAAGCCTTCTCTGTGTTGTTTGTTTTAAACCAGACAGCCCTGTTATGGTGATTAGGATGATTATCTCCCCACCCTGAGAAACAGACCCAAATAACATAGGGATTTATTATAAAATTATGCCAGTTAGCCAAAAAAGTAGTTTCTACTTTGCTTTTGGTTATAGATAACTGCATTTGGAATTATCTCATGATGTATTCGAGCAAATAGGTCAACGCCCACCCTCTCCCCAGTTCAGAAGATTACAGGGTTCCAAATGTATGAAGTTGTCGTAAATCTGAAAGTTCTGCTTCAGGATTTAAAAAAAAAAAACCCAAAACACACAGTTTTAAAGTCCACACAGGTTCCCTCGGGCATTGTGGTTGGGATTACAAAATGGTACAATGGCTATGGAAAACAGTACAGAGGTTGCCCCCAAAATTAAAAATAGGACCATCACATGATCCAGCAATACCACTTACTGGTACGTTTCCAAAAGAAATGAAAGCAGGGTCTCAAAGAGACATTAGTACATTCACATTTACAGTAGCACCATAATAAGCCAAGAGGAGGAAGGTACCCAAATGTCCCGATGATGGATGAATGGATAAAGAAAATGTGGTATATACACACGATAGAATATTATTCAGCCTTAATGCAGAAGGAAATCCTGTTACCTGCTTTGACACAGATGGACCTTGAGGACATTACACTAGGTGAAATAAGCCACTCACAAAAGAACTAGTACTGTATGATTCCACTTATATGAGGTATCTAAGCTAAAGTAGTCAAGTTCACGGAAACAGAAAGTAGAATAGTAGTTGTCTAGGGGCAGTGGGGCAGGGGAGTTGCTCTACGGGGAAGGAGTTTCAGTCCTGCAAGACAAAAAAAGTCCTGGGGGTCTCTTTTACAACAACCTGAAAATATTTAACTCTACCCAACTACACACTTAAAAACAGTCAAGATTGCAAATTTCATGGTATGTGTTTTTTACCACAATAAAAAATTGTTTTTAAAAAAGATTCACGCATTTTATTTTGTCACATGGGTGAGTCTTTTGAAACAATAATCCATAGACTGCACTAGACAAATAATCTAAAAAACTGCGAGGAACCAAAGATCCTTATAAACAGTTCTTTTTTCTTATTCGCTTTGCTTCCTGGCACCTTTCCTATCCTATTGAAAAAGTTATTCCACAGAATTTTTTCTTTGGGCTTTCGCAGATCATTCTTTTAAAAACACAAGAAAAATCTACAATCTTCATACACTGTGTCAGAGTTTACCTTAACATTAGTTGAAAAATCAAGCTAGAATGACTTCCTCCACCCTATTCTTTTTTGGTCACCAAAACAACAACAACAACAAAACCTCACCAACCTTAGGCCAAAATGAGAAGGCAAACGTTCTTTCATGAAGGAGCTGAGCTACGGACGGATCTCCATCCTCCATGTAGAATCCGTCTCGGGTCTCATCCCTAGCAGTGCTCATGGAAGCATTGCTCTCTTCATCAAAATTCTTCCCTCTCGAGACAGTTCCTGCTGAGAAACGAGTTAATGTGCATTGCTCACAACCAGCATATCGCTGAAAAGGGAGTGTAGAAAAGACATGATTTAATATCTGAATGCTGATGAGCTCCATTTTATCGAGTACCTACTACGGCTACAATGGTATTAGGCATGTTACAAATCTTGTCGCTTAAAGCTTGCAAGGGCCCTTTCGCGTAGATGGTGTTATTCCTGTTTTACAGATGAGGAAGTAGAGGCTTAGGGACGTCACGTCACTAGTCGTCAGGCATCCTGCGAACACGTCTTGCAGGAGGCTGAATGACAGCCAAGTCTCTGACCCGGCAGAGCCTCTGTTCCTCCACCAGGAAAAGGACTAACGCGTTGGCCACAGTTCCGAGCCGCAGCAGCTCCGAGCCGCTGCTCCGGCAGAAAAGTACAACACGGCGCTTCATTTTTCCTCCGTGGCAGGTACGGCAACCTACCTGGGACTTAGGAAGAGAACTGGTTCTTCCCAGATTCTACTCCCACCCTTTACTTCTGAATGAAAAATAAAGCATCATTTGTTTTAAAATTGTTAGTGTCTGTAAAACCCTCCTTCTGGGAAGTTAAGTCGTTCGAAATGGCATGCTTACACATCACATCAGAGCAAAACGTACAGATATCTAGGCATAACCTGACACTATTCCTTCACCGAAGGAAACGTACACTCATTACCTTTAAAACGACCGGAAAAAAAAAAAAAGAGCACCGGTCACATGACAGGGAGACACCTGCGGGGACGGGATCAGGGGAGGCCTGCAGGGCCAGGAGTTACCTTCGGGCTGCGAAGACTCTTCCGACTTGTCATCGTCCTCCAGCTTTTCCTCTTCGTCCTCCTCGGAACCCTTTTCTGAAATGGACTTGGGCCCCGGGTCCGCACTGACCTCCACCCCTCTCGGCTCGCTCTTCCCGGCGCCGGGCTCGGCCTCGGCCTCGCGGTCCTGCTTCCGGTCCTTCCCGCCGCCCTCGGCCTCCTCCTCCTCCTCCTTCACCTCGGCCTCCCCCGCCTCCCCGGCCTTGGCCTCGGCCCCTCCCGCCTTCTCCTCCTGGCCCGGGGGGGCGGCGGCGGAGGGGGCGGCGGCGGCGGCGGCGGGCGTCTGGCCAAGGCCCAGGGCCAGCGCGTTCAGGGCCGGGGCGCCGGCCGCCCCTCGGGTCTGGGCGAAGGTTTTGTGCGCGTCCAGGAAGGAGAGCTCGGGGTCGTTGAGGATGTGGTAGTCCGTGCGGCTGACCCCGTGCTTGGCGGCGCCCACCAGCAGGTCGCGGTCGTGCCTGCCGCACTCCCACCACTCGGGCAGGTCCAGGCTGGGCTGGCAGAGCCGGAGCCGCTCGGCCAGCTGCGGGTGGCGCAGCACCTGCTCGCGGATCTTCCGCAGCAGCTCGATGCGGTACAGGGTGCGCGAGGCGCGCTCCTCCGTGATGGGCTCGATCGCCGAGGGCAGGTCGGGCGGCTCTGCGGCAGGGGGAGCGCGAGTCACCCGAGGGCGCCCGCCCCGCCCCCGCCCCGCTGTTCCGTGCCCGGCGAACCTACCGCCATCTGGCTTGGCGGGCACGCGACACACCCGCCGGCACATGGCCACGAAGCAGCTGAAGTACTTCTCCAGACTCTCATCGGACTTCTTGTCAAGCCTGGCAAAGGCTCGGAATTGGTTCCAGTCGAACTGCTGTTTCGCCGGGTCAAAAATAACCCCAAACGTGGACACCACGCGGTAAAAGTCCGCCTCTTCCCGTCTGGTCCACCTGTCAGAAAGGAGACGTCAGCCGGACTTGGGCTGCGTAAAAAGGCCTCACGTTTATTACTGCTTCTCCTCGTTTGCCCTGAACTTAATTCACAGGGCTGGTCTCTTTCTGGGGGGGCCGCTTTGACGGCGGTTACCTTGCCTGCGATGCCTGCCTCCCGGGGGTGGAGGAGAGCAGAGGAGAGGGCAAGGTACCAGGCGCTGGTGAACCCTCGGAAACTCACTTCTGCCGTTTCTCCGATATTATAGCCTCCCTTTCAGCTTCCAGGGCCCGCACTTCCTCCCGGGGCCGCCGTCTCCGCCGGTCGGTCTTCATCAGGGCCTCCTGCCTCATCTGCTGCCTTTTATAGCTGCGCTGATAGGCGGTAATGAGCCTGCGCAGACGGGTGGTCAGGGTCGAGGTATTGGGCCAGTACAGCTGGCCTAACTCAGCGCTGCCCTCGCTGTGCTTGCCTGGGGAATCGAAGAGAAGATTTCTGAATGTGCAGCCATAACCTCGCCATACACAGGGTTTCCCAGCAAAACGAGATGACTCGCTAACATTCAAATGGCAGCGTGGGAAAAAGGGCATCGCAGTGCTCTCATTTTTAAAATATAAATAAGGAGTGATGTTAGCGGGGAACTTGTAAACCATTTCTTTCTCAGCTCCTTAGGGGGAAAAAAACCAAGGTCATACGTCAATCCTACATAAAGAAACGTACCTTGTGCTGCAAACTACATGATAAGGGTGCTCTCCTGTAATGTGATAATCTTGAACGTAAAAAACAATCACATAATTGTTAGCTAATGATCTTACATTAGGAAAAAAGGGTAGTAGTGTCTCAATAAACTGGCAATATTTCAGATACTTAACAAATGCCCTGTTTTTTTTTAAGAGCTGTATTTCTAAAGATGCTTAAAAGTTTTCACTACCTGATTTTAAACATAAATATGTAAATTATCTTAATCCAAAAAAATAGTTATTTTATCAAAGAAATTCAACAGAATGAAAAACTAAGAATAAACAGGCATTAGAATTCTTCACAAAAGAGATGAGTCAGCATAGATGAAGCGGCACTTGAAGACACCGCCGTGGTGCAGTGGCAGCAGTCCAGCCGCACGGCAAGGCCTGCACCCCACTCTTCGGCCCTGCTGCCCCCGGCTCTCAGGGAGTCATACCTGGGCCGCGTATTTCCATGGGTTCTTCCTTATCTTCTGGAGGAGAATTTGCAAATTCCTCAAAAGCAAAGCGAGAAAGAGAAATTATTTTAATTTGAGGTTTTATTTTGCTTTTATCTTTTAAAGAAAAGGCCATTATCTATAAACTTTAACAAGTCTTATATGAGCACACAATATTTTACCGGTGCCATAAAAGTCAATGTACTCAAGTTCTTACATCTATTTCATCCTTGAACGGCGTTCTGGTTGGTTTATATTCTGGGTCTTCATCTTCTCTATCAAATTCTCCCCTATATAAAATTTTAAAAAATGTTTAAATCACACTGATTAGCAAGAGACTGAAGAGAGCCTGGGAAAGAGTAACAACCCGCCTGATGCTACTTTGAATTCTGAGTCTGACATCCAAAGCGACTCTGTCGGTATTCAAAGCGTGCAGCCATGAGGGGTAGGGTGTGTGTGTGTGTGTGTGTGTGTGTGTGTGTGCGCGCGCGTGTGTTGGGGGGCGGGGGTTGTCATTTGGAAAAGACAGACAAGTTGCAGATTATCTAGATCATATATTGTGTTTAAATAGTAATTATGATATATAAACAGACTACACTGGTAAACATCACTTAAATCCAAATCAGATGCAATGTAATGCACAGTGCCGTGTAAGAACTGAGCCCTGCCAGTAGATGTGACACTGACATAAAGTTTATTAAAATTTTAAAATGTCCTTCTTACCCGTCACCGCCATCTGCTAGCATGTCTGTTCCTCTCTGCTCGGCAGCGATGGCCTTGGCATCGGGCATACCAACTCGTTCCAGGAAGCAGAGCGCGGGGTCAGCTCGCATGGAATTGTACTTCTCGTACCCTGTGCCGTCCCACCGGCCCACAGAGGACACACACGGAAACAACGAAGGCCCGTCACTCACAGAATCACGAGCACGGCCACCTCACCCGTGGCTCTCGACTGAGATGATCATTTTATGTTGGATTTAAACGAACCAGGCTGTAGTAGCCTATTCTGTGGAACACTTATCCCCGGGCAGATGTGGAGGGGGAGGAGGGGGCCAGGTTACATCTCAGGGATTGTTATCAGAATGAATGCAAATAGTAACGGAAAAACAGGTTCAGAATAACTGCAAGATGCCAGGGAAGATGTTTGACCCGACTGTCCCCAAGATCTGATTTTGCTTGGCATTAAAAGGCTTCGTAATGTTCTTCTGTGACCTCTGCAGTGGTCCACCCCACCTTCCCTGGGCACAGCTTCAGTCCTGCAGGAACACGCACCGCCGGCTGAAACATCCCTGTCTACGTCAGGCCAGCGAACCTGTCTTATTAGCTTTAGGATGATGCGTGTCAGTAAGATGACACTGTTCCCCCTCTATGGTTTTCAGACTGCCATTTGCTTTCTGACTGCCCGAGTTGACTAGATGGAAGATGGCAGATCCCAACAGTGCGCTGCGGGAAGATGATTTTTAGGCTGAGCTCACAAAACACGGCTGTGGTACAGAGGCAGAACAGCACAATTCAATTAGGATGTGTACTACCACACCCCGCTCCTAACTGCTGTAGAGCCACAAGCCAAACTGTAATCATGAAAGATTTTATAAGCCATCATTCTCCCCTTTAGTCAGGCTGGGCTGCTGAGAATACCTCCACGACCTCCAGAGACTCGGGATTATAATCAGGAATCGTTCACTGTATATATCATGCCAGTTCTGCATCCCCAGCCTTTCAAAGTTAACAAGGCGGCATCCTACTCAGGGGAGCCACGAGTTCTCGGCACTGACATTTGTGAAATATTGCTTGGAACAAAGCCCAGGAGGCACTTGTACAGATTAATAGCAGAGGTTAAGCCCACCGTCCACTTTGACACGGGCTGGCGGAGCTCGCAAGGGGAGCCATGCTGGAAGCAAAGTTTAGGGAGAGCTATAGGACAACTTGGCTATTATTAAAACAAATATGGCTTGGGTTTTATTTACAGCCAAGAAAGAAATGTTTTCTTCTCAAATACTCAACAAACATTCAAAAACAGCATCTGATATTTACAGTTCATATTAGATTTTTAGTACAGGAAATGGTAGACGCCAAGAGTCCTTTGGAACTATCCTCATTAATATTATGACTTTGGAAAGAGAATGCAAAGAGCTCTAAATAAAGACAAAGCCACACGGTCAAGATGTGGTCCAACAGGGGCGCCCCTTACCGTGCTTGAACACGCCAATCAGGAGGGACTTATCAGCTTCCTTATCCCACCAATCTGTGGGGACTTCCGCGTGGAAAGGCTCAGGTATCCACACATCAGCTTCACTACAAAGACAACCGTTTACGTGATATTTAAAACAAATCCCGGTATTCAAAAAGAATGCCAAGGGACGAACACAACCCGCGCCCCCTTCCCACAAGCACCTGAGCGTCGTGGGCGGGGCTGGGGGCGGGGCGTGAGCGAAGGTTAAAAGAAAGGGCCGAAGTCGGCCACGTCCTACCAGGGCCGGAGGTGAACTTCACCAGGCAGGGCCCCATTTTAAAGGTCAGCTCAGAACACCGGTCATTTAGTTCACACCTTTTCGTACATCCACACAGACATCCGAACGGGCTTTTCCCGATTCTCATCACGTCCCCAGGCTGGTAGGGCAAACGACTGCTCTCGAGGTGCAAAAAGGGAGAGGCGCCACCGATGGTTGACGGAGGTTCGAGGCGCGCTCCGTGCTGCGTTCTGACCACCCGGATCACCGCGAGGGGAACGGGGTGAACGTGGGCTCATACCAACCTTGAGTCGGCGCCCTCTAGGATCTTCTCCGCCTGGTCTCCTATCACTTCTTGTCTCAGGTAGTACAGCATGCGGACACGCAGCAGGACCCTGGAGAGGAAGACAGAGGGGGGGAGAAGTTCTTAACTTCAGGACTGTTTGCCAACAGTGGCTTCTGGCAGCTGCTGCTGTTCATCCATCATCCTGCCAAGGCTGATTAGCCATGCTGTATGGTAGGCTTGAAGCGTGACAGATGGTGGCACATAATCACCTCTGTGTGGTGCTTTCTGCTAGCTTCCAGCAGGCCTGCCTGGCAACCGCTCCCCTGCACAGAGAGGGCCGGAGCTCAGCCCGGCCTGGGCACACTTCATGGAGTCTACCTCGTGCAGCTTGTGAAGTTTAGACACGTAGCCCACCACTGCCTCTGAAGTATCGCAGCGAGTTTGTAAACAACGGGGCAGATGGCTTTCAGTAACTGTTCTGCTTCATTATCTCATAAAACTTCCTCAGCTGCTGCCTTAATACCATTTTTGGAAGCACATCAGAAGTTGTAGGAATAAACGAGATATAAAATCTGGTTTTACTACCTTACAATAAACCCTCAATATGGAATGTCAGGTTTTTCAGATTATACAACTTTGCTTCCGAGAAGGGAAGATGGTGGTGGCAGTGGATGCTTACGTTTCCCCCTTAAGGAACGGTAACCGTTTTTTATTCCTTCTAGCTTATGTTACCTGGAAGCCTAAGTTGTAGCTTAACAAATAATAATAAAACATCACAAAGGAGATTAAAATGTGTCCAATTCACTGAAGTTCCTAGTCATTTTCAAGGAATCAGTTTGTAAAAACTCAAGGAATTCTAGGAACCAGATTTTTGATCTCACTTGGATTTCGTCAGTGGCGTAAACCTAATTCTTTCAATAATGCCCACCTGCTAAATCCCCAAGGCCTGTCTACTCCAAGACTAGCATCTCCTGCTGGACAGCCCCCAGTGTGCATTCAGGACTCATATTTGAAGACTACCTCCTTGGCCATGAGTAGATAACACCAAGTGCTACTCCCCTAGCTGGATAATCCCATCATACACTTGCAGAACACTTTACAACCCATGTATCACGTTGACTAACACTAGCTCATTTGATCTTTACAATAACTCTATGACAAAGTGGAGCAAGTTACAAATTCCATTTTCACAAACGTGAAAACTGAGGCCAACAGAAGACAAGTGACATATCCAAGGTCACAGGGTAACCTTGAGCATGGACCACTCAGAATTAGGCCTTCTGACTCCATCACTTCATAACGTCTCTAGGGACGTGGCACTTGTCGTTGAAAATATCAAAATGACAACTAGGGGCAGCTTCACCACGACAGACCACTCCTGATCATACACAGATACCCTGTGACCCGCCCTCCTCTCCACCAACAGGCTGCTCCTGGCCAACCTGGGTTCTTAGCGGGCAAAGCGTGAGGCTGTAAATACCTGCATGCACTCCAGAGTGAGCGACCTTTCTGGATAATTCGTTTTTATTTTTTAAGATTTCTTTCTTTTGATAAGATTAAAAATCGGCTGTGCCACACTGAACCAGCAGAAGAAAAGTGACAGTGCAGGCCCCCATGGCTGGCACAAGAGCCTGCAGACCAGATCTCCTTACAGAGGTTGCTTGGCAAGGGGTGCCCTGCGCCTTTCGCTGGATCCTCTTTTATTCACCAAAACTCGGTGCAGCAGCAGTGATCCTAACGGTTTCTCTCCCCTCGGTAGAAGACAAAGTTTTCTACCTCATGAGGAATTTTAGTTTTGTGGAGACTTTTACGAACTAACTGTGAATGTCACCTTTCTTCTAGAGGAAGAAATTCAAAGCAACGCACTGGCAAGCTGAGTGGCCTGGCAGGATAACGGGGTGATGGGAGGCGGCCTCTGACCCTAAGGAGCCTGCACGTGGTGAGTCAGACAGGCAGGACTCCTAACAAGTCCCCAGACCTCGTTCTCATTTCAGCGGCTATCCCCTGGTGCCCGTTTTCTGGACCAGCACCGGGCCGGGAGCACGTGTGCACTGAACTGTCCTACCCCTTCTGTCGCCTTCAACTTGAGACAGTTCCTGTCTTTGTCTCTTGAAACTTTTGAAGAGGACTGGCCAGCTATCTTCCAGGAGGTCCCTCAATGTGGGTCTCATTTTCTCTCTGACGGCTCATCCCAGAGAGGAGATGGAAGAGGCACCGCCGGTTCTTCTCCCGGGACCCAGGGGAAGATGTGAAGAACGCTAGTTACATCTCACGTACTAACCGGGCCGTGTACCCTACAGAAGTCTGTTACTGACATCAGAGTGGGAAATTAAAAACCGCCACCATCACACTGGGGTCCGGGAACAGGAGCCGTTGTTCCTGCACTAAACCCCTTCACTTACAGTTTGTCTGAATCCAGAGTTCGGAAGGTTACGGACCCCAAGTTCACATAAACCACAAAGAAACAGAAGTTTTCTAATAGCTATAAGCGGGGCAGGGCTTGAGGGAGAAAGAACCATTATGCTATGGCAGTAACAGCAGTTTGTGAGGTGCCAAAAGGGTTTGAGGTAATGGCTCTGAAGACTCAGAAGGGAAAAATTTTGTCCGTCAAAATCCAGCAGTGATGATCCAAGGTAGTCCCTGAAAGCACCGCTGCATTGAAAAAGGGACGAGGACCACCCGTCAGTGCAGCCCAGGAGTAGCAGATGTTCTCCAGGAATTACTGCACTGAGGTTTTCAACAACCCTGGGGGGAGGGAGGGTTCCGAGACGGGCAGGGCTGCTCAAAGCAAGGGCGCCCGCTGCCCCTTAACGAGCTGAGGGACCTTCAGCACCCGAGACTTGGGTCTCCTTGCCACGTGAATGGGGATGAAAGAGCGCGGCTTGCCCTGTAGACAACTCAGAACACATAATCCAAAGGGAGCGCTTGGCGTGCTGCCAGTATGAGGCGCCCGGACTTTTGTTGCTACGATTTAGAAGAGAGAGAGAGACATTTATTTAAGCTCTATTTGATGAATACAGCAAGCGGGTCTTTGAGAGGTCAGGGAGCTTGCCCCAGGTCGCCCAAAGCCAGGAAGGGGAGAGCTGCGCAGGGGTAGTGCTGCCTGAGCCCGGATACCGAACATGCACGCTCAGAGGACGGAAGGGATCGACCCGCGTGGGTGCTGGTGTAGTGAGTAGGCAGCTCACGGAGCTCCAGGCGATGAAATGAATTCAGATCTGGTACCCTTCAGTTATACATAATCAGGTTCTGGAAATAAAGACAAGGACTACGATTCTAAGCTCAGAGGTAAGAAGAAAGGACCCAGTGACTGAGGCACATTATGAGGCAAAGAATACCGCGTGGACTCCGCAGTCCCTCGACTGCAAGCAGTCTGCTGGAGGCGGGGTCATGTGAAGTTAACCATAATTCTCTAGTACACGTTGGTTAAAACCTAGTTACCCGCAACGTCCACAGCAGCATCATTCACAACAGCCAAAAGGTTATCAGCCAACCCAAGTGCTCACTGATGGATGGATGGATGAACAAACGTGGTCTACACCTCCAGTGGAATATGGCTCAGCCATAAAAAGGAACAAAAATCCGGCACAAGCTACAACACGGGTGAACCTTGAAAACACTGGGCTAAGTAAAATAAACCAGATACAGCAAAGCAAATATTATAGGATTCCACTTATGAGGTACCTAGAATAGGCAAATTCACAGAGACAGAAGGTAGAATGGTGGTTGTCAGGGGCTCCAGGGGGGGAGAAATCATTTAATAGGTACAGAGTTCACATTAAGGTCAACAAAAAGATTTTGGGTATAGACAGGGCTGATGAGGACACAGCAATCTGAGTAATCATTCCCAGTGGGTTGTTCACTCACAAATAGTTAAAATAGTAAAACTGGGCCAGGCATCTTTTACCACCCCCCCAAAAAAAAAAAAAAATCAGTTGCCTAAAGGCAGGCTGTCACGTAACTTGGCACCATGTTTCAAGAAAAACAGTAAAGTTGTACCAACACAGTAAATACGGTATAACAGTCTCACTGATGTATATCTAGTATATACATATACTTAAACACATGCATGTTGAAGAAGAAGAAGGGTCGCCAGCTCCCCACGACTGCCCTTCCTGACGTACTTGTTGCAGTGGTGCTTCAGGTGCTTCTTGTAGCTGTCCTCCTGGAACAGGGCATCTGGGTTGCAGCCGGCCAGCCAGTCGGCGTCCTGCACCACCGGGTGCGAGCTCTGGGCTTTCACCTTTTTGCCCTTCCGCCCCCTGGGCACCGGGGCTGATAAACCTACAAGCAGAGTAGTCATGATAACCATAACGATAAAGGCTCTCCACGACCCGGTTATGGTGTCAGGGTCAGGAATCTCCGTGCAAGGCAGGGACACACGGGGTCTGGGACGCGTCCCGAGCGACCCCGGCAGCTCCCTGGGACCCCGCCGCACGAGGCGCGACGCTGACCCACCGGAATGGTTGACCAGGGCTCGCGTCTGGCCGTCGGCCGTGGGCGTGATCAGATCCCAGATGAAGCTCTTGATGTTCTCGTCCCCCCTGTAGTGGTTGAGGCAGTACACGAGGATCGTCCTGCAGATGGTTTCCACGTCTTGCTCGCTGAGCTGACGCTTGTAGCGGCCATGGGAAAGGATGTCTGTCCAGCGCCCCCAGCTGCAAAGCAAACACTGACATGCAGACGGTGCCTCTGGGTTTAGCCGTGCGGCTTTGGTTTCATGGCCAGGTGGCAGTGTTAGGAGAGCCTGGGTCAAAACCAGCGACATCTGACATCAGGTTACAGTGGGGCAGTCCAGGGCGCCGTTAGCACCCGGCCGCGTGTTCACCGCGCCGCAGGGCGGGGCTGACACGGGCCTTCCCAGCTGCGACCCGGAAACCCCCTGCTCCACTTCACGTGGGCATGGTTCGTACTTTCCGAAGCTGACCCACCATTTGAGATGGAAGGTGACGAGAGTGACGACCCCCAAATCAGGATGCACGCGGCTACAGGTGCAGCTGCATCTATTCACCTCCGAGGGACGCCCTGATAATTAATGAGAGGCCATGAAAGGTCTCCCTTTGAAACAGGGGTGCTAGGTGCCAAGTACAAGAGCGCTCCCAGGTCCTTGTGTGAAACGGGGGGAGAGAGGACCGTGGACAGACCTACGCGTGCGGTACGCAGGCAGACGCTGCGTGAGCGCGCCCTCCCCGGGTTCCAGGCGTTCAGGGCAGGGACCGGCCTCCACGCGAGGGGCACAGTTCGCCCCGCGGCCCCGCCTCTGCCCGGCCCTGGTCCTCCCGGCTTCAGAGAAGTTTCCCCAGTTCCTCAGATCGCCTTCGGACACACCGCTCTTTCTGCTGGGAAGTGTCTCCTCCTCCCTGCCCGACGTCCCACCGTTCCTCTTCCCCCAGCTAACGCATGATATCCATTCACGCGCCTTCTTTGACTCCCCGCCCCCAGCAGTGGGCAGACAGCCCGGAGCCGCACCTTAAAGAGAGAGGACGTGCCTCTCTGCCCCAGTGGCACGGGAGCGCCCGTGCGGCTTTACCAGTTTGCCGCCCCTTCTGCTGCTTCCCCTGCCTGCCCACCTGCCCCCGCGGTGGAGGGGGCGCCGTGACCGCCTGCTCACGGCCGTGTCCTAGCACAGGGCGCCGCAGGTGGCAGGTGCCCACACGCCTGATGCCGGCGGGGGGAGGGGAGGGCGTTGCCGAAAGACAGGGGTGTCCCAAGCGCACTGCTTGGCTCCAGCAGCTGTTAACGTCCCCTTTCGAAAGTCAGCAGCAGTGTCCTCAGCCGTGATCATTCGGGTGGGACACGGAAGCAGGGGAAGCAGCAAAGGGCTCAGTAGCCAGGGGTGGCCGGGAACGAATGCCCGGCTCGCAGAGATGATGAGGAGAGGTGACACAGCTGTCGAGACACGGGACCGGCTGCAGTGGAACCCCCTTTACCGCGTAAGCAGCCGCGGACCCAGCACTCACCGTGCCTGCTGGCCCCGCACCCTGCCCCGAGGACACGAAGAGGGAGCCCCGGTGCTCACGGAGCCCTTCACCAGGGCTCCAGCAGGAGAGGCTATCACCTGACATGCCGAGCGTGACAGGGAGTGCAGGGAGACCCTCTGGGGCAGGTGCCGAGGGGATGCCTGCTCAGAGGTCAAGGGCAGGAGGCGGTGGGCGGGCAGGGCTGCATGTGGAAACAGAGATGAGACTGAACAGTGCACATGGCAGGAGAAGAAGCCTCTGTCCCAACAGCAGCCCGGGGTGCCCGCGGAAAGGACCCACGAGACAGACAAGGGCCGGGTAGGAGCCCTGTCTGCCACGTTAGCGGAATGTTTGTGTTCCTTCTGAAACGAATGATGATCCATCGGAAGAAAAAAAGAATCACAGAGCAGATGACATCAGATCTATAGAAATATTGTTTTGGCGGCAGCTTTTTCATTTGAGTGGCATTCGCCTACAGTCCCACCATGTGCCAGAGCACGCGTATTTACGAATCCAGATGCTCGCCGAGCACCTGCCTTTCAGAGCCCCGTGTGGGTGCCGGAGGTTCAGATATGGGTCAGATGTGGATCTCGTGGCCCAGCAGGAGAAACACGACCCATTCAGAGTGTTGAAATGACCACCATTTTTCACGTTTCAGATGAGTCGGAAGAGCTCTACAAGTGAGACGATTGCCTTTAACCAATTTTTATAATGGAAAAATAATGAAAGATTACCATAGTGGTAATTTTATGTGAAGGTACACTAGGCAAAGAGGCTGTTATTCTGAGACTTCGTTCTGAGTTATTAATGATTAGCAAGTAAATTTGGATCTGACATAATCCCTTAAGGGGCAAACCCCCTTCGAATCCGTGAGGATCTGCACAGCGTTGAGCTCTTTGACCAAGAGGCCCCAGGCCTGCCCGGGTTGCGTCAAAGGCATTTGCTACCGGGAGTCACAGAAATCCAAACACAAACAGGGCTTTTCTCCGCCACTTGGAATTCTAACTATTTTACGAATAAAATTCCATCTCTCACATGAGCCTGACTCACCCATAGACAAGCAGGTTCTTCTCTACTCTGAAGCACTCGCTCCTGGCATAGCCCTGGGACCTGTCCTGCGGCCGCCGTGGCTTCGTGCAGGGCTTCTCTTCGGAATCGCTCTCCAAGTCTGAAAATTCCATGAGCTCGTCCTCCTTCACTGCACTGTACAGCCTGGTTTGCTTCCTCACTCTTGGAGTGTCAATAACCAGGTTGTTCTAAAAGACAGCAGATACATTTGAGACTTCTGAAAAAGCAACCCCTGGGGGAGATCAGGCAGAGTTTGAAGGTGACCTCTCACTCACCCTCCCATTTAAGGCATCAATATCCAACTCCGCCTTCTTAGCCCACTTTTGCCAGAAATTTGGATCATCCAAGGAAATATCTGTCCTGTTTCCAGATGCAACAAAACTGGCCTAAAAGGGAAAAAACATGCATTACTTTGAGATGCTTTTCTCAGTGTCAAAATGCCAAGCAGTTTTCACATATTCATTCACTCGAACATGGACCCATCCTTCTACTGTGATCCAGATGCTGTGGTCCATGGGACTGGGATGAAGGACTGTCCCTCAGGCAGCTCACTGTCCAGGGGTTGATAAAAGATGATAAAATAGGGCTTCCCTGGTGGCGCAGTGGTTGAGAGTCCGCCTGCCGATGCAGGGGACACGGGTTCGTGCCCCGGTCCGGGAAGATCCCACGTGTGAGAGGCCCGCGTACCGCAAAAAAAAAAAAAAAAAAAAAAAAACAGATGACAGCACAGCATAATACATGACAGGAAACAAAGGTACATACAGGTGTAGCCGATATACAGAGAGGAGCCCTAACCAGGCTCAGGTTGGGTGCGGGTACAGGGAGGGCACTCACTGCTGGGAGGAGAGAACAGGCCCTCCAGAATACGGTACCTGGACCAGAGTGTTAAAAAAGCCCACAGAACAGGAAAGCATGTGGAAACGTTCAGGGCGGGGCACGTGCAAAGGCACAGAGAAGAAAGGTGATCACGTCGTACGGCTGCGGATTTGCGTGGTCAGGGGAGTGTAGCCCAAGGTCAAGCTGGTGAGGAGGGCAAAAGCCGGGTCAAGCAGGGCCTTGCATGTCCTGTTAACAGAGTCTGAACTCCAACCTGCGGTAGTGGGAAACTCTCTGAAAATGGGAATAATCTCAAGAGGTATGCGGCCATATCCGAAGTCACCTGTCAGAGGGACCACAGCGGTGTCCTGGAGCAGGGAGGGCAGGACAAAGTTGGACAGGCTGCGGCCATAGTTTAGGGAGGAACAGCGAAGACCGGCAGAAATGAAGAAAAGGATACAGTCTAGAAGGTAGTCTTTAAGAGGCAAAATTAAAGGAGTTGGAATCTGAGTGGATGTGAAGCCTGAAGGACGAGGAAGCCAGGAAAACCTCAGCACCCAACTCTGGCAGCTGAAAGGTGTGGCTCAGGTGAAAAAACAGCGGCGTGTGTGTGTGTGTGGTACATGCACATGCGTGCAAACAGAGGGTGGAGGGACAGGGATGATTAATCTGCTTTGCTACCTACTGAATCTGAGGTGCCTGTGAGGATGGAGGAAAGAACCTGAAAAGAGGCTGAAAGATGTGAGGGAGAAGGTGTTGGGTCACAGAGCCCAGAGGAGGAGAGCCTTTCAAGACTGGAGTAGCTGGGACAAGTGGAGTAGCTGGGACAACTGAAGTAGCTGAAGTAACTGGATATCTACATGCAAAAGGAGGGAGCTGGACCTCTGTCTCACATCACACACAAAAATTCACTCAACAGGGATCAGAGACATAAAGTGAAGAGTGAAAACTATAAAACTCTTAGAAGAAAACACAGGAGCAAATCTCTGTGGCCTAAGGTTAAACAATGAACCAAAAGCACAAATGATAAAAGAGAAAATGGGTGGGCTTCTTAAAATTAAACACCATTAGGAAAAGACTAGGAGAAACATTTGCAATTTGTATTATCTGATGAGAAACTTTTATCTGGAATTCTTAAAATTCAATAAAAAAGACAACTCACTCAAGAGTTCAGAGTTGTTCAAAAGATTTGAATAGACATTTCTCCAAAGATGATATATATATATGGCCAATAAGAACATGAATAGATGCTAAACAGCAGCAGAGAAACGCAGATCAGACCAGAGTGGGCTACCACCTCACACTCAATAATAGGATGATAATCAAAAAGTCAGACAGCGAAAAGCATTGGTGAGGATGCGGAGAAATTAGAACCCAGTGTTAAACACTGCTAGTAGGAAGGGAAAATGGCAGAGTCACTTTAGAGAACAGTCTGGCAGTTCCTCAAAGGATTGAACACAGAGTTAACATACGACCCAGTAATTCCATTCCCGGTATATATGCAAGAGAAATGAAAACATATGTCCACAAAAACTTGTTCACAGATGTCTGTAACAACAGTATTCATAATAACCGAAAAATGGAAACACTCCAAATTTCATTATCAGCTAGTGAATGGGTCAACAACCAATGTCCATTATCAAGTGGTAAATGAGGTGTAACCACAGGATGGGATATTGTTTAGCAATAAAAAGTAAGGAATGTCTGATGCGTGCTACAACATGAATGAACCTCAAAAACATGCTGAGTGAGCGAGGCCAGGCACAGAACACCACACGTTGTATGATTCCACTTATATGAAATGTCCAGAGTAGGCAAACCTCGAGAGACAGAAAGCAGTTGAAGGGTTGCCAGGACTCACGAGGGGGAGGGGACGGGAGGCGGGGTGGGGGGATTGTTACTGGGGTGGTGGAGACGTTCTAAACTTAGATGTGGGGATACTTGTACAAGTCTGTGAATATGGGAAAGGCACTGAACGGTACACTTAAAGTAGGAGAATTTTGCGGTAGGTAAAGTACATTTCAATAGAGTTGTTAAAAATGAAAGCGTGGCACTGGGCCTGGGTGTGGATGGGGGAAGCCTCAGAAGGGGCCCCGGGCGGAGGGGATGGAGCGGAGAGGTGAGGGAGGGGTGGAAGCTGGCAGGTGGGAAATTAGCAGAAAGGGAGGCAGGGGAAAGAGCAGCGTAGATAACGCTTGCATGGATCTTCACTGCGAAAGAAGAGCTGCGGGCTTGTAGCCAGCGCGGAAAACAGATGGGGGGCTTCTGCAGATAGGGGTGAGCTGACTGGTCTGAAGGCTGTCAGGGGTCAGGATCACAGGAAAGGGGGGACAGGGTGACGGAGCAGAGGCTCAAGAAGCAGAGAGGGCGGGGCCGGAACACAGGTAAAGGACGAGCCTGGCGAGGTGGGAAGCGTTGCTGGGACAAGGTGAGGGTGACCCCGAGGCCCGGTACAGAAAAGAGAACCCAAGACACAACGAGTGTTTCGTGCATCGGGGGCTCCGTCAAGCGGGAGTTAATCACTAATCTCTTAACGTGCAATATAAAGCAGACATTACGTGTGCTTCCCGTGAGCGCGTGACACAAACTCTGTTCCGCTGCCACAGAACACCCGCCGCTTGGGATCGATCCGCACCTTAGCAAACGTGGAACCCTTTCCCTCAGACTCGATGGTGATGGTGTGGGTTCGCCGGAGGAGAATCTGGTCGATATCTTCTTCGCAGAATTTAGACCCCTCGTCCTCCTCATCCATGAGTGCACCGTAGGCCCCTTTCCGGAGGAGATCCTCTATTTCTTTCTTGGAAAGCTGCTGTACCTGTTTTAGAGAAATATTTTTAGAACTGTCTGTAGACTGAAGAGACGATTCACCTTTCTCAAAGAGGGTAAACCTTAATGATAACAAAGGAAAATGTGACAAAATATGCTTAAAATATCAAGGCCAAAAGATAATCAGATGCTGGAAAAATTTCTCATTATAAGCTAAATAATGGAGCGAGAGTGAACGCATGGTGTGGACAGCATGCTTTACCCCGTTGGGAGCGTTTTCTCTTCCGCTCATGGACTGCAGGACAGCTTTATCCAGACCGAGCTTCAAGCTAGCTTTGTCGAACATTTCCCTCTCGTAAGAATTCCTTGTAATCAGCCTGTAGATTTTCACAGATTTGCTCTGTCCTATTCTATGACATCTAGCCTGAGCCTGGAAGAAAAAGGAAATGAATGGCTACCAAAGAAAGAAAAGACTCGACTGTCAGTTATAAGAGCATCTGTTCCAATAAATAGGGGTGCAGTTTAACAGAAGAGGGTTAACACACTAAGAAATTACTTTCACATTATTAATAAATTGATTACTAGCTGGTTCATTTGCCCCCATGACGGGACACTGCCCGAGCGACTACACGATTTTAATTTATTGGTCTGACACGGCAGAACGACTTTCGAGAGTGGGAGAGGGAGGCGTCGGGGAGATTTTCTTGCATGTTCACCTGGAGGTCATTTTGGGGATTCCAGTCGGAATCGAAGATGATGCAGGTATCAGCAGCAGTAAGATTAATGCCTAAACCTCCTGCCCTTGTACACAGGAGGAAGACGAATCTGTCAGAGTCAGGTTTGGAGAACCTGTCGATAGCTGCCTGGCGGAGGTTCCCTCTGACCCGGCCGTCGATCCTTTCGTACGGGTACCTAGAAAACGTCAGTGTTAACAAGGAGGCCTGACGAACGGCCAAAACGCACTCTTCCTTTTTTGGTGTTTTAAAGAAAGTACTATAATATGGGACATATATTAACAGGATGGTATTATTTATCAGAAATAATTTCAGAGCAAATAGGTGGTGTTGTAGTTTTTCATACAATTGGTCAAAGGCCCCAAAGATTGAAGTTCATTCTACCTCCTCTCCGGTGAACTATCTGAGCTCTGAAAAGGGCTGACACCTCCAACAGTGAAACAACAGACAATTTCAATGCTCGGTAAGAACTGCTCTCCCCTAGCCAAAGGAAAGAAATGGAAAGCAGAACCGCCCACCAAAGCACGTGTCGCATGGAATAGCCGTCACGCCCATCTATGGCTTTTAGAAGGAGGTGTGACACACGTCCCCTACTCCGCCCCCTTTACTATAAACGCCACTTCAAGGGACTTCCCTGGCGGTCCAGGGGTTAAGCCTCCGCGCTTCCGCTGCAGGGGGCACGGGTTCGATCCCTGGTCGGGGAGCTAAGATCCTGCGTGCCGTGCCGCGTAGCCAAAAAAATCATTATAAAAAAAAAAAACAAACAAAAAAAACCACGGAAGAAACCCCCACGCCACTTGGAGGTGAAGCGCGTGGAGCCCCGTCCTCTGAGCCCGGCTCCGCCCCCGGCGCGGGGCCCTCACCGTCTCTGAACGAGGTAGTCTTCCAGGATGTCCAGGCAGCGCACCATCTGGGAGAAGACGAGCACCCTGTGGCCGCCGGCCTTCAGCTTCGGCAGCAGCTTGTCAATCAGCACGAGCTTCCCAGCAGCCTGGATCATGGCCTGGAGCTGAAAATCTGGAGAGTCGGCACTGTGTGCTTCTTTAAACTCTTCCAAAATTTTCTCTTCAGCACCTGCAGAGAGTGGATAGCGTAACGGGGATACGGTAATATTCTGTTACAGTATGGAATACTGTTCTCAGTAGTAAAAACAGTGAACCTGCTTTCAAAACCCACTGCAACCTGTAAGGACCAGGAGGCCGCACTCGTGTTTATGAACACACACGCATCCACCGGCTCAAAGGAGGGTCTACGCAAAACCGTGGAAGTACACAAGGGATCCAAGCTTTAAGCGCAGTACATTTAGGCGTTTGCGGGGGGGAAAAAAAACCCCCCACATTTTCCAACAAACGAATGTTTGCTGTCTGTAGAAACTGAATTTCAACAACAGACTGTCAAGGCAGAAGCGGCAGAAACAAGCCAAGGGCCAGATACCTACAGAAAATTTGGAACCTAAAATGCTAAAGAAAGGAAGAACTGTTTACGAGCTGAATATAAACACCAATAACAGAAATCTGTTCTGAAACTAAGGGAACAGGGTTCTAACAGTTATGGCGCAAGGGCAGACGTCTGTGTATCCAACTGCATATTAGTTCAGCCAAAAGGACTGCGGCAACAGGGAGCCCATTCTCCAGGGTGATTTTAGGGATTTCTCAGGGCGCCTCAGCACATCTCTCCTGCGGTCTCTGCAGCTCTCTCCACGTTCATTCTCATCTGATGATTTCCTAAGGTACAAAAATTCTACCCTGAATTACCCAAAGCTTTAAAAAAACAAAACCCGACCTCTGTTTCAAGAAAGACTTCTATACCTAACCCTCTTTTTCTCAGCGCCCCACAGGAGACCTCTGCTTGCTCCAAGACCTGGGTGCATCGGAGAGAAGCCTGGAGAGAGAGGCACCTTCCCAGGGAGGGAAGCCCTTCCACCTCCTCCCCTGACCCCAGACGTGCTCGCTCAGGGAGCAGCGAGCGGGCTGAGCTTCCTGCAGCCGCTTAGGTGGCTTAACTAGAATTAGGCAGCAGGGGTTCGGCCGCTCAGGGCGGAATTCTCCACGGCTTTCTTAAAGCAAAGGTCCTCCAAGTGTAGCCCCTAGACCAGGCGTCACCTGGAAATTGTTAGAAGTGCAAATTACAGGCCCACCCGAACCTAAGGAATCATGATGGAGGAGACAGGAGTAATCACTGTTCTCACAAACCCTCCAGGTGACTCTGAAGCAGCCAGAGGTTGAAACACGGTTTTGAAGGATGTGCCTCTTCACCCATTCACTACCTTCCCAAGAGCAAAGGGCCTCCAGCCACACATCCACATGGTCCCCAGGGGGCCTGCATCCCAGCAAGAGGCAGCCAACCTGCGAGCGTGTGTGTGCGCGCGCGCGTGTGTGTGTCTGTGTGTCTCTGTGTGTGTGTGTGTGTGTGTGTGTGTGTGTGTGTCAATCAGGGCCCGGCAGCTGTGCTCAGCCAGCCCCTCTCCCCTGGGGACAGAGGGGCGGTCACCTATCTTTTGGAAAATACAAACAAATCCATCTAATGGGATCTGTCCTCAGCCTTAAACCGCACCAGGAACTTTAAACTACTCTTCTTACCACTGGTTTTAAACGTGAACGAACTATGCACAGGATGGGGATACGGGACCCTCACAGGGTGTAAAGGTCACGTGAGTTGGGCCACCAGAGCCGTGAGGACAGAACGGTGGCACACAGCAGCGGGTGGGACAGAAGTGCCCTCCATTCCCGTTTTCAGGGCACTTGAGCAAGTTAAGTCATGACACGGTCACACACTGAAACACAGCTTGTTCATTATTAATCAACAAAGGATCTTACTGAGACCAGATTAAAGTCACTAATGCCTGGACCGGGCACTGAGGTCCGCACAAAGTGCACCGCTACTTCTCAGGAAGGGCCTGGCAGAAAATGCCGGCCGGGTCCAAACTGCTGTCTCTCACTCCCCCTTCCACATGAATAAAACGCTAATGTTCAGGATATTAATCTAAGTGAGACAAATGGCAAAGGTTGTACTAGGAAAAGGTAAAAACCAAAATGCTGTTTAAGAGAATCGGCAGGAATATTCTTGAATAAAGAATATTCTTGAATAAATACTCTTGCGTAAAACTGAATACTGTTTTTCAAGGCAAGAAATTTAGAAATCTAGGTTCTGGATTCAGGACAAGAAGGCCCTCAGGAGACAGGAAAAACAGATTTACATCCATATATTACATTAGGTCTTTTCAAAGAGTTTGTTCTTGTTGGATAATATACTACAAGCTCTTTGCAAGTCAGAAATAGTTTTTACTCATAATATCTGGGTAGTTATTTTTTGTTCATATTAGGATTACAATCCATAGTCAAAATAAAATATAGCATTTTAGCTTAAATTAATGGTCAGTGAATAGCTTTTAAAAATGAAATAATCATTTTGACAAAATAAACATGTTTGAGTTATTTTAGTAAAAAATTTGAAAATATAAGTTCAGTCTAATGAGTAAATTTAATTTTTTCATTTTAAATTTATTTATATGACAAAAATAACTTTCCTGCTTTTTCAATACTACCAGTGATTTCTCATGTCATCAAAAAGAGCCAGAATTAAAATACATTTTTTTCTCATCTGACAAAAGTTCCTGCTGAATTAATCAATTCAGCTCTTTGCTGTGAATTTAGGTTCTTAAAGTGGCAGCCAGTTGACACTAATAACACTTCATCTAAAAATATCAGCAAACGTATTTCCTATATGGTTCCTTTAGCACTATATTATGCCCAGAAGACCTGAAGACAAGAGGTCAGGGAAGAAGTTGGGGAGGAAAGCAACACCTTCCTTCTAAGTCATTACAAGGCCGAATTTTCAAGTTTACCAGTTAAAGATTTCCCTTGATGCTAGATTTGTAAATATCAATCAGAAAATTAACTGGAAATAGGTTATGATAAGCCCAAATACACCGTTGGCACTGCCCTAAAGTCCTGCGTTTACATTTAAAAGTGTGTGTGTGTGGTGTGTGTGTGTGTGTGTGTGTTTGTGTGTGTGTGGGTGGGTGTGTGTGTGTGTCAGAGACAACTTGAAGAAGTGTGGAAGTCTGTTCCCTTAAACAGATGGCCACTGTGAGGGCAGGAGCTGCAATGTTACCTGGCTATATTAGCCGCAAACAAACAAGAAATTATTTTCTTTTTAAATTTTACTTATTTATTAATTTAATTTATTTATTTATGGGTCTTCACTGCTGCGCGCTGGCTTTCTCTAGCAGCAGCGAGCAGGGGCTACTCTCGTTGCTGTGCACGGGCTTCTCATTGCAGTGGCTTCTCTTGTTGTGGAGCACGGGCTCTACGCGCACGGGCTTCAGTAGGTGTGGCACACGGGCTCAGCAGTTGTGGCTCGCGGGCTCTAGAGCGCAGGCTCAGTAGTTGTGGCGCACGGGCTTAGTTGCTCCGCGGCATGTGGGATCTTCCCGGACCAGGGCTCGATCCCGCGTCCCCTGCACTGGCAGGCGGATTCTTAACCACTGCGCCACCAGGGTAGCCCAAGAAACTATTTTCTTTTGCAGATTACCATTTTCTCTCTGAAATTCATTCCATCACGTGAGCTCAGTCTTGTCTCCTTTCTGCCCACTGTTCTCCACCGCCCTCGCCCCCCCCCCCCAAAACCAACAGAGGATGCGTAGGTCACCCTGAACCACCGGGGCCCCGACCAAGTCTTCAACATCACTTTCACTCTCACATACAGTAACATCCAGTTACCTGCCCAACTTTTAACAAGAAAAACAACTAGCAACACTTACCAAGCGTTTACGGTCGCCTAACACTGTTCGATGCTCTTGAAAGTCTCAGTACATATTAGAAACATTTCTCATTTATGTACAGTTTGTGTTCTACAATCACTTCTAATTTTTTTTCCGCTTTGCCGATGTTATCGCTCTCAACCTACACAAATAGTTGCTTCTCTTGTCCACGATCACAGAAATGTTGTGCTTTGTTGAACTGAACTTTCATTTGACTGGGGCTGCTTTGCTCTTTCACAACCAACCCAAACGTCAGTTTAATTTTCAAAATTGAAAGCCTCCTGTAACTGCTCGATAAATGAGGGTGGAGCTGGCGTTGCGTCAGTACTTCTGTCCTTCCTTCTCCAGGTTGTGGATGAGAACAGACAGTCCTGGCCCTGGGGCAACCTCTGAAACACAACCTTTACATAGGTCATCTGGGCAGCTGTAACACCCGGTGCGTCCATGTGCGTATTTTTTTTTTACTATAATTTCCCAACATGAAGGCATGTAAGGATGCCTGCTTAACAGACACCTTGTAACTTGTTGCCAGGTCAGAAAAGCTGACCTCGAAGCGTGACCAATCAGAACAACAGCCACGGATCCACACCTGGCAGGTCCTCAGAACCTCTGTCAGCGGCGAATTACACAGGATGACCCTGGAGAGCCGTCAGCCAGGGAGGAGACCTCCAGGCGGTGGTCTGGGGTGGGCTCCCCGCTTCACAATGCTCGAGACGCGTGATTAGCATGTAAAGTGACACGGTAAACTGATGGGACTAGGGCGGATTTCTACCAACCACTGCGGAGACATTCCTTTCCCACACTTCCTGCTGTAGCATTTCGGCTTTTGTTAGTGCCTTTTCTTTCCCCTTGGAAGCTACCGTGCCTCATTTTTTTTTTTTTTTTTTTTTACAGACATTAAATGAAAAAGTGTGTGCGTGTGTCTCTCACGTGTGTGTGTCCACGCACCAGAGGTTTACTCACACCGTCAACCGCCTTCAGCCCTGACTCCATCTCCCCAGCTCAGGACCAGGCTGCTGACCCTCACCACAGCGGCCTCACAGGCTCTTAAACACACGGCGATTAGCAGCCTGGCAGCATTAAACAGGCAACGATCACACATGATGCTCTCTCTAAAGACCAAGCTACAAGCGCAAAGTTTGAACAAGACATCCGCTGATGTCACGCCACAGCCACGACCTCGTGTGCTATGTCCAGACAGTTCCAGGTGGGGACTACTCTGTCGTTTAGTAACTGCAACTTCTGGACGTGAGGTGGTCGGTACGCGTGTAGTTACGCAACGGGGAGAGATGAGGAACCCTTTAATTTAGCTGCACTTGAACCTCATGGAGGGTGATAATGACAAACCTGGCTTTGTTCCTTCTCCCCTGGAAAGGAACCTAACTGAACTGCTGGCCAATTATGATTGCACACAAGCACCCTGATTTAGCTGGCCATCACTTTTCTTTAACCCAGATTAACTCCGGCTGGACTACAGCAGTCGCCTCCTAGCGGGGCTTTCCGCTTGTATGTCTTTCCCTACTCCCGTCCATTTTATATGATGTTGCCAGATCAATCATCCTGAATCACATTTCTAATCATTTCCAAGCTTCACCAAAACTCCACGAGCTAACATCTGGGCTTCCCACAAGGTCCCACTGTTTCTTACGCGTCCTTCATACCTTGCGCAGGTTCCCCCTTTGTTCTCTTGCCTCCTTCTCTTTGTTCATGTGATTACATCAGCCCAAACGCCCTTTCTTTCTCCAACCCTGACTGGCAAAATCCTTGTCTCAATGCCATCGCTTTCTAACAGCGTTCCTAATCTCAATCCCTCACAAACTGAAGGTTCTTGTGTTCCCCAGAGTATCTTACACATCACAGGCATGAAAGCTTTATTCGTCTAATGATTTTTGGAAGGTATGATACAGGTTTTTACTCGTATCAGTTCATAACACTATCAATTTAGTTAAGAAAACATGAAGACCATGAAGCATCCGTCAGCACCAGGAACCAACTATTATCAACGCTCGAGATAACCTCTCACTCTCAGAGAATGGATGCTAGAGGTCTCCAGACTGCAAGAACTTTTCTCCCATCAAAGTCTTGAGACAGCTGACAGCTGCCTCTCACCCCAAAGGTGCTCTTTAACTTCTTTGACCTAAACACACACACATACAGAGCAAGGAAACCTCAATCAGGGGCTAATTTCTCTTTAACTGTTACCATGTTTGATGACTTCTAGCCACCAAGCACCAACACCTGCCTTCAAGGGGTGAGATGCAGACACAGGAAAGGTGAGCGGAGGTCCTGCTTCAGGGATCGGTGGGGACAACGGTCCTGCACCCTCGGCTACAGAGAAGGAGGCTTTGTGAAGAATAGGAAGATGATGAAACCCACACTGGGATGACTGTGAACCAGAAAACCATCAGTCTGGAGGGAGAAAAGGATTTCTGGGGTTTTGACAATCACCGAAACAAGGTGCCAGGTGGGCGGCTTACCGTTAATAAGGTAAGGATGATTGCAGCACTTCCGTAATTCCATCATAGTGTTTAAAAGGTTGGGTACGTTAGCTTGACCACCACCTTTGGAAAGAAACGTAAAATTCTTCTCAAGGATGGCTCGGTAATATTTCTTCTGAATGTTTGTTAGCTCGACTTCGATGATCGTTTCTTCCTTGGGGGCCAAGTTCTTTTCCACGTCCTCTTTGAGACGTCTCAACATCATTGGCTTTAGAATAGCCTGGAGTTTTTGCACCTAAAAAAGGACCTCAAGTAAATACCGGTATCATGACTTGCTTGCACGGTAAAACATACACTAACACGAAAAACCACGATTCTCTTATTTATTTACCATTCATTTTCATTTGTCAAAGGCCAGGAAGGGTATGAAGGCACTGATCTTACATTACAGATGTCATGACAGAAGTGCATGAAGGTTGCGTGGCCAATTCCCGATGGGCTACTTCACTTGCCCAGGAGTCCTGAACAGCCAGGAGGCTTGAACGGTACAACACAGCAGAAAAGAACCCCCACTTATTCTGTGAGTTTTCCCTTCTGTTTTGTCTTAAGCCTTTGTGATGATGAGGAAGGAAGAGACAATGTCAGGGGAGTGCCACACTTCAATTCTCTTCCTTTCTAGAAAGAGCTGATAGAAAGTGTGAGGAAGCCAAGGAGCTATCCGGTCCCTGCACCAATGAGTGGGCAGGGACATCCCTCTCTGTTCTCTTTTCTGTTGACTGGTAATAGGATACTGCACACCTGACAGCTCTTATTTTAAGAAAAGCAAAACAAAACAAAACAGACTCCACTTTGAACTAAGCTAAGAGGTTTTAGACAGTAGGTTAGGGGAGGAGGCACATGAAGACCAAGATTTCAAGCGTATCTCCACGTTTATCTCAAATACAGCCTAAGAACCAACGCCAACGTAATCCTCACGATGTGTGAAATAACCGACCACTTTTCATATGCAACACCGTATTTATTTCTTACAGAAATCCTGCAGGGTAGTTAGGACCCATGTTTCTAAATGGAAAAATGTAGACTCAAGAAAAGTAAGCAATGTGACCGAGTAAGAAATAAGACTAGAACCTCAGAACTCCAGGAGGGAAACGGCTCGACAAATTTCAGCAGCTTCTGACACTACACCCAAAAGCATACATGGCAAAAACACCAAACTCACAGCGGCTGAAAAGTACACGAACAGGTATGGAACCTCTCTATGAATCTCGACAGCCCTTCCGGAAGGCAAAGGGACACACAAACCAATCAGAACATCACCTTAACGAAGACTCAGAGTGTCCCAGGAAAGGGGGTGTAAAGCTCACCTGTCTGCTGAGGTTGGGGGCAGGGGGGAACGGATACAATTTACATTTTTAAATGGTTAAATCTTAATGCTCTGCCCTTTCCGGGGTTAATCCTCAATTACGTGACTGAAATACAAAGGAGACTTGGTTAAGTACCTGCTCTTCGGTTTTCAGATCACCAAATTCTTGCATAAAGGTGGTTTCCGAAGGGAATCGACCTGGTTCCAAGAAGTGAAGCAAGCTGAAGAGCTCTTCCACGGAGTTCTGGAGCGGGGTCCCTGTCAGCAGTACTTTGTGTTCCTACAGGGGTGCGAGGAGAGCAACTGAGCAAATCATAACAAAGCGCATCTCCAAACACCAAAGCCGCTCTCGATACAGGCATTTTCCGACTTCCACTCGTGAACGCTGAAATTCAGCACCCACCCCGCATAAAATACAGGAATTAGATCCGAAGGCGGACATGCGAGACGTGTGGTCTCTGCTTCAGATAGACTCCCGGACCCCGTAAACGTGTCTTGCCCTTTTGTTTCTTCCTGGGATTTTTAGGTCCCAGGAAACGTTTTGCTGCTGTGGCTTCGCAGGTCCCCTACATCTTGAGGCTTCTCTCCCCACCAAAGTTTAAGGTTTTTCCTCAAATCCCTAGGCTCCAGACAAAGCTCGCATGCTTCTTTCTCCTCTCTACACCGACTGGGCTCTCCCCTCCCCGTCTACTTCCTGCATGACTCACTTCAGAGACAAAAGAACGTCTTCCACAGGCAACAGCACATGAAAACTATTTTTTTCTGCAAACATTTCAAACTAGCAAAGAGGTCAGCTTGGTTTTAAATACCACAATCACTTTTTTTTTTTTTAAATAGATGCTATTTCTAACTTTGTCTCCTTGAACCAAGGGACGTATTTCTTTAAAGCAATTCTTCCTGTTTACGAGCTCTTTCTCCAGCTTTCCTTATGCATTTGTCCCCTTGTCCTCATACTTCCATGTATCCGACATGGTGACCAGTCTTAACGACGGTGAATTTATTAATCTGAAGGGCCTTATTATTTTCTACTTTGGCCATCTGGTACACGGTCCAGTTACTAAAGCTATTTCAAAAAGTGGCTACTCCTTCTAGGAGGTTGAAAAGCAATATTCTGACTCAACTGGAAGTCCGATAAGGCTTGGTTGCCGAGCGGAGAGTATGTGCTCAGTAAACACTGGATGGTGACACACCTAAGGGCATGCTCTTTTTCTCAGCACCTACCGTGTCTTATCTGTCAATGGAGTACTTTGAAAGCGAGGTGAAGCAGTTCAATTTGCTTTTATTCTTCCTTTGCTCCCTTTTGAATAAGAGGTCTCTGATTCAGGAAGATACACAGACCATCATCATCTTCCAACTCGTTAAATTCATAAAGAGTAAGAAGCTTGCAAATCCATTCAGGATTTTCTAACGTGTAACCATACTGGTGAGTAACCTGGGCCACAGTCCCTGACGTATTCAAGTCCAAAATTACTTTATCCAAGAATTGTTTAAAATATTGCCATAGATTCAGGAAAAGAGTTATTGCTGTGGGAGAGCTGTGTTGATACTAAAGATTGCCTCCTAGTTTTTTTATATCCTTTGTGACTGAGTGAAATGCTGAGCCGCTAACCAAATATCAGTACTTCAGATAAGTTATTAATTTCAAAATTAACTTATTTGGGGGGAAAACAAAAGAACTTCTTTTTTATGCTGCGTCCCCTCAAGGGCTGTTTAAAACCAGTTACACTGGGCTTCCCTGGTGGCGCAGTGGTTGAGAATCTGCCTGCTAATGCAGCGGACACGGGTTCGAGCCCCGGTCTGGGAGGATCCCACATGCCGCGGAGCAACTGGGCCCGTGAGCCACAACTACTGAGCCTGCGCGTCTGGAGCCTGTGCTCCGCAACAAGAGAGGCCGCGATAGTGAGAGGCCCGCGCACCGCGTGAAGAGTGGGCCCCGCTCGCCACAACTAGAGAAAGCCCTCGCACAGCACCGAAGACCCAACACAGCCAAAAATAAATAAATAAATATACTCCTACCCCCAACATCTTCTTTTAAAAAAAAAAAAACAAAACAAAACCAGTTACACTAAATGATTACGCATATCACCCTTTGGTAAGGCTGCATGGGTAGCAAAACAAAACCAGGTTTCCCTTTGAAAATAACTATTATGTAACATACAATTAATATACAGGTGTCACAAAATGTCAGGTAAGAGACGGGCTATCAAGCTTATCACCTCCAAGCTCAACTATGTCAGTAGCTAGGCTTTTGGCTTGAAAACGTTACCGTTCTTTTTAGCTCTGATGGAGTGGCGTCCATTTAATTTCATTTCAGAAGAGTCTTTAATTTGTGTGAGGCCTCCTGACAATGAAAGATGAGATAACAGAATCCATGAAGAACTACTGCCACCTCCAGAGAGTCCCCTCCTTGTCAAGAAGGGACAAGGAGATGGCCCTGCTTCCAGGGCTCCCGTGGAGGACAGTGGGGACCGTAAATGTCCCTCATCCCAGCATCTTCACACAAAGAATTTCCTTTGTGATGGGAGAGTTGAAGACATTCACTGGTCCTCGCTTTCTCAGAACGCACTTAAAGATAACCCGAATCACTTCCATCATAACTGCGTCTAGTGCAGGTAACAGCAGTTCCCTTCGACCTGCTCCATAGCTGGATATAGTTATTATTTGCTATTTTCACCGTGACTTATTCTAGAAAAGATGAACAGAAAGTGGCCAGTGTATAAGTTCTCATGATGGATATTTTAAGTAAGGACTTAAAGACCAGGCAATGAGCTGTTCAGAACTGGACAAATATAATTATATTCTAACTCTGAACAATAATAATATGTTCCATCCAGAAAACAACTCTTGTGAAAGTAAAGATTCTTGATCATCAGAAAAAGAATTATTTTGTTCATTTGTTAATCAGAGCTTCCCATGGTGAGACATGAATGAGTTACAGGTATGCCAAGTCCTTGGGGCAGCCGGCATGGCTGTGACAGGATCCCAGGGGGGTCACCTGCAGTAGTGGCCAGCCTTCTCACCCCAGTATGATATACAAATATCATTTTCTATATGTGCCATTATGTGAAAATGGTTAGGGAACACTGCAATATGTAACAGAAAAATTATCTGGACAGCAAATTCTAATTCATCAATGAAGTGTTACTATAAACAACAGAAAATCCTTTGAAATCTCCCAGGGACAATTAGGTTGTTTGATGTTGACAGTTAAACGAACTGTGCTCACCAATGAAGGGCTGTTTTGCCGTTAAGAATCTACTACCTGGGAGCACAGACACTAATAACAGAAAACAACTGAAATAAACTCAGATGACTATCTAAGCCTTCAGGAAATGGTGCCATAACTGTGTCTTATATGGACCACTGTGAAGATGGGTCCCTACTCAGAAGACGTAGTTAGATATTTCATGAGAACTAATGTTCACCTAAACATTAATAGGTTTACTCCGATGTAAGACTAAAATATCACCTAGAGAGACCAAATACAGCCACAGAGTTTCTCTTTTCCACATGCTTATTCATATCTTCAAGACTGTTCACCATTTACAAGTGGTCTAATTTGTTTTGTGGACTGAACACCAAATAATACAAAACTGCTCTGAGAAAGGTCTTAAGGATGGGAAATCCCTTCCTAAATAGGATAATTCAGTCAGACCTTTTCCTTTAAACAAAACTAGATTTTTGTTTGTTGTTAATTAAAAGAATAGGTGGCTAATCCAATCCCCTTAATTTAGGAATAAAAGAAGCTGCTTCAAAGAACCAGCTGCAACAGAAAGCTTTTAAGTATTCTTTTCGGTGGTACCAGTCTTCAGTAAGAAATTTACATCCGTGAACATATAGCATATTCCTTCCCATCTCAAACTCTCGATTAACAAGAGATCAAATTAATCTATAGAAGTCAACACTAAAGGGATTTTGAAAATCTTTCTGTATTTTTAAAAACCTCATCAAAACATCCAAGCCATGCTAAATAACAATCTTTGCTTCTTAAATGTCCATTAAAAATAAAAACAAGTGATCAAAACCCACCTTGTAAACTATAGAGTGAAAAGAAAGCTGAGGATGACTGAGTCATGTAGTAATTTCTGCTAGAAAATCATACAGCAGTGTGGCAAGGAAAATCAGTCAAATTCTACCACTTCTACAGTATGTTTTCCTATGATACTCCTACTGAAAAAAAAAAAAAAAAATCTAGAAAAATCTAATCAGGAAGCCCTGACTATCCCTTAGGAACCTGGAAGAGCATGGGATAGACATGTCTAAAATTCCAGATCAAACTCAAGGTCTTGCAATGCCCTAAACTTCTAAGTGTCTGCATGAACTGAACCCATTCCAGATATCCGTTCAACTTACTGAGAACTTGCGCCTACAAGTCCTCCTGGCCCCTGGACGCCAAAACCTACGAGCCCTGGAATATAACTGGATTGTCATCATGGAGCTACCATTTGGCCCAACAGCTTATGAAATGGCAGTATTTACAAACAAAAGGGAAAAGCAAATACTGGAAACTCATTTCAGTGAAAAATACCATGACTACCCTCTGCTGTGATACAACTGTGCAAAGACACCAGCCAACAGCATGAGAATCAGGAAGACAGCAGCAACTTTTAAGTCACTGAAAGCGCAGGAGCATACATCACGGTGCTTGACAGGTTTTGCAAACACCCTTCAAAGGCAGCAGTCAGGTTCAGAGCAGCAGGGGTACCGAGTCAGTGACAGTTCTATTCGGGGTCAAGGGAATCGCCAGCATGACCACTGACCAAGTCCATCAGCTTGAGTCCCTCCAACAGCTTGCAGTTCCGATTCTTCAGCCTGTGGGCTTCATCAATGACCACGCAGCGCCAGGGAATACTCCGCAGCTCAGGACAATCGGTCAGAATCATCTCAAACGTAGTGATGATGGCATGAAACTTATAGGACCCCTTGATCACTCGACCCTACAAGAACAACTCTGGATCATTACTTAGCATTAAAGATTACACTAATAACTTTAAGGATGAATAAATAGCATAAAATATACGTATTGATCCCCTTGGGGACATCTTTATTCTAGGTAACACTTACACTTTGCTTTCAAGGTGTTTTAGAGGTTTTAAGCTCTTCTGGTACCACAGGCGTTTTAAAACCTTACCTTTTCCAAGGAAGTCTGAAAATTGTTAGTAAAATTTCCAACCCAGTTTCCTTACAGATCACATGCAGTAAAGAGTCACTAAGTGTGCCCATTCTAGTTACATCCTACAGACTCCAAAAGGTGAGAGGCCTAAGAGATTATGTACTAACACAACTTTTTAAAACCGCTTTTACTTTTAAAAACTTTTTATTTATTTATCTAAACTTTTTTAACTTGCTTTTTACTTTTAACGTGCTAACACGAAAAGAACATTCAACTCAGGACAGAACTTATAACAATTTCCCAAGTCTAAAGATCAACACCAAAATAGATTTTAGTTTTTTTTCTCCTTTAAGTATTTAATTGTAGGTCAGATTTTACACTCAAGGTAAACAAACATAGAAAACAAAACTCTGTCCTATTTCCAGCTACAGGACTTCCATTTACCACCTACTGCTTAAAACTATTTTCGCATATACTATTTATTCTTCTTTCTTTGTCATTTGTAATGTTTCACTGTCAATATCATAGGATAATTGCAGACAGGTAACTGAAATTAGTTAAAAAATCATAGCAGTTGCTACTAAGAGCCAAAGTATAAATTCTCCCCTCTGGGTATATTTCATTCACTGTACCAGTTAATATTACATACCTAATATTTTTCACTTCTAGCAACAATAAATAACACAATATTCTTTCCATTCACATTTAAAAACTCCATTTTTCGTTTCGCTTTCTTCTAGGGCTTGCAAAATAAACCAGATTAGCATATCAACGCATTAAATGATTTTTAGCAGTCATCCAAGGTAAAACGAAATTTCATTCATTCTAATCATCAGAATGACCAAGGCTATAAAAATAGAGAGCTGCAATCCAGAGATGTGGAATTATAACCCAAACACTAATTGGGTAAGAAATCTAAAGCAAAATTCTCTATCTGCAAAATCTAGACCTCCCCTGCCAAAGGTCTGAGACCATTTAAAACATCCAACGCCTTAAAATGTCTATAAGCATAAGGACCTGTGATGCTTTACCTGGGGATCTTTGAAGTACATTTCATACAACTGAATGGTCCGACGACTAGCTTGACTCCCATGATACACAACCACGTTCAACTCTGTCCAGGTCCGGAATTCCCTTTCCCAGTTGGGGATTGTGGACAATGGGGCAATTACTAAAAAAGGGCCATGGATTCCTTTCAAATATATCTCATAGAGAAATGTAATGGACTGGATAGTTTTTCCCAAACCCATTTCATCTGCTAAAATGCAGTTTCGCCTTTGGGAGGGAAAGAAAACAAGGAAACTTTAGTAAGTAGACATACAAGACAGTGCTTTCATACTCATAAATGCACGCCTTAGATGTTCCCTTAGACACAATAAAATACAGTTTCAAACAAAATGCTCTAAGACATAAAAATTACTTCTACACACTTCTAGCAATCTCTATATGAATATGTGTTAAGTAAGCAAATATTAAGCATACTTTCAGTGTTTGCTCTTTTTAAAAAATAATTTCTATTAGCGAGTTAAAATGTTAAGCTATATTCGATCAATACTTTAGATAACGACAAAAGAGCTACTATGGGCTTTTTTTTTTTTTTTTAAGTGAAAAAAAAAAAAAACCACATTTGACGTACATGTTGTACCAATTGAAAAGCAGCCAGTTTACTCCCTCCAACTGGTATTCCCTGAGTTTGTTATTGTTTTTATACTCCCTGGAACGCTCCGATTTCTTCCAGTCATCGGCAGGAGGTCGCTCCTGTTTCAAATACAGTAGAAGTCCCATTAGTGGTTTCTCAGAGACCACATACGTTAGAGCCACGGCCACTCGCCCTCCTTACCACGCGCTCTGTTTCCGGCTCCCGGGACAGCAGCCTCTCGAACTCCTCGATCTTGGCTTGGTCTATGTCCTGCCTCAGCTCCCACGTGCTGTCCTCATAAGGCAGTGAACACCACTTCACCAGGTAGTGAGTCACAGGCTGGGCCGGGTTTAAACACAGCACAGTTGGGTTCCTGCTCTCCTGCACTTACCGACAGACACTACCCCAGACACAGCGAGACGGAGCTGGGAGAAGTTTTAGAACTATGACCACTGAACGAGGAGTCCTTAGCTACAGAGTCTCAAGTCTAAACTGGACATAATATGATTGAATATTATCAGAACAGACTGATTTTTATCTAAGCCACTGGTAAGTCATGTTCAAAAGCCAAAAAAGTACACAGACATAGCTAGCAAATAACAAAGCTGAATTTGAGCCTGAGTCTTATCTATGCAAATCATCGGGCGTCTGATTCAGACTTATACGGTAACCCATCTTGGTGTGTTTACATATTTGCCTAACTGGCTACTTTCCTAAAGAATGAGAAACAGACTTCAATTTATTAGGATTTCTGCCTCCTTCTTAAAGAGATACGATTTGCATGCTATCACTTTAAAGTAATGTGTTTGAGCTCCAGAAAGACTGCAGAGCAAAATATTTTGGATAACGCAGATCAATAGGACTTCCTTTGTCTTTCTTCTTGAAAATATTTTGGTTTGTTGATCTTCATCTCAGGACCAAGGTACACTGACCTGGTTGTGATGTTACAAACATTTGCTGTACTAGGTAAATATATGATGGGCAAAAAAATTTTTTTTAAAGTACAACTTAGCAAAACTAGAAAGGTAAACATCATGTTACAGACACGATCTTTGAAACATCAGGGACCTCGTGATACGGAGTTTGGAGTAAAATGGGAGTCCACTGCAGACTCACTAGACAAGCAAGATCCAAACCCTTATAAAGTTTAATTTACAAGAAGAAGCTAGGAATGACGTACCTCATGGTGGGTGGGCATATACTCACTAAGATACAATGCTCAGAAGTCACTAGACTTGTCTTTACTCTTAGGCCCTACCGACTGTCCTTAACAACCTCGTAGGGTTCTGCAAAGCAACCTGGGCATGCCTAGACTGGGATCTCATAAAGAGAAAGATTTTATAGTATCTTCTGTGCACCACATTAAATGAGGTCCATCAGCTTCCCTAAGGACGTCCAATGTTAAATATCTTTGAACTGCATTCTGCTATAAGAGCACTCTTAATTTATTATAAGGGAAATTCATGCTACATAATAGATTTATACCAAAATATATTGAATCCTTTATTGATCATATCTGGAACTGTGCAAAAAATCTATTGGCTTCACAGTGAAAACTGATTTCTTTTAAAAAGCTCTCAGACTAAACAAAAAACACATTTACAGTGATTATTAAGTCCTAAAACTAATAGTAAGTCAATAAATTTCAGTTAAGTTTAGAGCAAGTGTGTCATAACCCAAGGCCCTGACCAGAACCAGATCTAGGAGTCCACAATCATTCTCCATAAGCACACATAAGCTCTCTGAGTCACTGGCTCCTAATACAAATGATCTTCTGTTACCTCTCCCCGGTCATCTGTGCTACGTGCAAAGTCCATTATCCGGTCAACCTCCACGTAATCTGGATTAAAAAGCTCATCTTCAATCTACACCAAAGGAAAAAAAGTTAAAATGTTTATTTAACTCCTGAGAGTAGACATTATTTCACTTTTCATCAGGCAATAATATTTTGGGTCACAGCAATACAAAATTTATATTTGGCAAGTTCTATTATATGAATTGAAACGCTACAATTTAGCAAAATCACTCCCCATGAGGAAATGAGACTTCTCAGACTTTGTTAACTGGGTCTTTTAATTACTGTGTGAAACCTTTTTACTGTGAGAAAATGTTTAAGAATATTTTAAATGAAGTGTGAAATTATAATTCACTAATGAGCAAATCCAAAAGGCTTATGGCACGCAATGCATTGAACATTCTTGAAACCACAGCTTGCGATGAAGACTCAGAGCCACGCACAGTAAGTGCTGCTGCAGTCTCATAACTACTGGAGTTGTCTGATGCCTCATAGCATCATTTGCAGAATGTTATTCAAAAGCTAAACACGCTGAGACCAGTGAATTCCATATTTTAGTGTGAACAGAGCTTATGATGTTTGGTCGTCTTTGCCAATCAGTATTAGTACCTCATTTGAACACAGTCTTGGCGTTCACCTAAGTGTTCTAATGATTTATTTGTACTGAACATAGAGCATTTGGCTAAAACTCTTAAGGATAAAGAAATGAGGCTTAAAAAATTGGGTTCTTTAGCCAATATATTAACAATCTTTACAAAACTAAAGTAATGCTGCATGCCTGCAAAGTTATCTCATGTAAAAGAACAGACTGCGGCTCAAAAGGAAGTTACAGACTAAGCCATACTTTAAAGAAGTCAGAGTCAGACAAGTTAGAAAAGACACATTATTATGTGTTTCTAGAGATTAATTTATCAGCAATATAACTTCATTCAAATGTTTTGCAAAGACATATTATAAGCCACTTAGATACTGTTTGTATCCCCTGAGTTGCAGGTTGAAGGGCCATTTGGTCACAGTTGGCTTGAGGATAACAAACATTCCCTGGGCCCACTTGTAGCACCCAGTCTGGATGCTCTGAACTGTGAATTATAAAACAAAAGCCAGAAATACCAGAATGTGTTTCAACTGCCTCAGGCCTTTACACAGAGTTCATGACTAAGGCAAAAAAACCTTTGAAATGTTCCGTTAATTTAAAATGTTAATATATTAAATGCATTGGCTTTGTCAAAGCTTCTAGACTGGGCTTCCCTGGTGGCGCAGGGGTTGAGAGTCCGCCTGCCGATGCAGGGGACGCGGGTTCGTGGCCCGGTCCGGGAAGATCCCACGTGCCGCGGAGCGGCTGGGCCCGTGAGCCATGGCCGCTGAGCCTGCGCGTCCGGAGCCTGTGCTCCGCAACGGGAGAGGCCACAGCAGTGAGAGGCCCGCGTACCGCAAAAAAAAAAAAAAAAAAAAAAAAAAAGCTTCTAGGTACACAATATCTATGTATTATTCACATAAAGCATAAAGACTAGAACTTTCCATAAACTAGGCTCTTCTGATAAAAGCTCGAAGACAACTTGTTCTTAAACAGAATCTTTCATTACTGAAATAAAATCCTTAACTTTACTCCTAAACACGTTTATCCTTCAAGCAAGTAATCTATGCCACCATGTGTGTGACATAATTTCCAGTTTTGATAGTCTTTTTGGGTAGAGATTTTAGTTGCAGTGACTTAAAAGGAAGCCTAAGGTGAAACAGAGAATGCAAAAGTGGTCATAACTAAAAATTCCAAAGAAGCAGAACCACGGGTACCTGAAGGCAGGACCGTCTACGGGACACGACAAACAGTGTGTGGTGAGCAGGGGGGTGGGGGTGGGGGTGCGTGTGTCTATATAAGAAAGAAAGAGGGGAGGAGAACTGGTACCCTTCCCTGTTAACCTTCAGATCACCTTCTCAGACTCAAGTTTATGCTACTTCCATTCAGGACAAAACTTGAGATCTCTGGCTGCCAAGTTACCAGCAAGATAATGTATTTCAGCCTTGGTACAGGTGATTCCCAGAGACAGACTCAAAAAGGTAGACTACACACCTCGGGCCGGGCCCACGTCCCTGAAGTGCATCTGACTCCAAGAAGCACAAATAAATTTAATGAGCTGAACCATGATTTAAGGACCAGGGTGGGAGTAACCACCGTACTCTTTCCTTTTCCTAACAGAGATACACAGAAACATCAGCAGAACATACAGTGTCTCTTTCTGGGAGGAAGCTAAGGATTTCAACTTGCCCAATATCACAAACATTTAACTTTAGTTTCATGAAGGGGCATGAAAAACAGAACTTCCTAGTATTTTCTCAGAACCTGTCCTTTCAAAGCAAGAATCCCCTACGTATTCCCCAGGACATGAGGAGTGAGTCCCATCCAAGCACCTCCGCCCCTCGGTGCTGACCCCTACAGGCAAGGAGGCTGGTGCTCAGTGACACGGACACACCTGTCTAGTGGAATCCCCTCCACCTGATCTCCCATCCAGTGCAGATTTTACACTATGCCTTTGGGGGCGTGGAAATCAGATTCCAGGAGAACCCAGACCTGTCACCTGAGGGTATGAGGACTGACTCTATGACATAAAGGTACGGAACTTTCTTCTGTCCCCCGTTCCCCCATCTCCAACAAGGGGTCGGTGTGTGTGACGTTGGTCGTGAAGCAGGTATTATTTTCCATCAAATTTCACACTTCTTTACAGTTTGCATTCTGTTAATTCCCTTATGGAGAGGAAAACTCTCCATAAGTCAGCCAATTTAGTCTTTCAATGTGAAGGTTTCTCTTTTATCTGCTTGAGGAGGCTGTAAGTGAAAGCAAATTGGTGATCACAAGCCCAGGGACCCCAGGAAGCACTCTGTGAGAGCATTTTGTCAATGTAATTGACTACACGGGAGGGGAACCGGGCACTTCTTAAAATACGCAGGACTTCTTCTTCCCTGCCCTAGGTATGGGTACCTTCTCATCATAATCGATAACCTAGGCTAAAGGGGGGCAGGCAAAGGTATTAGAATATTATAGCAACTCCTGTACCACAGCGCGTAATCTGTGAAGAGGAGCTCAGTGAAAACTCTCTGTAATCAGGCACTGACGTGAACAGAAGTAATTCGTCACACACCTCCCCCAACAGAAAGAAACTTTTATGTCCTAGAACTTATACTTAATACTCACTGTAGCGTTTTTACCCTGCTAAAATCGTAATAGGACTTTTGTCTACTTACTTTTTTCACTGTCTACTAACTGTATTTTCATTACAAGATTTAATCATACCATCATATTTCCACATAATATCATAAGGCCCAGTATCTTCTAGAACTAAGCAACAGGAAGAATGAGAAATTTCCTGTTTACAAATTATTTTAGCAATAACCAGTTACCGATATGCAAGTAACAGCACCAAATGAGGCAAACTAGTTTTTCTTAATAATATACTGACCTAAAATTCAAAATTCAGAACATTTTAAAAATGTAAATACTTTAGAAAATTAACCAGGTTTTCCATACCTCTGAAAGGAATTTGTTCTGGCCCTGCTTTGCCTTAAATCGTTTAATCTTTTGCTGAATTCTCTTATCTTTTTCCAGATCTTCTACAGATGCCCATTGACAATGAAGATAAGAGCTAAAAGAACAAAATAATATACTTGAAACCGGTAGAAAATAATTAATCTTTTATTATACATGTTCATTATCATTCCCCCCAAAATCAACTAAACAGATAATTAACATAATAACCTGTTTAATTACTCACAGAGGTTGCCAAGCCACGTTCAATATAACTACTAATGTTTGAGAATAAGAAAAGAAAATCAATAATAATGCCTAAAATTTGCCTTCTGTCTTGGGCCTGCAGTTCTTACCCACCTCCCACTAAAAGAAAAAGAAAAGAAAACGACCTAGTAACAAGCCGTTTTCATAAGTGAATGGATTACACTTCAATACAAAACAATTAGCACTACAGGGTGGCCTTAATTATGAATTCGTTTTGAGCCTTTTATCATTAATTGAGAAATAAAAGGTTTTTGTCAAGGTAAAAGAATTCGAACTTCAAAGAGCCAAGGTAAACCTAACTCCCTCCTTCTACAACTGCGGGGCAGCAAAGGGCCACCACCAGCTCTGGAGCTCCCTTGTCCCCAGCCAGCTCCTGGTCAGCTCCCAGTCTCCCAGCTCTGAGAGGACTGATGCCCCTCGGGGTCCCTTGTGAATTTTTCACTCCCTACTGTCTACCCTCTCCTTGCACTGGTTAGTCTCCTCCCATTCAGACCTGCCACAGGCCTGTGCTGAGCATTCTCTGTCTTCTCTAACCTCAACTTGAATACTCCCCACCCTTCCCTGTCCATCCCCAAGACTCACTGGTATACTGTTTTACTGTTTTATGTTACTGGTATATAGTTACTGTTTTATGGTACCTCTGACATTCTTTCGTTTGGTATTTCAATATTCTTCTGTACTATCATCCTCTCTCTGCCACCCCCCACCCCCCTCCATGGGCTCGACTGTCTCTTGTTTCTCTTTCTGGTGATGACATTAAAAAGAAACGAGGTGCTTTCACAATCAAGGTACCACTACTACTACTCTTAGAAATTATGCAGCCACTATAAAATCTCTCAAAAAATAATTAATGATATGGAAAAGGCTTCTGACATTAAATATCACATCATTTGTATTTATGTAACGTCTAATATGCATTTTCATAGGTAGGATTGATTTAGTCCTTCTACAATTGACCTAGGGAGATAAGGACTTTAAATACATATGCCTTGAACAGATATGAATTGATAGAAACTCTGCGCACAGAGGGAGGGAGAGAGAGAGAAAACAGGCTAGATGAAAATGCATCAAAATGTTAGTAATGATCATTCTGGGTGGTAAGATTGCAAGTATTCTATTTTCTACTTTCAACTTGTAATTTCCAAATTTTCAATAAATAATTTGCAATACTGCTATATCCGAGACCAACTATTATAAAAATCACCTAGTCTAGCTTCTACTTATTGGACAGAAAAAGGCATGTGTGCAGTCAGCACCCTTGTCTTGGCTGAGGTGAACATGCCATAAAGCACTGCCAGGGTGACCACAAGGGAGACACAGGCACTTGAGCAGCTGGGTCCAGCCCTGCTCTCCCTCTTGTAAACTGGGCTGAAACTTTCCGGCAGTGACTCTGCTTTAACTAAATGGAGAAAAACCACAGGCTTTTGCTCTAGGATCAGAAACAAGGCAAGGGTGCCCATATCTCCACTACTATTCAATATCATATTCCAGGCATTAGCCAATGCTGTTACATGAGAGAAAACAACAAGAGGAGTGATAATTGGAAAATAAGAAGTAAAACTATCTTTATTTGCAGATGCCATGACTGCATAACTGGAAAACCCTAGAGAATCAATTAGGAAACTAATTCAAATAATAAAATAAAATAATTCCGTTATGCAGCAGGATATAAAATTAACAGACAGAAGTCAAATGTCTCCATTCACACAAATAATAGCCAGTTAGAGGAAACAGCATTAGGGAAAACCACTTTTACGGTATCAACAAAGATAAAATACTTAGTAATATATTAAATAAGAAGTGTGTGAAACTTGCATAAGGAAGTATTTAAAACCCTCCTAAAAGATACGAAAATCAAGTTGAACCAACTGGAAAGACATCCTTGTTTTTAGATAACATGACTCAACATCATAAATCATAAATTTGTAATTTAACGCAATGTAAATAAAAATATAAACAACCATTTTAATGGAGTTAGACAAGTGAATGCTAGATTTATATATAAAAATAAACATGCAAAACATCCAGGAAAACACTAAAAAGGAAACATCTTAGGAGAAACTAGATAAATCAGATATTAAAATACACTATAAATCCTCTATAAGTAAAATAGTGTGCTACTGACTCGTGAAGAGATAGAGCAAAGGATTAGAATAAATAACAGATATGGATACAATAAATATGTATCTTTAGTTCATGATAAAGATTGCATCTCAAATCACCGGGGCAAAGATGGGCTTTTTAATAACGGTGCTGGAACGACAATATTTGGAAAAGAATAAAAAATCGGAGTCATGCTTTACTCCATATACAAGAGTAAACACCAAGTGGATCAAGAGCCTAAACAGAGAAAATGAAACCATTCAAGTACTAGAGGAAAACATGGCCAATTCCTCTTAAACCAGGAGGTAGGAAAAGGCTTTCTAACTATGATTCAAAAGTCAGATCCTATAAAAGGAAAGATTAATAAATCTAAAAAGACAAAACACTTTTTAAAACTTACAATGCTATAACCAACAATAAATAAAGCCAAATGACAACGGAAACTGGGAAAAGATAGCTGCAACATATAACACAGATTAAGGACTAATATCCCACATATATAAAGAACTGTTAAAAACTGAGGGAAGCACAATAGAAAAATGGGCAAGAGATAGGAACACATAATTGACAGAACAAGATACAAAACTGGTCTTTAAATTTATGAAAAGATGTTCTAAATCACTCACAATAAAAGAAAATGCTAATTAAAACCACACTGAAATACGATTTCCCACAAAAAGTAAAAAAAAACAACAAAAAAACACACCACTGCAAAGGCTGTGGGGAAATAGGTGCTCTCCTACATTGTTGGTAGGAATGCAAACTGACACAACACTTCTGGAAGGGAATTTTGCAATGTCTAACAGAACTACATTTATGTATGCCTTTTGATCTAGCAATCCCAATTCTAAAAATTCACCCTGAAGCTATGCCTCCAACAATTCGAAAATACATAGGCATGAGAATATATATTGCAGCATTATCTGTAACTATAAAATATCAGAAGCCATTTACATGCCGGCATACCCAGGAGATTGTGTGGATAAGTTATGACACAGCCATGCAAAGGAGTACTAGGCAGTTGTAACAAAGAACGAGGAAGACTCTATGAACTGATGTTGAATAACTTAGTATATGTAGTATTGTGAAAAAAGCAAAGTGCAAATGTGTACTCATGCTATTCTTTTGTGTTTAAGGAAGAAGGGGAAATAATAGTATCTATCTGCATATTCATGCCAAAACTTATAGGAAGAATAAATCTGGGATTAATGAAAAGGTAAGTAGGAATGAGGTGGAAAGGAAGGGAGGATGGCACTTCTTCTTTGGGTATAATTTTGGGTACAGTTCTGACTACTGAACCGTGTTAATATTTCATGAACTTGGAAAAAAGCAAAAAAAAAAAAAAAAAGGAAAAGAAAAGAAAATCAACAAGGATGCGGGGGCGGCCTAAAATGGAATACAAACAGAAGCTAATGAACCAAACTGAGTAGCAAATAACATTGCACTGAAGCGGGGAGGGGAGGAGAACCAACCTGAGGAAATACTGGAAAAAGCATTTAGCCTCTACAGCATCAGGCTAAAGACAAAAGAACGCTAAACAAATACTGAATGAACGCTAGTTAGCGGGCTTCTTTTTCACAGAAATAGGGTCTAGTAATTCTGAAAGCACTTTCTATATATCCTAGGATTAACAAATAAGAAAATATATTATGGAAAATAGGAGCCAGGTTTCTCATAGTCGAAAAAATGCAGTTATTAATACTGGAAGGGGAAAGAATAGAATGAACCCTGTGGTATTGAAATAAAATTGGAAGTATCACGGGCTTCCCTGGTGGCGCAGTGGTTGAGAGCCCGCCTGCCGATGCAGGGGACGCGGGTTCGTGCCCCGGTCCGGGAGGATCCCACATGCCGCGGAGCGGCTGGGCCCGTGAGCCATGGCCGCTGAGCCTGCGCGTCCGGAGCCTGTGCTCCTCAACGCGAGAGGCCACAACAGTGAGAGGCCCGCCTACTGCAAAAAAAAAAAAAAAATTGGAAGTATCACTATAAAGGCACTGGTTTTCCTTGTTGGTAGGTAGGTAGGTAGATAGACGTGCATGTGTGTATATATAATAAACATATATGTGTGTGGAACATATGTAGGTATATATGTCATACATACATACATATCATATATACACATGCAGGTGAATGCCCTTCCTAGCCCCATCCACCCGAGAGGTCTGGAAGCAATGACCCCCCAGCAGCAATGAGCACACCTAGTACCCAAATCTTGGTTTCTAAATGCCCTTCTCCAGTAAAAAAACCACCAAGGCTCCTTAGAGAAACGATCAGTTCCAGGACTTAAATAGGGAAGTTGCAAATGGGTTAGGAACATCCTCTGGTGCCAGAAAGTAAGGAAGAGCTCGAAGAAGGATGGAGACAAGGCAAAAGGAAGGGAGGAGACAGCTTGCAGGGGCTCCCACCGGCCAGATCTGGGATAATGTGAGCAAAGTAAATAACGGTAGGACGGTAAGGAATTATGACGCACTGAATAAAAGAAGACTCCACAAGTCCACACAGCTATAAATGAGCAGATAGGTAAGAAGGTAAAGCTCTTCCTTACAGCAGAAGCCCTACCAGTAAATTCAGAAGGAACAATGGAATTGTTAAATCACCACTTAGCGACTGTCATGTTTAACAGTCTCAAAGCATCTTTCCACAAGATACTTTTTAATTATAAGAAGAAAAACAGGAATTCTTTGCACTGTTTTTGCAATTTTTCTGTAAATCTCAAATCATGTCAAATGAAAGTTAAGAAAAACTTTTAATTTTATGGAAACGTTAACTTCCCTTAGATCTCGATAACATCAGAGAGGAAAGCTACTTCTGAGCACGGCTTTGCCTCATCTCACGTGACCGATGGCAGACAGGTGGCTCGCCTCCCCTGGCTGGCGGCGGTGGCACCCGGGCAGGGAGCCCGGGCCCGGCTCTGGGGCTGTGCGCAGGCGACATGAGATGGTTCCCACAGACCAAGCGCCTCACCTCCCACAGCCGCACGCTGACCGGGACGGGTGCCTGTCTCGTGGTGCCACGTCCTGGCAATCGATACTCAAACTTCTGTGCTTTGAGTGTGATTTGATCAACCGGCCAGAGAACTCTCTGTCTCTCTGGCTTACTTCGTTTTCTCCTCCTTATCTGGTCTTTCCACTCTCCTTATAAGACTATCTGAAACCATGCCATGTGCATACCTTGCACATGTGTAAACTCATCGTGCTCTGAGTATAAAAAGATGACAGCTTCTAATGTTTACTGAGCATTTTTCATTTCACTGAATTCTTACAATAACACTGGTAAGAGACTCCTTCATCTTTTTACCTGGTAAAAGGTTTTGCCCGCAAACGTCAGAAACGCATCCGTTAATTAACACAGCGCCAACTGCAACAGGGGGGAATGATAGAAACCACGAGGCCTGATGCTTTTATTTTCGCGGGTAGGGTAGATTTTCTTAAGCTGTTCTGACAGCTCCCCAAAGCCCCTCTTTAACCCTAGAGTTTATTAATATGGTACTTGAGTTCCTTGCCTCAAAAAGCTTAAAGTGGGCTTCCCTGGTGGCGCAGTGGTTGAGAGTCCGCCTGCCGACGCAGGGGACGCGGGTTCGTGCCCCGGTCCGGGAGGATCCCACGTGCCGCAGAGCGGCTGGGCCCGTGAGCCACGGCCGCTGAGCCTGCGCGTCCGGAGCCTGTGCTCCGCAACGGGAGAGGCCACGCCAGTGAGAGGCCCGTGTACGGCAAAAAAAAAAGAAAAAAAAAAAAAAAGAAAAAAGAAAAAAAAAAAAGCTTAAAGTACATTTAAAAAGTTTAAAGTACATTTAACTTTTATGTTATGAATAAATATTTTTGTCCTTGTTCTGCGACTGCTGTTTGTCCTCCTCAGCAGGATGACTATTGATGCTTCCAACGAGGCTGCCTCGTCGAAGCGTGCTTGGTCCTAGTATCCGGCTTCCATCTACAATCAGAACAACTCACGGTGCTTTTTCATGCAGTTTTCTTAAAAGTTATGCAATTCAAATTCACTAGACAAAAATTAGAAATGAAAACGGAGCAACAAAATCATAGCTCACTGCATTTCAAAACATGAGTGACGTCACGATTTCCTAGAGCCTCTGCCTCAGAGCAGAGTCCTCATCTCGGGTGCCAAGCATCCCAATGAAGGATGACGGCAGGGAGCCCCACAGAGCAAAATTCATTCTCAGAGTCAGGCAGGTGTTATAATACTTTCCTCACTTTTCTGTTATTGTATGTGTTTTCATCCCCTCGAAAAAGAACTTCTTGGTTATACACAAAAGCTAGTCAGCCTGTACACCAATTACACATTTTGCAGAAAAATAAAGCTCATAAACTCTCAAAGATAGAAAAGTTAGTAGGCAATGGCCTAAATGGCACTGAATAAACCACACCAAAATTTCCCCGTTGCCAGTTTTTTAAAAAAAATTTTCCTGATTACCTTTTAAAATTTGATAGATTGAAAATATATTCCTCCACGGAAAAAAAAAAAATCACAATGTACTTACAAGTTTTTGTATTTCACGTAGAACTCCTCAACTTCTACCTCTTCTCCAGATTCCTTCTGCAACAGAGGAAAATTTCAGGCATGTACTTGAAACCATCTACTAGAATGTTCCAAAGTAATGATTTACTCCCGTGTGGGCACAAACAGGCATCGCAGAAGCGGCACAGGGCGCCCCTGGAAGGATGAGCACGTGGTGAGCTGCTGGAAGGCCAGAGGGATGAGGGCGGACTTTGCGCGCTACCCGACGGGCTCCGGCTCCTCAGACGTGCATGGCTTCAGCCCGTCCCTAGCACATGCAGCTTCATTCACAACAGCCTGACCCCAAATGTGGCTCTCTGCCAAACCCACAGTGCTAAGTAGACGCCAAGCGTACCATTTTCTCAGGCAGCAGCCAATTAGCCACTGCTCTCCTGAATGCCATATGGATTATTTTTGGCCGCCTCATGGCAACTTTACATGGTGGGTTTTGTAATGTTTTAAAATATTTAAAAGACATTTATTCCTCCATATAGTTAATAACGCTAAACAAGAAACCATATAAAACTACACCTTGTTCCGAGGCTGTAATTTCAGTGCATCACTATTCACAGTTTCAGTTTGACTCAATGGCACAATTAAAATCTCTCAGACAAGATGTCACAGACACATAGCAGCCAAATAAGATTAACACTCCAAATACTACACGGAGGTGAGGTTAAAATCGTGACCCATCAGCCAAATCAAGGGTGCAGTGGCGAGATTATCTCGAACATCTCCCCTGATCCTGCCTATGGAAATGTCTGCAGAAGACACTGCACATATAATATTCTAAGCATCTCTTTCAATATTGCTTTTCCTCTTGGTTGTAGGCTGTTAAGCAAGTCATAATATGTCATTTTCTTCTGGAACATTTGATCAGATAAATCAGGGATGTAAAAAATAAACACCACTTACAGATGTTTAGAGATTTGCTTTTACACTCTTACAAGAGTACCTGCCTTGAGGGCCACATTTGGCTGCTAAACTGCCTCAGAGGTGCCGCAAAGAAAATTAAGGCAAGTCAGAACACAGCAGAGGGCAAACAAAGGAGCAGAGACTTCCTACTGGGTGACAGACTGGCACCAGATCTGTTCAAAGAGACGAGGGTCACCCTCAATCCGCAATCTTCGAACGACTGTCAAAGACCGTGAACTTAAACCTTTTCTTCAAAACTCTCACACATATCAGTTAAACCTAAATTTTAAGCAGTTTTTCCATCTGCCTAGAGATCACCAGTAAGAAGACAGGATATTGAGGAGTGGGGTCGAAACCCATTAATATCTGATCCTGCCCTAATGGCTCTATAAATGGTCATCACCCTAAAGCAGCTACTTAAATCAACGTGTTCAGAAAACCATCTGTATCCCCAGATTTTCTTTTTTTAAATTATTTTTTATTGGAGTATAGTTGATTTACAGTGTTGTGGCATGTCCCAGACTTTCAGGTGTCCAAAATGAAAAGAAATGTTTGCTGGGTGCCCTCAAGAGCCAGGGACATAAACCTGCAATTACTGTATAGGTAAATTCTGGTCGATTCAAGTAACAATCCATCCCAAACTCACCTTACATTTTTCTAGCCCTTAACATTGCCCCGTTCCACTCGCACATTTCAGCAACCATTTCAAGACACATTATCTTTGTATAGAACTGGAGATCACAGTAGAAAGGCAAAGATAAGACTGTGGTCAGCCAAGAAGAATGGGGAACCAGGGTGAGCCTAGATCTTGTGATGCTTCTCATAGCATATCATGAAATTCAAACCTCGAGTGGAATTCAAACGTCTGGTCTACTGTTTTTACTTTTTTGATGTTAACTATATTTCTTTCAGTTCTGAAAGAGTTTTTCAAAATTACTTATCTTTGAGGTAGTAAAAAGACACGCTTTATCCTTTCTATGTTCTGTTATCTCCTGATTTCCTTCTTCCGGATCTTTCCTCCTGTACTGTCCCCTTTCCATCTCGTTCTAAGTGGCCTCACTGTCTGTAACTTCTAAGTGGGCCTCAAAGCACACAGATCAACTCTTGAACAAAGAGGCGGTTTTCATTCTGTCTCGATTCTGCTCCAGAAAGTTCCGACTCTTAACGCCATCAACTGTCTGTCCCTGACTCTCGTGAGCACCCATTTTCTCATCACGATCAGCTATACCCCTGGGGGTGTGCTGTGGAGATCTCAACAAGAGGGTCTCAGGCTGTCTGGGAGGAGGTGATCAGGTTCCGAGACCTCATTTAGTAGCACCTGGAGCTCGTGCAGAATTGTCCCAGGACCTATTTCTCTTGGATGTCCCAAATTAGAACCCTGTGCTTTGTTTAACTGACCACACATACTGGATCATCTTCTTGCTCCCAGAGCTGTGAGTAGAGAGCTGTAATAGAGCTGTTTTGCCCTTCATTTCATATAAGTATTATCACGCTGGCCTCTTCGGCTTTACTCAGAGCAAAACAATTAACAAAAGTGTGTGAATCCATAAGCTCTCAGGAGCATCATTTTAATTACGCACTAAACGGCAGTCAGTTTGACCAGACTCTCTTGACAGTTGAAAACAGCCCCAGCCTCTACCTCCCATGCCCCGGTGTTCAGAAGTCTTTCCATAATGGGCATATCCAATGCATAACTGAGTCAAGGCACTATTTCTGTAGGCGCGCGCATACACGCGCACACACACACACACACACACATACACACACACACACACACACACACACAAACCCCACTCAAATTTATTTCTAGGACAGTTACCGTTAAATTTGAGAGTCCTCTGAAGTAATTTTATGTGCTCGATAGACTAGTTTTGAGAAATGTGTGTATCTTTTCATTCATTAGACTCCTAAAGCAGTCTGTCAAAATCCTTACTATTCACATGAAATGGAAAGCTCCAAACATATTGAGCCACACTTGTTCCACTGTTCACATGAAACAGAAACCTTGACCAGGCACTAAATCAACTATTCTGGTCACCTGGATTCTAAAACAGCCGTTCAGCAAACGATAATCCTGTTGGCCTGAAAGAATGAATGACCTTTCCCAAGCACCCTATTACTAAATTAAGCAGTCACACTGGGGAAACAAAGCTAAACTGTAGAGTGAAAAGGCAGAAATTTTGTTAAATAATGCACAAAAGAATGGAAAAGTGCCTTGATAAAGGTAACAATAAAGCAAAGGTATGAATCCATTCCTACTTCTGGCCCAACCTGCTGGATACTCTACCAGAGATACCAAATCATAGTTCATTTAGACAAAAATAGGACATAATAATACAGAATCCACTTTCAAAACTACTTTTGACCTTCTGGTACAAAAAGGATTTGAACTGTTTTCCCCCAAAGACAGATGGCTCAAAGCAGAAGGGGCTACACGATGACTAAATGTGGAAAAGAAGAAAATTAACCTTTATACAATCCAAAAGTCCATTCTTAAATCTACCTCGAAATTCAAATACAAGTACCACCTATGTCCCTTGCACTGGGTCTCACGCACATTAATTTGGGTTTAGAACAACATAAGTGCCTGAGCCATCCCTATATAATAACACGAGGTGCGGAGTTAGGGAGGTTCTGCCGGATGAGTTCTGTGAGTTTGCACGACTCCACCATAATGGCTGATGCTTCTCAGGCTACAGTGATGGCGTCAGCTGATTGCAAAACCCATTAACTGTCCCCACTATGTGTCAGCATGGTGCTGAGCTCTTAACCAGTTTCCATAGTGCTGCCAGGGGGAGACAAAGGCACCTTCTCACAGCCATGTCTTCCATTATTCATGGTAATAGGAAACAGACCAGCAGGCATAGCTAGAATCCAGGGGAAAATCTCAAATTTCCTTTTGCTTCTATCTGCTACACTTTCCCCCAATATTACTAAAGCTGATAACTAAAGTAACTATTTGGAGAACATGAGCAGTTTAAAAAGTTAGTACCTGCTAATGTTTACAACCTTCTAATGGTTTTTTATGGCCCTTTATGAAATGCCACTAATCTACAAGCAATTCAATGAGCTCCATACCTCTTTCTTATTTTAAATCATACCTCAAGGCATATCTCTCCTTCCAGAGGAAATTTCCCATTAATTTTCTCCATCCTAAAATTCACCTACTCAACAAATACTCTACCCTCAAGTACAATTACAGTGATTTTTAATCTCCTGTGTTAAGATGAGGCTGGTCATCTGTAAAAGGCAGCAATACCTACTCCTAAACTGTGGGTACCTATCTTTAAAGGACTGGAAAGAAAAAACAAAAAATGCCCTACGGTGGGCAAAACAGAAAGAAAACGTGATGCCCTACATCATGCGTAGTCTAAGCAGCTCTGAATAATAGAGCTAATTATAATTTGCAACCCCCAAACCTGCTGGGTATGCCTGCTGAAGCACTATCGGTTGAATGAAAATTATTATATCCCATCCAAACCACGTGCTATTTATTCAAACAAGCCACTTCAATTCGCTGAAGGGGATTATTCTTTAAAGTACATCAAGCATTCAAATTTTGCCATATATCTACAATTCACAAGTTAACAGTTCTAGAGTCATTAGAAGGACAAAAATGCAACCTTTCCAATTAGTTAAACAGTGCTCATTTCTGCTTGAACGGGTGGGAAATTTGGTTGAGATTTTATGCTCATCAGAGAGTAAATCCTCATGTTCAAAGAGTTACCAGATAGACACCCATACACTCCCACTCCCTGCACTCATTATGAAAATATCTTGACATGTTGTTCTTGATTATTTTTGTTTGAACCAGAGTTTTTTTATCTTCTGATAAAAATCTATACTTTGAATAACACAATACAAAAGCAGAGAGTATTGGAGCAAAGGTAAAGAGAAGTTTACGGCTGGTGCAATACCATTTTCAAGGATCTCTAGATAGTATTTGAATAGTGAACGTTTCCTATTTGATAAACCCAGAAGCTCACTTTAAATCCCATAATTCCTCCATTCCTCATCTCTCTCCCTGGAGATTATACTTTGTATACACTTTACGTCTTTTTAAAAAAAAGCTTATTTTACATGTCAAAACAATGAGGTTGTTGTCTTCCACACACCTTGAAAGCAATAAAAAGAAACAACTCTGCCTTTGACAATGATTCAAGCTAGAAGACAGACACCTGTGTCTAAAGGAGACCATTTTCTAGAGACACCAAACACAGTTTGCTGGAATATGTAAATGTATCTGGATGCCTATGTACTTTTTCAGACTAAAGTGTTTTCTCAAACTGGGCAAGAAGGGAAATGGGTGGGATGAAATGGGGAGTCTCCATCAGTAAAAGAAGATGCAGTGTTCCCGGAATTCGTTGTCACAGAGTGTATGTGCCCCTCAGTGACATGGGCACCGGGCTAGTGACAGGTACTTAGGGCTCACCTTTGCGGATCAACATGAATTCCGAATAATTTGGAAGGATAAGTCATATTATCTTCAAAAATTACACTGAAAATAGCTCTGTATTTCACTTCTGCACTAACAAAAGAATACTAATATTTCAACTGCATATGAAAAGTATGAGAAAACACCTACTTGCTAACATGATAAAGAGATCTTCCGGGGGGTGGGGGGCTGGGGTAGGGACCTTCCTAAGAGAGACGAGAGATAGATGCATGGTCATGATTTTTCGTAAATAATATTTATGAAAAAGGCAGCCTACAACTCTAGGAGTCCTAATACATTTCTTTTGAGACGTTTGAGTTCTTGCCTACTCTAAATGGGGTAATAAAGCACTGATTGTTTGCTACATTTTAATTTCATTTTAGGTTGAACATCCCAAAGATTGGTATTGGACTAATAAATCAGACAGGATTAGAAACATCACCAGAAGTTTCATTTTTCAACAGTGAAAATTTTAAAGGAAATTATACAGCAAAAAATAATTTAAGAGTCACACACACACCACAGGTTTTGATAACTCCACATGGCGCTTACCTGTTTTTTTACTGAACGACTACTCATAATTTTTTCTACCACTGGACCGTCTGCATCAACAGATTCCTAAAACATAAAGTGGAATGAATGAATCTAAACAGACAGTATTTCATTCTAAGCTGTAAAAGCGAGAAATCATTCCCTTTTGCACCTCCTTCCATACCCTTTAAATTCATACCCTTTAAATCACTGGGTACGATCACCAGTGGGAAATATGACTGAAAAGAACAAAAATCTCGCTTGCGGAAAAGGCAAAAGGAAGAGCTGTGTTTATTACTTCATGATTATGTGGTTTAATTGCGTGGGCTAGCATGGGTCCCTAAAGCCAAGGAGCGTTCAGAAATTCCAGCTGCCAAGAGAAAATGATCTCTGCGTGATGGCAAAAACATAACTTTTCCTCGTCTGGACCCATGGGGTTAATATACTCATCATTCTGTTACTGTAGGCAGCTTTTTATCTATGGAGGTCACATAAAATGCTATATAACAACAGAGTGCAAATTACCAAATAAAATACAAAACTGTATTTAATATATTTTTCAATGGGTTACCAGTTTGTTAACTAAAGCACAGTAACGGTAAGAAGAGGGCTTTGGGGGGAAAAAAAAAAGATCTTCACAATAATCAATCCTCCATTACTACCCATATTTTATACAAACTCTTTTAGCCACCACTTACATGGCACAGAGAATAAAGAAGGCCCTGCTGGGTACTACAAGGCAGTAATTTCATAAAGGGGCTCTTACAGTGCCAAGCAGCAGGAGACAAGCCTGAGTGGTTTATTAAAGTCCCAGAAGCTACAGCACTGAACTCTCGGAGGTAAATTCAGCCTCCTTGCATCCTAGCTCTGCCTCATCCTCAACAAAGACCATTAATTCTCCAAAATTGTGTCAAATTACATATCACAGGCTTGTACAAAAATAAATCTCAGTGAACGGGGCTTTTTAAAAGACTCCTAAACGACTAATTTCCCATAGCGTGTTCGCCAACACGAGACGAAATGTTCCCAGCTCAAAGTCCGACGCTTCTACTCAACGTCTCAGATTCCAGCTATAAAATGTCCAGCCCACCTTTTGAAATGCAGGCGAGAACTGCGCACCCACTCACCTGCGGCTCCGACTGCGAGGTTGTGGAGGGGGAGTCTCTCCCAGCAGCGTCTGCGTCACCGGCCTCCTCGTCGGAGATCTTGAACTCCAAGTCCTCGGTGTACCGCTTTCTCTTCACCTGCCTGCTGGACCGTCTCTTCTAAAACGAAAACCCGACAGACTGGGTTTAGAAAGCTGCTGCTCTCCCACTTCTCAGAATGGCACGGTACATTTATAAAATAATAATAATCGTGAAGAAAAGCTGGTGGCTTTAACCCTGTAAATCACAGAAGGTATCACAGTGGCAACAAACATAATGGAAACGGGGGAAATCTGAAGCCAGGCGCCTCGGACAGCGATGGCCCTGCCACTCTTGGGTATGTGACCTTTAACTGGGAAATGGAAGTAACAACACATCTTCCTCCTCATTCAGCCGGTGAGTTGCTCAAACGTGAAGGCAATACTGAAGCTGGGTGATGGATACGTAGGGGTTTGTTATACTATTCTATTTTTGTATGTTTTAAAAATTTTCCCCACGAGAAAAAGTCAAAAAAAGTGAAGGCATGAGAAGATAATTTGTGAATAATAAAGTTCTAGATAACTATTGTTACATGTAACATTATTGTTACATTAGTATCCAAGGTTCCAAAACGACCTCAGAGACCCATTTAAAGAGAAAGTTTATATTTTCATCTTGGTCCTAAAAGAGACAGTCTGAACATTTTTAAAGAGCTGAAGGACTGGAACGGCAGAATTTATAATGAGTGACTATGAAAAGTAATTTAAAAATTTTTTTACTACACTGATGAAAATGTGGAGGACTGTTAATACCTAGTATTAATAGGATTATTGCCAAAATGGGCCCTCTCCCACCCAGTGGTCAAAAGAGAATGCAGTACACCTTTGCAGGACAGTGTGGTCAAAACGTAAAACACGCCCACCCCCCTTCCCAGCAAGAGCACGTCTAGTAAACTACATGATGCATCTGGGTAACATCTAGCAGATAAATGGTTAAGTAAAATGAAAAGCAAGTCAAGTAACAATAGCTAGCTTATAATTCTAAGATTACAAAAAATACCTTGTGTATCTATTTGTACGTGTGGGTGATCAATATATAAACTCCTCCAGAGAAACATACTGTAAATCCTGTTTACCTCCCTACACTCAGTGAATATTTGCTAAAAAATGAATGTATACGGGTATGTTTTCAATAACAGAAAAAAATCTGAAAAGACACAACAAACTGTTAAGAGCTATTAATTCTGGGGACTGAAATGAATGGAGCAGAAAAAAGGATTTTGTACTTTTTGTTCAAAACAATTCTAGATGGTTTGACCTTTTTGATATAGAAATAGTTTTGTCAGTTAATTAAAAACAGACAGAAATAACCTTCTCATTAATATGTGTACATGATAACATCTCAGATAACTCTAAAATGACACGTGTACATTTTAAATCCCTGTTCAATTACAACTCATGGGTGAGCTGGCAAAGCACAAGGAAGAAATAAAAAGAATACTGAGAAAAGTAACACTGATACAAACCGTTCTCTAAGAATTATGAAATAAACCCTTCTGAAGAGCCTTTCGAATTTTAAAGTTGGGACAGTTTGGCAGACAGAGGCAAATTCCCCTGCCGTGCAGGCCTCAGGAGGGACGGGCATGCGACCTACGGGGCACAGGTCAGGACCAACAAGCCCCCGTGCCATGTCTCAAAGAATGGGATCCACTCACTTTTACTGTATTAAGTTTGTGCTCCCCCTGTTCTCAAAGGGGATGTGAGACAGCTCACATTACAACTGTGTATAACAGGACCATCAGATGGGTCATTCGAGGCTGTGAACTCAGCCCTACAGCCAGGGCTGCAGAGGCACATGTACCCCTCTGCCGGGAGGTATTTGGGGGGGGGGCAGGGGGGGACATCTTATTAACAGACTTCCTAGCGGCTCAGACGAGAGGCAGCGGTGATGTGGGCCAAAGGCTCCACCTCTGACCCCTCTCTCCTCTCCAGCCCCGCACAGAATAACCAGTTCCATGTGGAGGTGACACCCAGGCCAGCGGGGGTCCTGCCACCGTCCATCCTGCCCCACGTTACCAGGGGCAGTTTGACCTCGGGGGTTCAGGAGCTGAGTGCCCACGTTAGAATGAGGCGAGGCTCTCACTGCGTGACCCTGGACGAGTTCCTTTAGGGACCTCAGTTTCCTGGTCTGTAGACTAGGGGTAATGATAGTAGCTGCCTCATCAGTATACTGTGAAGGTCTCCTAAGAGAATTCACTGAAAGCACTTAAAACAGTGCATTTAAAGGGACATGTTAATGCCAAATGCAATTAGTAGGATTACAGTCATCACTAACTAGCTCCACCTTTCCAAGGGAAAATCAGAAAGCAATGAGGCTCCGAAGCCGGGCTACGTCACACGGCTTCCCTCCTCTTTTCCCAAAGCTGATCTGGAATAGCTCCGCCTCTTCTGCTTACTTTAGCCTCGCCCGCTTCTGGCTGTCAGTTTCTTTAAGATATAAAAGCCTATTATCAGGAACAACATTTTAATTTGGTGAAATTTAGTATAGTATCTGTATTTCTTTTGATATATCAATTTAGCTAAATGGAAATGGATGAATCTACAGTTTCATCTTTCTGTCATTACTGTGAGGAGAACGTGCTACTAATGACACATCTGTGATGTTTTACCAGGTTTCCATGGTTGGGGCCACACTGCCCTAGTATTCTTCCAGCACAAGTAACTAAACATCCTTGGACAGAATCTAAGACAAATCCACTTTACACTAAATCCCACTCTGATATTAAAGAAATGTTCCAGTGCAATAAAACAGAGACTTCTGTTTATTTCCCTAATAGAAATGTACATATTGGTGAATATAATGTTTATAACGAAAGTTTCTCCTCATATCAACTTTGTGTTATAAATCTATGCAACAGTGATAGGGTTAGTAATAGTGGATACAAGGTCACTTCATAAGAGTAAAAGAAATCCCAAAATACAATTAGAACTCAACTTTCTGAAATTTTTAAATGTTATATGGCTTCTCTGTCTTCTAAATAATAATTGATCTGAAGTTCATTTACTTTGGATATCAAGGTTCCTTTTCCAATTTCTCAACATAAAATAAAATTATTTATCACATAATAGGCTGCTTTATGGTCTGTTAAACTATTGTTATTTGAAACATGTGGGGGAATCAAAATAAAATATAAGAACTGCATTTAAACCAATTGCATTTAAAGCTCAAAACTTTTGAATTAACACTACAATAACAGGTCAACTTGTTAAACTTGGATTGTTTTAGAAAAGTTTCATACAGTTAAAACAGGTATGCTGAAGAGCACATTTAAATGTGTTACCACAATCTCACTGTTGTAGTACTTTGTGGCACAATTTTCAGTTTGTTAAAAGAAAAGAAAAATTAAAAAGACATGGCATTTACTAAAGTTTAAACAAATTGATCATGAAACTCAAGAACTTTAAGCCCTTTACGCGTGTGCTACAGGAAGAAACACAACCAACAAGCAGTCAGCGTCACTTCCTGTGTTGCTGTGATACAGAAGAGACACTGAGAAACATGGACCTGTGTGTTTACTGATATTAGCTGTCTGACCCGTGACAGTCCAGCACCAGCCAATTAGAAAGGATGCACGGATGTTCATTTGCATTGATTAGCGTTTTTCTATAACCGAAATGCAGAAGGAAAAAAAAACCACCACTAGTATTTCATAAAGTCCATTTGAGTCTGCGTTAATGCAAACAGACTTGTAAAAAACAGCAGTGTTTGTGAAAGAACAACAGAATTCTCTTGACTTGTGGGACAGTCTTCTTAATATTGTCCAAATACTACTGCACAAAGGTCTTAGTTTAAGCAAAAGCAATTCAGGGAAAGAAAAAAAAAAAAAACACCTGTGGGCATAAGAATTAAATTCAAAATCATTAAAAATACTTTAGTTTAAAACTCCCTAAACAATTTTTTAAAAGACAGCTACTTACCTGACCAATATCTTTTCACTGATATGGAAAGTTAGAGGAAATTACAAAACTAACTCAAACTGCCAGAGGTTATCACTATGTTAGTTACAGAACCAAAGCAAACCGAAACACATTCATTTACACACACACACACACACACACACACACACTCTCTCTCTCTCTCTCTCTCTCTCTCTCTGTCTCTGTCTCTGTCTCTCTCTCTCTGTCTCTCTCTCTCTCTCTCTCTCTCTCTCTCTCTC
>NC_041228.1:73327732-73371971 GCF_002837175.3 Physeter macrocephalus
ACACACACACACACACACACACACACACTCTCTCTCTCTCTCTCTCTCTGTCTCTCTCTCTCTGTCTCTGTCTCTCCCCCTCTGTCTCTCTCCCCGCCCTTTCAGGTCCTCTAAGGCTAGGTCGTTCTGTGAAGTTATAGATATCAGGGAGTTCTAGTTAAACAAACACACACACACACAAACAAAATCTATCTGAAATTCTTTAGCATAGAGCTGTATATTGCAAGTACTTTGTTTCTAACTTTTAAGCAAATCAGTAGGTACAGGGAGAAGTACTGAGGGTACACCAAACCATTAGAAAAGGTCAAACCCGCTTCCAGGGGCTGCTTGCTTTTCTAGCAGGATCCTCAGTAACTGCTCCTTGATAACTTAGATGTCATTCACAGAAGCCACATTCCCAGCCATCCCAGAGGACCAAGCTGGCATGCTTCCAGGGAACGTAACAAGGAAATAATGTTTAACGATCACGTGTAGGGGTCCCTTACTTACTGTCCAATCAGCGAAGGCAGTGTGCTTTACGCACAAGAATCTAAATTCCTGATGTTTATTTCAGGGCCAGTTTTTTTGACTGATTCCTATAAAAGTCTCCGAAAGTCAGGAGACTCTAACACTGGAAAATTGTGCAGTGCTGCCGTCCAGAAAGTCACTAACTTGTTCATAGAAACTTTAGTATTACACAAATACATCTCGACTCTGACCGTCAGATGTCAGAAACGTGAAGATGAGCTACAGATTACACTGTGATTTTTTGTTCTGCAAAATGAAAGAATTGACAAGGAACCAAACTTAGCAGAAAATTAGAAATGTGGGTGAAGCTTTAAATGAACCAACATATTAAGACTATGTTAACACTAACATATATATATAAACATCAAAAGATACTGTACAGAAATAAATGAAGAGTCTCAGTCTTATTTATCACAGAGTCAAAGATGTGGCAAAACCAAGAAGTCAGGAGTTTAATTCTGGGTTGGCCCCCCAGCTCTCATCACTATGGATATCATCTTCCAGACGACAATAAAGCCATCTCTACAGCAGGTCTGTAACAAAGACAGGGAGGTCCAGGGCACTCGACATGCAGCGAAAGTTACCCACGCTAAACAACCACAGCTCGGGATCAGAATAATGGTATTACCTGAACACCTGGGTCCTCGTCTTCTTCAGGAGGAGGAGATGATGGGGGTGTTTTGTCTAAGTCTGAATTCTCAGAACCTTCTGTTTTTCCCTTGTTGGCCTTTTTCTTCAAAGCACTTGCTTCTGAATCAGGTTTCTTATTACTAGAATTCAAAGTGGATCACTTAGTCTTCACTTTTTAACAAGGTTTTTCGTACGCCCCATGCCTTATATTTCCCACATCAATATCCCTAAAGTATCGATAACAATTGATAAATCAATGCACGTGGGCCATCGAGAGTTAAACAGTACTCTCAATTAAGTTTTTACAGCAAAACCCCATATTAATGACCTTCAGCAAATATCTGACCTAATGAAAAAGAAACTGCATGCAAAAACTCCTAATACCACACAGAATACATTTGTTCATCTAGACAATGCACGATCCCTGCCAATAAACCAAGCCATAATGAAAAATTGGATTAAGAAATCATTTTGCTATCAACTTTTTAAGGTACCAGAAGATGGTTTTTAAAACTCTCAAGGAAAACTAGAACATAGTGATCATTTCTTCTGTGTCTCTTGCAGATAGTTTTAAATACTCCTGTTTAAGTCCTTTTCTTGACCAGTACTACTAGGTGTCCTCTTTTATAACATTCAGATATATTTTTATCCAATTTATAACCTTTTAAAACATAACAAGATATATAGCAATCTCTCTTCTACATAAATTTATTTAACCCTGTATTCTTAAGTAAAAATCAGCTTTATTTTGGTGCTAGACATTTTTTTTTTTTGAGGTAGTCACGATAGCCTTTTTTTCAAAAGCTGGGTCCCCCAAATTCAAAAATATAGCAAAGTGACTCCAGCGATTCAAGTGCGTGTTCCATAGTATGTTTCCATCAAATGTTCATAGGATTTGAATGTTACATAAGTCAAAAGACAAGAACGAACTGTAAGAAAAATATTTTTTAAATTTAAGTTTACTATCACCTTTAGAACCTTTATCTGCCATTCTTTTAAAATGCACACTTGGTGCTGCCTTCCATACCAATTTCCAGACCCCAGCCCCAAGGTTTTCTAATATTGATTATTACCATTTACTATCCAACATTTCAAATAATCCAACCTCAGTAATAATTATTTTTACTATTTCAAGAAAGCCTAAAATTCTAATAAATTTTGAAAACAAAAAATACATTTCGAAAAGCTTTGAAAAGTTTGTTTGTAAATTCCTAGAAAAGTATGCTGTCAGAATGCATTAAACAGCATTTTTTTTCAATCCCAACAACTACAAAAGGAAAAGAGGCCAAGATACCAACATGCTTTTATTTAAGTAAAGCATGTCATGTAAAATGTTTCAAAAGTATTTAACATAATCACACCTAAAAGGCATTTTTGTAATGAATAAATACAATGTTTGATAAGCATAAACTAGTCATTTTCAAATACTCAGAGCTTGTTTTTATTTTGTTCTGTTAACATTTGAGCCTAGTAAATGGCCACATAAGGAAAAAACTTACGACAATTCAGATTATAGCAAGCAGCAGTTAGCTTTAAAGAGTTCTTTTTAATTTACCAAAAAAAAAAAAAAAAAAGGAGTGTCCTAAAAACTTTAAGCCCCCAAAAGATCCACAGAACGCATAATATTTTTTAAATTTAAAAAAAAAAATCCATACAACAGTTCCTCATCCAACTGTCCTAGTGTTTACGCTACCCATGGACAGAAGTCTCCCCTACTATGAGGCTCCATTTCCAGCATTTATTTCCGCTCTAACTGCCACAAATTATACAATACTACAGCTGAACGCTGGGCCCCTTTCCTTTCATCTGCACGCCAAGAGCAATCAGATTACCCTGGTAACCAGCGGTCACATGACCAGCACCTGCTCTTTTGGCTGGATGCCACTGACTAAAGCCATCTGCTTCCCTCAATCAGCTTTCAAACATTCTCAACACCTGCGCTGCAGTGTTTTGTGGTTTCTTTTATCAAATCAGTGCAAAACTGCTTCCAAAACTTTACATATTTCTCAAATTTGTTTAAATCAGAGGTAGGCCTGTCACGGAGTTGAACCACTGCCAGGTGAAGAAAGCTGGCAGCAGGTCCTTCCCCAGTGCCCTCTCCACACCACAGTGAAGGACACGATTTGATTTAGCGGGGGTCCTGCACCAGGGGTAAACTGTCCTACGGGAGAAAAAGGCTTACTGCCTCGGAGCCCGCCAGAGCCCCAGGTCTGAGGAGACGTCAATCTGCTGGCGGAGAGAAGTGCTAATGATGTCCCATCTGCTTTCCCAAGGATGCACTCTGTGGAACCTCCGAGAACGTGCAGAGCCGGACAGGACCTCTCCAAATGCCCGGACAAAATGCCTGTAGCCCAGGGAAGCAGCCACCCCAGTTCTGATGACCGGAGGATTTCTAAACTCAGTGGACCTTGAGCTATTCATGCTGCTCCGAGACGTCCAAGCACTTCCTTGCTAACATCTTCTCATGACATCAACGTACAAATCAAAAACACACCAAGCCGTCAAAAAAGCTACAGTCTTCAATGTTCACCCCAAGACACTGCAGTCAAAGACAAGATAAAGTTATTTACACCAGATTGCCTCTGCCACTATTTTGCAATAAGCTCATTTGGATTTTCAACTGTTATATTAAAACCGCTTTGCCCCAAAAGAGCTAAAGCCAGAATTTTTTATTTTTTTTTTTAGCCAACGAGGAGCACTGATTTCAGACAGCCCTCAGTTCAAGTTCCAACTCTGTCATTTATAACCTGTCTGTGACTCTGGATACGTCATTTCATTTCCCTGAGTCTCAGTTTTCTCATCCATAAAATGAGGTTAGTAATTACACTTTGCTCCAAGATTGGACCTTTCCAAGCACCTGGCACACTCGACTGGGAGCTGTTCTCTGACTGCGGCTCAGACCCACGGGTGGAATCAACCGCGGAGACTTAGGGACGGGACCCTCTGCGTCGTGACCACGTCACCTAGGCCACGTGAAGAGAAGGAACATCCTTTGTCAACAGTCTCAACACCAGCCCAGAGGCCACTCGCCTCTATGCCCCTGGCCCCTGCTTTAGTTCCGATGCAAATCAGGTCCCACCCCGACCGTCACAACGGCCTCCCCGCCTTGTCTCCGTCACCAGCCAGGGGCAGGGCCACCCGCCATCAGACTGCTGGCCGAAGGACACGTATCCCACGGCCACCGCCGCGACCCAAATCTGTAAGGTTCAAGGCTGGTCTTTCGTAATGTCAGAGCCAAAACACGGCCGTACACACATTCCTCTCCCCAGCTCTAATCTGGGAAGCCCGAACGCACGAAGAGGGCGGCTCTTCCGGTTGGGGAGAAGGAAGCGGTACTTATTCACAAGGACCACCCCTCAACCCGACACTACAAGGTCCGGGACGAGGCCACGGGCTGCTTGGCGTGAATCCAGAACCTCAAGGCGCCGCCAACAGCTGCAGGGCCGGCCGCGGCCCGACGCCGCGCCAGCGAGGACGGCCAGAAGAGCCAGCTGTGCGGGGTCCAGCCCTGACTGTCCTTGGCCCGGAGAAGCCCCGGCTGCCTCCACGCCTCCCCTGGACCGGCCCTGCCCGCCGCGTTCCCGTGCTCTGTGGCTCAGTCCTGCCGCCCAAACGTGCCCTGCGAACCCAGCTCCAGGCGCCAGCAGAGCGGCCCGCTCACAAGCAGACCCGCCCGAATCACGCTGCCCAAAGCCCCAGCCCCACGTGTACCGACGTCTGAGAGGCTCAGTGCGCAGTTTTTATCATCGGCAACATGAACTTTGTTTTTCTACTTTCCCCACACCCCAAACTCTCCACCCTCCACCCTGCAGATACACAGGACCGCTCCCAGAAGCGTAGGCCCGTCTCTCCTCCCCCCACGGCCCCTCGCGCACTCATCTGCGAGGCTCGGCTGGACGTCACTCAGTCAGAGAACCATTCTCTGGCCACCAGAGTCTGGATTAGTAAGATCTCACACTCTCTACATGCCACGTGATGTACCCCACACAAGGGATGTTTAAAACACACAGTCCTGGGTGGTAACATTACTGTAATGCAGTAAAACCAAAGCACCGGGGGTGTGTGTGTATATGTCTTTCTCCAACTGTCCTGTTAGCTCAAGAAGGAAATGTGTCTTATTTATCTCTGTATTCCTTGTACCTGGTCAGGTGGGCTACTTATAAACTTTAGCTGACCGATGAAACGGTACAAGTAACCGTGAAATCAACAAACACATACACAGCCCTGACTATGTGCAGCTAGAGCGCGCTTCTCGTTAACTCATTTACGAAAACCCCACATAGATTCTATCTTTGTGAAGCTCAGTAAAATGGGGCTAAACTACTACCAAAGGAGAGTGAAACCTAGCAAGTTTTCAAACCCCGTGCATCTGTATACCTCCCCTCCGGGCTCACAGAGTTCTTTCATTTCCTGACCCTGATTGCCCACCGTGACTGGGGAGGCCAAGATGCAGGCCCACCCCCTCGTGAAGCTAGGCAGGCCCTTGTACTCTTGGAAAGGGTTATACCTTTCTGGGGCTGCTGCCGGCAGTTTGTAGGGCCACCGTCCCTCCGCCAGCTTTACTTACGTGTCACATTTCACCATGAGAGGGAGGTCCCAGTGGCAGGCAGCAGGACATTCTCAGGGTCCATGGCTAAGTGACACCTAGGTCACCCTGCCAGACCGAGCTCTAAAGTTCTGTGGTTGCCTCCCCCAACCCCATGTGATCAACACCTACACCACCCTGATGAGAACTCCAAGAAACAAGTGCTGAGTTCAGAGAGGAGGGATCCGCATGGAGGGAACCATCCCTCTGGAAGGACGTATTCAGCGTACGGCTGTAAGAGTCCACAGCGGTGGGCCCAGTGACAGTACCTGAAGTGGGGCGGGACACGTAAATCCAAGCTAAGGTAGAGCATGTAAATAATGAAGTCTTTTCGGTGAGAAACGAGTACAGGTTTTTTAAACACGACTTTACGCAAAGGGCTAGAACTTACTGGAAAGCCAGCTAGCTGCCCTGATTTATTACAGAGTGCAGTGAACCATGGATAAGGATCAGCCTAAGGCTCTAAGTCCTCAAAGGAAAGACAGTTTGAAAAGGAACCGTATCGTGGAACCAAACATAACGAGAGGAACAGAGTCAGCGGGCGAAGCTGTCTGGACGGTGGCGGGGTTGGGCGGAGCGGGGGACCGAGGATTCTCCACCACACAGACCCTCGAGACAGGACACTTCAGTGATGAGCCGCCTCACACTGGGGAAAGTCAACCTGGAGGCTCGTGAAGATCAAACGGGCCCGTTTTCAGGAAATCAAGCCAAAGTGTCACACTACCATCTTTTAGGAGAGCAGAGAGTATTGAAACATATCCTTATATTTTACATACATAAAGGCCTTTTAATAAAAAACTGAATGTCATGGATGAGAAGTGAGTGATGTTTGTGGCACAGGAAGTGTATGGCTTGTCGTGATTCAGAAAGATCATGTATGATAAAATACATGAGCCACTAGGGTCGAGGTCTCAAGGCTGGTAGGAGAAAAGCGGCTGGCCTCTCAACTTCAGATTTTCCTCTAAGTTTGTAAACAATGAAAAAGAAAATTAAAAGATAAAGAGGCAAACTAAAAAAGCGACAAGATAAAGTACTAAAAGTTTAAAAGGATCAATGAAGGCAATATAAAATGTGATACATCATGAAGTAAAATAACCCAACAAAATAAAATAAAAATGTTAAAGTCCTAAGACTAAAATTTCATTTAACAGCTAAACTGGGATGTGATAAAATGCAGGTGACAGAATAAACTACTGAAATAAGAGTCAAGACGAATTCTGCACGACAGACAAGAAATGCAGAAGTCAACACCTTCACACACGAAGGCCCTTGGAGCTCCCTAGGCCAAGGGCCAAGCAGCGGTCAGCAGACGGTCCAAATGCTTGAGACTCCCTACAAGGCAACGCGGGGCAGAGAGCATCTGGGCAGGCAGTTGGCCCTCGGGTGCCGAGCCGGCCCCCGACTCCTAAATGCCGCCCACAAATTCTTCACCCTATGCTTCTGCTTGAGACAGAGAAAGGAGGAGAGGTGAGAAGTGGAAGAGAGAGGGGGTTAGGGGAGGGGGTTCTATTTTACTTCTGAACAACAAATTGCAGTGACAAATGATCAATAGTTTTTAAGTTCCTCTCTGCCTCGAAAAAATAATTTAAATTGTTACCTTAAGTAACTCTTACACGATCGAGTACTCCTGAAGTACATTAATTGTGCTAAATTTCTAGAAAGGGAATAGCAAAGAAAGTTAGGAAAGATACAGAAACCCAACTTGCTTTCACTTAAAATGTGTATTTCATTTCAAACTCAACAGGCCTCGCCTTCACATCTTACAATCAAACTGTGCAAGGATAAGGAAACAGGGTCAAAGAGGTTACACGCTCAACCCAGGAAGCAGCCGTCCCAGGACTGGGCCAGAACCTGCCCGGCTCCAGAGTCCCTGTCTCCGTCCTGGGACAGGCCTGAAGGTCTCACCTCCTCGTGGAGACGTACTATGGGTCCAGCACTGGCCTGGCCTTTTGGGGGACCCTCCAGGCCTTGGAAACCTTCCCTGGTGAACGTCTCTGTTACTCCGGCTCATCCCTGGGTAGCCTTCCGATAACATCAGAACCCTGTCCTGAGGAAAGCTCCAGTTGACCATTTTATAAAGAAGAATGTTTTTAAAAAATGAAAGAGAAAGTACAGTAGAAAGTTCTCCTGAAAGAGCTAAACCCATTTTTAATGTTGAATATATTATAGATGGGAAAAAAAAAATCACAAAGTCACGAATTATCATTGAAAATCTAAAGGTTATTGAGTTTTATGGACTGAACTAAGATCCGCCAGAAGTAAGATGGAAGCAAAGTCTGGTGAGCTGATGTGTTATCTGATCCCAGAAGCTCAACAAACATCAACATTAGCCCCCCAGCTCTGCAGCACCACCTGGCACTGCAACACGGCAGAAAGGATCGGGCAAATCAGACATCACACGACCTGTGCAGAAAGCACGCCTTCCAGTGCCCTTTTACTATGGGATATTCTTTCAAGGGCCAAACAGCAGGGCCAATACTTGGCTGTCTGTGCCGAGTCCTAAGATGCTAGCCTTATTCACGCCCAGCGTTCCCACGACCCAGGACAGGGACAGGCAGCCAGAACCCCACTTCCTGGATTCATAAGTATCTTCTCTGATCCACCAAGGTGGCTATGACCACCGGTGAGACACGCAGCCCACCCTCGGTTTAATCAGGTGAGGTATGAGGTACGTAGGTGGAGAATTAGGCAGAGCAAATGGCAAGGCCTACGAGAAGAAAAACCTCACCACCTACCCCAACAGAAGAAGCATGAAGTTATATTATTCCTACAGGAATCGGGCTACACATAAAATTAGTAATCCAATGGAAGTTCAAGGGTGTTGCCTTTCTAAAATTAAGAGAGAGAGAGAGAACAGTGTCTTTTTTCTTTTTTTCACCACAGCACTCGGCTTGCGGGATCTTAGCTCCCCGACTCGGGATGGAACCCGCGCCCCCTGCAGTGGAAGCGCAGAGTCTAACTGCTGGACCGCCGGGGAAGCCCCACAGTGTCTTTTTTCCTTAATTAACATTTCAGAGCTCAGTCACACGGACTTCCACTTAAAGGGGGCTGAAGCGAAGGCCGGCCTCTCACGTGACTGATGCTCTCACAGGGGCTTTGCATCCAACACCCCACGGGGGGCCCTGTCAGGGCAGAAGACAACTAGCAAAAAGATCTTTATGCACCACGTGACAAGTTTTGCATCTGCACAGAACTTCATACTTTTCAAAAGCATATTCATATCCATAGACATCTTTAACGATAATTTTAAAAAAATCAGCCTGTGACGACTCCTGCTCTTTACCTTCCAACTCTGACATCGCCAACACATCTCCTACGGCAACACATGCTACGCCCTAAAATTCCACTTAAGAAAGACTTCAAAGGAAGGCGTCTCCAGAAAAATGCCCCTTTAACAGCCTCCTGCTGCCCAGGGCCGCCTCACCTCTCACCTGTCCTCTGAGGGGTGCAGTGGTACCTACCTCACCTCTCCCACACAACCGCGAGGCCAGCAGGCCACCGCTCTCAAGTCCACTGCAGCTCACCGGACGGGCAGGAACAAATTCCCAGCAGGCCCACCGTGGCCCATTCCTGCATCTGGCACAGAGCGTGAGTCAGCAGAACTTTTGCTGTTAAGGGTCAGTGATGTTGGGCACCCGTCCCCCCCAGTGAGTGTAAAGGGAATCGCGGGCTACCAGAGACGGCAGAGTCTGAACTAAAAGCGGCTGACAGCTTCCTGATTTAAGACAAATCAGATAGAGGAAGGGTCATAAGGTGGCCTGTCACTGGCCTTTCGCATGTACAAGGAAGTCTCTGAGATGGTTATCCTTCCTTTCGCGAAGGAGAGGAATCCCCACGGGGATTAAGAAGACCTCACGGCCCGGCGCCTTTGTCAAAGAGAAGGCAATCTTCGGAAGGGGAAGGGGGCACCTGGTTGCACCCTTGGCCCGGAGCTTGAAGTAACGACCAGGAGCGGACAGGGCAGGCCAGCGGGCAGACGCGTGATGCTCATGGCCACTTGTTCCTTGTTCCTCGCCAACACCTAAAGGGCTCAAAAGTCCTTTGTAACCACATGCCAGAGAAACCTGCACTCTCTTCTGCTGGTACAGTATCCAAAATACCTAATTCAGTCTGCTCAACTATCCAATGTCTTGGGTCAAAGCTAAGTCATGGCATGTGAATAAAAGAAAGAACAGGAAAATAGAAGAAGAAAAGCTGCCGGTTTAATTTACTTTATTACCTGATGGGGAGATATCGGACTATCTAGGTTTTCTGTACTTATTAGCAAAACAAGTTTAACGGTTTGCTTTTGTCTCCGAGAAATTTTACATATATAAGAGCACATTAGAAAATATGTATTAGTTACTCAAAATACACCACTATTGGGCTTGCTGGCTGAATGAAAATATTTCTCAGGTACATGCTGCTACTCTTTTAGATCATAATTGAGAAAACAGTATCTGAAAAGTTAACTAAGTTCCTCAGAAGAAAATAGCAACATAAATATTAATGACAGTGTGGTATGCAAAAAATACACTTTACGTGTTTTGGGTACTTTATATGTCTTTTGAAGTAAGAGTGGTATGTTTATTTTCCACAGTTTAAAAAAATATATCTTCACTCTTAATTGAGAAGTAGCATTTTACCTCCCTATTAACTTTAATACTGGGGGGTGGAAAGGGGGGCAAGGACCAGACGAGTTCCTAGAAACTGCATTAGAAGCAAATCTCCATGGCTTCATTTAAATGAAGCTTCAGTAGTCAAGTCACAACCTTTGGCTAAGTTCCCTTCTTTATGTACATTCAAAGAATCTTTATATAGCTAAATGGACCACTAAATCCTCCAAGAGTCATTCAAAGGAAGCACTTCCTCCGAATTCTCTCTCATTTCACAAGGCCCAAGCATACACAACAGAAAACGCATTGAAGAGAAGACCACAAATCCTCATATTTCAGCTCCGTGAATCCTTCCATATGCAAAATGGCATCCTCTCCAGGCCACAACTGTCTTAGCCTTTATTTTCAATATTAACCGTCAATATTTAAAAGCTATAAGGACACCTGGAGAAAGCACTAGACGGGTAGAAAAATATATATTTAATGTAAAACGGGAAGAGGGGAAAAAAGATATGGTCCTAATTCGTAAAGAGGCATGTGGTCCATTTTTTTCACCAAGATTTTAAATGTCTCTTTTTGGGGACTTCCCTGGTGGCGGAGTGGTTAAGAATCCGCCTGCCAATGCAGGGGACACAGGTTCGGGCCCTGGTCCAGGAAGATCCCACATGCTGCGGAGCAGCTAAATCCGCGTGTCACAACTACTGAGCCTGCGCTCTAGAGCCTGCGAGCCACAACTACTGAGCCCGCGTGCCACAACTACTGAGCCTGCGCTCTAGAGCCCGCATGCCACAGCTACTGAAGCCCGTGAGCCACAACTACTGAGTCCATGCACCGCAACTACTGAAGCCCGTGCGCCTAGAGCCCGTGCTCCGCAACAAGAGAAGCCACCACAATGAGAAGCCTGCGCACCACAACAAAGAGTAGCCCGTTCTATAGAACAGCTTCTGGGCAGATCCTTTTAGGTTCTCCTGCACAGGCAAGACAGACCCAATTATATCTTGGTTGCCAAAAGGGCCAGTTTGCTGGGAATGGCCACAGATTCAAGCCTCAGTGGCTTTCAGGGATGACAGGTAGTGAGAAGGACACCGCGAAGGCACACAAAGAAAATCAGCCCCACCGATGACAGCCACCTTTCTCATGTCATGTATGACTGTGAGTATGCGAATGCCGCAAAACCAGCTCTCTCCTGTGTGGACATAACGCAGACCCCCAGCGGTCACTGCCGTCACCAGCCACTCAAAGGGCAGCACGTTTGTTAGGAGAATCTCAACAGCGCTAAGGCATAGAGGACCAAACAAGAAAGATGTGAGTAGTTCTACAGTAAATGTTTCCTTCCATTTCTGTTTATCCCCTCTGTTTCAGCCCTCTGTAGGAGAATTATTTTCTGTATAAACAAATTCATCAAGTTAACTTATTCAAGGATGGAAATAACTGGTATCACATAACGTTTTGCAAAACAAAACTGCCACTGCAGTATTCCAGCGCCTAAAGCAACCTGCTCTGGCAATTCAGCCCCAGCACTGACATAACCCAAACCTCCTATTACCTTCATCACTGCATATTCAATTTACATAATTATTCTGCTATGCTATTCAAAATTCACATGTAGCTGTGTGCAACCTACTTACCCTTGCTTCAGGGATGCTTTTTCCTTCCTAGACTTAGAGGAACAAGGAGACCACAACGTGAGATACCCGGTTCCCCTGACCACCTGAAACACTGGAGCTCAACACAATAATGGGTTGGCTGGTTAATTCCATGACAATCTCTATTCAGTTACCATATTCTTGGACAGCCATCCCCATCTGAACCTCAACAACACGAAAACCTCTCAGGCATTGTCCTCGCCACACTTCGTCCTAAATCAGCAAGTGGCCCTCCAAGCTCAAGTCGCCAGGGCCAGCAGAGGTGCCGCAAATGCTCTCAGTGGCCCTCTTGGACACACCCCCTTCCCGCCTGCACTTCTCCAAGCTCTGAAGAAGGGTTCCCCTCAATTACTTTCACACCACTCGGGGAAAGACGACTGTCACCTACAGCAGCCATCAACGGAGACTACTAGTCAAAAGCGAGAAAAAAAGTACTAGACTTCCTCCTTAGGAGAAGATAATCACGCGCCTTCCTCCTGCCAAAAGCGTGCGACTCCAGCGCAAAGCCATCACTCAGACTCAGCCACGTCAGCTGCTCACCCTGCGCAGAGACTCACACCTCAGGCTGGGCAGCTGAGGGCACAGATGGGCCTGCACTGAAGGGTCTCCTACCGGGTAAAGGCAGAGTCTGTACCTGCACCAAGGAGGCGGGGGGCCCAGGAACGACTGGATTTGATGCCCCAAGTTCCTAACACCTGTTTATGGTCATTAGGGAAATTTCAGTAAGTTTCATTGTTAAACAGGGCAATTTAATATCTGCCCCAACATATCCTACAGGATGTAAGGGTGTGCTAAAGTACGTTTTTAAAGATAGGGTCAGGGCTGCCCTCGTGGTGCAGTGATTGGGAATCCGCCTGCCAACGCAGGGGACACGGGTTCGAGTCCCGGTCCGGAAAGATCCCACATGCCAAGGAGCAACTAAGCCCGTGAGCCACAACTACTGAGCCTGTGCTCCAGAGCCCATGAGCCACAACTACTGAAGCCCGCGTGCCTAGAGCCCGTGCTCTGCAACAAGAGAAGCCACCGCAATGAGAAGCCCGTGCACTGCAACGAAGAGTAGCCCCCGCTCGCCGCAACTAGAGAAAGCCCGTGAGTAGCAACGAAGACTCAACGCCTCCAAAAATAAAAAAATAAATAAATTTATAAAAAAAGAAAAGAAAAAAATAAAGATAGGGTCAGTCTGAGGTAGACTGAGAGCTTGAAAGAATATATTTGGAAATTTATGACAAGTACCCAAGATACAGTGGGGTTTTTTAAATCAATTTTTACCATTTGGTAATAAATTCAAAAAATTAAGATAAAAACTTAAGACAGATGTATTTTGAGGCTACAGTTAGTTTTGGTGATATATGTTCTGAGTTCCAGAAAACTTCTTTAGAACACACACTCTTACATTGTCTAAGTTTTTTTAAAAAAAATACATTCTTTTAAGATTTTGCTTTGATTTCTTTCTCCTTAGGAGAAATAAAGCACATGCTTCCTCCTACCAAAAGCACAATACTCAGACTTAAGCAGCTATGTATTTTTTAAAACCCCCTCATAAATCAGACTGAAAGTCTAACTCTCCTCTGGGCTCACATCCCGAAGACTTAACACAGTACCTACAAACAGTAAGTCCTTAATAAAATATTGCTTAAGTAAATGAAAATAGAATTTAAAATAAATTCTGAGGTTAGAGGAGTGTTCATAAGGAGAAAAACATAATGGCTTTCAATTAAGAAACCACATACTGAGGCATCAAAGAACACTATAAGTAAATGCAAATATTAAGTTACCTATAAGACTGAGTTACTGAATATACGGTGGTCCCTCAGTATCTGCAAGGAATTGGTTCTAGGACCCCGGCGGATACCCAAATCTGCAGATGCTCAAGTCCTCGGTGGAGGGCCAACTGTAATTCAGTTATATGGGTACCATAAGAAGTACTGGTGACAAAAGTTTTTTAATGACTATGATTCAAACTTTCAAAACGCTACAGAATAATGCACTGGGTTGTTTAGGTATTTTTAGCAGGAAGTTGAAAATCCAAGTTTGTTCTCTCACTTTGCGGCATCTTTCTAGTTACAGAAACCACCCTTCTTTGTGTACCTACTCGTGACACACAAGAAAGCTCACCAGCCCGGGGCTGCCAGGCCAGCGAGCTCGCAAAGCCCGCGGGGAGCATGTCAATCTTGGGGTGGAATACCACGCGGCCCGCACAAGCGGGCATTCGCACGTGGCGGGAAGAGGCGGAGCGTGTTTGCTCCTGCGTCCGCCAACAGGTTCAGAGTAGCCAAGTCTGACCATACTTCCATCTGGAAACTATATTTTCTAACATGAGCCACGTTCTGAAAAACAGATTCAGATGTTTGGAACTGGTTCAGAACAGTTGTAAGAAATGTTCGGTACAAATGAAAAGAATTAGTCTTCAATGCCTTCTCCTCTCAGCTTTTCTTTACTGCATAAATGTGCCTCCCGGGGGGTCAGAGAGTTGGTGGGGAAGTACCGGGGGGCAAGTACGATGTGGAGGCGGCTGTTTCCTAGGACCTGAAATTCCTGCTGTTCTCCAGGGCACATCTCACTGGTAACTGCTATTTGATCCCTTCCATGTCGCCCACTAGGATCTCAACGCTGCCCCTGGAAGGCTTACTCCGCCTGCCAAGTGGAGAGAATTCATTCTCCCGTTTCAACTTCTGGGAAGCAGGACTGAAAAGCCTAGGGAAATACAGTGACTCGCCTTGCTTCTGTAAGCTTTCTTACCCAGTTTGGCACTGTCGCTGAAAATGAGGTTGGTGGTCTAAGCTCACAATGATTATGCTGGTAACTTGGTTCTATCTGTTAAATGACAGACTTTCACAAAAATACACGAAAGTGACTTTAAAATAATAAACAATTTTTATCCAGTAACGTTTCTAAAGAATCTACCAACCAAATCAACAGTTCATAATAACCGGGTCCTAAATCTTAGAATGCATAAACACCTTAACTCTCCAGTGTGGGGATGAGAAAAAGCAGCTCAGCAATGAGGACAAAGGTCAGAGGGTCCCACGCCCACCCCGTGTCCCCACCCCCATTCCACAGGCTATAACTGTTGTGCTTGTGTCTCTACCGTGTTTCGTGGCGGTTGTTTCTGCCCACAGCCTACCTTGACTTTTTGCTGGATTTGGGTTTTGGCGTGGCAGTTTTTGCTTTCTTTTCCTTTGGCTCTTTGGGAATCTTAGGGGCTTTCGGGGTCTTGGGCTCCTTGGGCTCTTTCTTCTCCTTGGGTTCTTTCGGTTCCTTGGGATCTTTTTTTGCCTTCGGCCTTTTCTTTCTCTTTGTCTCTTCTCGGGGCCCATCTAGTGAGTTCCTGTTTAGTTCTTGGTTCTCAACTCCACCAGGGAAGGCATCTTTACCAAAACTTTTACTGGGATCCTCTGCAACAATGTGGTTGTTTTTCTTTTTCTTCTTCTTTTGCTGCGGCTGCTGTTCTACTGACAGCAGGTAATCATCACTGTTCGCTAGCTGAGCGTTCGGTCCACTAACCTGAGTCATATCCGGCACTGGTTTCTCTAGAAAGGGCTCCGATGGAGAATGCTAAGAGACACAAATAGGAATTGAAGTTAGTTTATCATTCTTCGCAGTGAAGAAAGGAACTGAAAGTTAAGCGGCTGATGCTTCTGAAACTTACACTACACTCAAGGTAGCAAACTTAACCAACTATGCATTTGTGAAACCTATCATTTTCTCTCATCCAGAAAAAAAATAGGTTTCTTCAACAGGAAAGCTTTTAAATAAATAAAGAGGGCAATTTAGTAATACGGTAAAAACTTCTGTTCAGGTGGAAGAAAATTTCTCATTCAGCTGAAGACACTTTCCATGTTCTTAGCACCTATGTAGGAAATGGTGAAGGACAAAACAGCAGCAAAAGCTGAAGGACAAAACAGCAGCAAAAGCTAAGACACAAAGATGGAATTCAAGTGGAAATTTCCCCAGGCAGGAACAGGAACTCCAATTAAAGATATATAATCAAGTCACTTTTAAAAAGAACAATTCTACTGAGCATTGTAAGAATCAGATACCATGAAAGTTTGAAATCCGAGTGTAAACACATAAATCTTATACAGTACAGGTCATTTCTGATTTAAATGACATTCAAATGTCAAATTAAAAGCACATATACAAGCTTAATGACTTTGGGTTGGTTAGATTTCTCATACTGATAGAAAATGCAGACAATGTTTTTCTTAAGTTATTAAAGCTTTACATTCCCAAATCTCACTGAGAGAGAGGGAGAGGGGGAGGGGGAGGGGGAGGGGGAGAGGGAGAGGGAGATGAAAGGCGCCAGTTGTAGTCTCTTGGGCTCAATTCATGGAGCAGGGCAGGTACCCTGTCTTTTACAGACAAGAGTCCTTGTAGAGACACTGATTTCTGAGGAGAGCCCTCAACTCACTGCCCACGTACACTTCATCTCAGCATCACTGTCTTGCCTAAGGAACATGAGGGATGGCCTGACCGTGCAATCTCTGCAGAGAGAGAGAGAGAGAGAGAGAGAGAGAGAGAGAGAGAGAGAGAGAGAGAGAGAGAGAGAGAGAGAGAGAGAAAGCGCCCCCACATAGTCAATTTGACGTGCCTTGCAGGAGATTTTCAGCAAGCACGAAGACCACACCCAGAAATGGTCTTAGATATGGTGGAGAATACCAACGCCTGGGATGGGGTGCTGAGTGGTCATGATACAAAGCAGGGCAGGGGTAGGGGACCATCTGTCTCCACTGTAAACTATGACATCTATGAGCCTTTACATTTCAACGCAATACTTGAAAATGTTATAGCTGCAAATGTCACTCATTTTCTGCCTTTTTCATATGCTTTTCCAGACACTAAACAGTAACTGTAATACAAACAGCAACAGCAATCACGGCCACAGGCGTGTACGAAACAGTCTTACCATGTGCTGGGCATGTGCTAAGTAAGCACTTTACGCCCGGACACCATTCGATCCCCCCCCATGCCAGCCCGGAGAGCTCCATGGAGACACAGACTTGCTAAGATGAAGAACGCACCCAAGGAGTTACGGATGCAAGTGACAGGACTGAGACCTGCGCCCCTCACACGTGACCCCCCAAAAGAGGAGCCACGGGAAAGCCCAGGTCCAGGTCTGCTGAGGCGCCCAGGAGTTGCTACTCACCCCACCCACAAAGGGCTACAAGTCAGATTCCAATACAACTCACATCTACGGAGCATCTACTTCATGTTGTACACTAAGCAAGTGCCTTCAGGAGTCTGTGCACCTGAACCTCACACCGAAATGTGATGCTTTACCCCCATTTTTCAGGAAAGAAGTGAAATTTGAGGAGGCCATGTGGCTCCCCGAGGCCACACCGTGGGGGACAGAGCTGACACCTGAATCTAGCTCTCCTAAAGCCAGTGCTCGTCCGACTCTGTCCAGCTCCTAACACCTCACACACGGGCACCCGCCTAGGAGAGGTGCTGCAGGCTTCACTGTGTTTCCAAAGAGGTCAGGGACCCAAAGAAACATTTAAAAAAAGAAATCGCTGCCAGAAAAGAAACTGGTTTTCCTGTTCCCAATAGAACCTACTATGGTTACTGAAGAAAACCTACATTCAGTTCTCCGTCTGCACTAGTGTAGGAGAATGAGCCCAGAACTGTGAGGTCAGAGAGAAGATTCTAGTCCGGGCCCTGCCATAAGCTTTATAATCTGGGGAAAATCATTTCACTCCTTCATCTGCAAGATGAAGCGACTGGTTTAGATGATTTCCAAAGTCTCTTCCAAAATCCGACGGTATGAGAAAATCTTAAAATACACATTGCCCTTTCCTGGTCAGAGCTGAGAGAGAAAGACGCTGAAGGAGGGTGAGGACAGACAGGAGGAGAGAGAAGCCAGGGCAGAAGGGTGAGATGGACGCACGGATGCAGTGTCCATCCAGGGGTAACACAACCGACCAGATCCGCAGAAAAGCCACTCACCTGCCCCCGGTTTTTCCCTCACCAACACGCTTAACAAACATCAACCAAGGAGCTCTCCAAATTAGCATTCAATGAGAATTAATGGGATCTGATTTAACGGTGTTACTATACCTAAGTTGCTGGAGTGGAATTAATTGTTACATATTATTTCCTAATGTAAGTAAGAAGGAAAAAGCCAAATCTTTTCACAAGAGACACAGAGATCAAACTTATTTGGGACAAGCTATTTCTCAGGAGATGGAAGAAAAAACATTTCCTGGAAAGGGAAGGAAAGAGGAAGGTCTACCAGTAAACAATGCTTACAGCTTAGAACAGTGAATTAATTCCAGGTATGTGTACCTTTCTTTCATTTTTTAATTTTTGAATACATCAGTGTATACATGTCAATCCCAATCTCCCAATTCATCACACCACCACCTCCACCACCCCGCCATTTTCCCCCCTTGGTGTCCATACGTTTGTTCTCTACATCTGTGTCTCTATTTCTGCCCTGCAAACCAGTTCATCTGTACCATTTTTCTGTATGTGTGCCTTTCTTTAATCTGCATGGCATTAACTCCGGTAACCAAATGCCAGCTTCTGATGAGAGATACCTGGTCCACGTCTGTGAATCAGAAAAAGCATGTAACACATGATACCAGACGATTGAAAATGTATCTGCACTTGAGCACACAAATCATTTTGGATGCTCCTTTCAGTAATACATGAAGCCATAAATTAGTATCCCTTAAAAATTTAATCTTCCATAAGAAGGAAAAAAATGTAAAGACCAAATACAAAAAAGATAGTAGTCCTGTTTGATATGCGGCAGAATTATGTTTTGGTACTGTTTGAAATAGGGTGGAAAGGTGCTCGGAAATATTATAGTGTTTACCAGGCTCACATCTCCTTAAATCTTTTAGAGAAAAGCTGTTTTTGTAAACATTTAACAAAGAACAGATGGCCTGCCTTAATCATGTGGGGAAAAAACCTGGAGCTCACAGTAATACCCTGACAAAGTCTCCCAGGCCCGCCGCTCCCCTCCCAACCCCCTGCGCATGGTACAGTCTTCTCTAATGCTATTTAATTTTACAGCGGACATTTTCCCATCAATTCCCACTTCCTGACAGGTAATCAATGCCATTAACATCTGATATCACCATATAGGGCATTCCTCAAACCTCTCATTTATTAGGGCAAAAGCAGAGAATGTTAGATACCAAAGGTATTTTTAAATACACCCTTTAGGACTTCCTGCTTGACATATTTGCTATCATGATTCCATATGCCTTTTGGAACATTATGGAATATGTAAGGACTAAGGGTGGACTTTTGAAACTGAAACAGAACGACGGATAGTTGAACGATAAATTAAAACGATCCAAGGTGCGTGTTGTCCAAAAAATTACCATATACTAAAGATAAAGTCGTTTTCAGCCTTAACTTCACTTTTCGTAACATATAAATTAGACAAACACATAAACAAGTTGTCTCATATAAAACAGCAGAGTAGACAGGATGTGAATTTAACCAAAGGAGAGGGGCCCGGGAGGCGAGGCCTACCCCTCCGTTACCTTTAAGCAAACATGACCCAAAACGCTCCGGAGCCTTCGTCAGAACAACATAAAAACAATGTGTGAGAAGACACTTTTCATCCATCTCCACTGTGTTTTCCCTCCAACATTAACCAGCATTTTCTGACTTTAAAGGCTATCTTATTTAAACATATTTTGTCTTAATTATAGTCTTGAAGCCTCAACCTGCTTTCAAGATCAAGCACCATGAATGAGCAAATAATGTGCAATGTCTCCAGTATGGACAATCCCCACAAACCCACACCATTCTGTAATACAGGACATCTCTGGGCATTCTACTTACTGGGTGACACGAACACATCTAAAATCAAAACACTGCTTTATAATAAGGAAAAGATACTACCAACTGGATGAGAGTAACATGGCACTTCCAAGAGACACGCCCCGCCCCACAAATCAGGCTGAAGGGAGACGGGCACTTGCGAGCTCAGAGAAATGCAGATTCTGGGGGAGAAGCAGCAGGCCAACTAAGACCCACGTGACAACAAGTACAAGCTTAAAACGCTACGCTAGGATTTAAGTGGCTTGTAAAAATACAAATATTAAGTCGTCATTTAAGACTGAAAAGTACAATTCAGTTTTGGGGGGTGGTTTTTAAAAATCACTTTGGAGACACATTCCTACTATCGGCCTTCTTCACTTCTATGTACTTTTCCAGTATCCCACAGGTTCTCAACCCCTCCGCACTCTTCTCAAAAGGAGTTCCAATATGAACCCTGAAGCTCAATCTCCAGCCAAAGGAGTGTACCAGGGTTCAAAAGGTCATTTAGCAAATGTTCAGTAAGTCCCACTGAGATTTTCACACCTTTCTCTTGTCAATGACACTGATAAAAAGAAGAGCACTCAGTAATACTTGGTGCCCAATTCATTTATTCATCCAACAAAGAGTTGAGGACGTAACAGTAAACCAAGCAGCCCTGGTACCTGCCGGGGGAGAACAGAGCACCCAACCCAGGCTGATGCCAAGGAGGGTTCTTGGAAAAAAGGCAGCCAGGCTGGGACTGAAGGGGAGACACATGCTGGCCAGGGGCTCCTTCCTCAATGGACCAGCCCAAGCGACAAACCACGTCCAGGATGGGGTGACAGAAGGCACAAAAATGCATCACAAGCATCTTTTGAAACCTCCTTTGTGGGGAGGAGATCAAGATGAACAGATACTAGTTTGAATGGTCAAATGAAATAATTTTTAACTTTGATTCTTTGATACAAAATAATACGTACAGAAATAATCTTAAGAAAAGAATCAAGGATTAGAATATTTTCTGCTTGACTAAATTTGGTATCAGAGTCAGGGCCTCAAGTTCAAGCCTTTCATGTATCAGTTTCATTCAGCTCATTTTTAAAGACAATTTCTAGGAAAAAAATATTGAGTGAATACTTTTATGGACACAAACACAAAGATGAACAACATCACGCTTGTTGGTCATATGACTTGAGAAGGCAGAAAGTATAGAACAACATTTTCTAAGTTTAGGATTTTAAGACGTGTTTCAAGAAAAGAAGACTCAGGTCACGGGAGTTTTGAGAATTCTGGGTTAAACAAAGTTAAGCATTTTTCTTTACTGTAAAATTCTCCAAGCCCTTACTACACTCCGAGGGGGATAGGACACAGTGTGCCATACAGGAAAAAGATATTCTTTTTCCAAGAATATCTTGAATAAAAATGCTCTTCAAAATACACTCTGGATTATACTGATACAGTTAATCCATCACCTCTGTGGCAGGGATGTGAGAGTGTGAGAGAGAACAAGAGAGACAGCACGCGCCAGTCTCAAAGCAGTGGTTATCAAACGTTTCAAAGGATAGTATATGCCTCTACGAATAAATACAATTTTATATAAATGCATTGAAACAGCTTACTCAATTATGCTCAGATGTAGGAATAAAACAGGAAAATTAGGATAATCATATAATCTTCTGAGTTGTACAATTTCCATTATAATATATATGCAGTGAAGATAATTACTAAGTTAAATAAAATGAATTTTGAAATATAATAACTTATCTTAGTGTATCCCTCAGAAGAATCATTAAATTTTAGAATTGAAAAAAAATTTTTTAATTACTGTGAAGTATCTCGTCTAAAAATCATCTAAAGGCATTTCTGAACCTTTGGTTTTCTGCTTACATTTTGTCCTTAGAATAGATCTGCCAAATGCACAGAATCTTTTAACAGCTACAAATTAATGTGAGCCACTGCGACAGCATCTACATTATAGATGCATTTTGAATCACTAGGGTCCAAAATAACGAGAATACTGAACCAACTGGTCCTGTTAAATTTAATGTTAAATAGCTTCCCATCACATATTGAATACTGACCACCTTCCAGTCTTCAGGGTGGAACTACGCCACAGGAAGGGCCCCACGGCCTCTGTGACGTGTGACACACTATGCTGTGGTGTTTCTGTGGTCAGCTGGACCAGAACAGCCCAGCGGTGAGGCTCCAGCAACGCGAGCCTCCTTCCTAAGTGTCTGAGAAGCTCTAAGTGGCGCGGACTCCCTCTCAGTGGAGGAGAAGAGGGCATCTGGCCGCCGTTCCTCACTCTCGCCGCCGCCCACTGTGTCTGTGCCACCAGGCTCAGGAGGTGCTGGCCCAAGGGTGCGGCTCTGTGGCCACCATGCCAGTTGGGTAACAGGTCAATTCTACTTCTCAGAAAAAGCACCAGGCCAAGTAACAGGCTTGCATTTAAAAACCATGCAGTGAGGGGCTTCCCTGGTGGCGCAGTGGTTGCGCGTCCGCCTGCCAATGCAGGGGAACCGGGTTCGCGCATAACATTTGTCTCACACACACACACACACACACACACACACACACACACACACACACACACACACACACACACACACACACACGCCCCCCAGGGCATAGAATTGAAGTGATGTTAAAGTTCTGAAGTTTGTTTTTTGTTTTTGTTTTTTTGATGTTTCTCCACAAGGGCCTGGGAAAACTAGCTTAATTGTTTGGACAAGAGTTGAATGTTGTTTTAACATGTGTTAGTTTTCCAAAAAGTGTATGCGGGTCATCAGACCACACCCCTGATCTTGAGAATCTCCCATCCCACAGTACTTTTTTTTTTTTTTTTTTTTTTTTTTGCGGTACGCGGGCCTCTCACTGCTGTGGCCTCCGCTGCGGAGCACAGGCTCCGGACGCGCAGGCTCAGCGGCCACGGCTCACGGGCCCCGGCGCTCCGCGGCACGTGGGGTCCCCCCGGACCGGGGCGCGAACCCGCGTCCCCTGCATCGGCAGGCGGGCTCTCAACCACTGCGCCACCAGGGAAGCCCCCACAGTACTTTTAATAGAAGGAAGGGAAACGCAGAGGGGCCGAGAGGAGCATCACTCCTCTGGGCAGGGGAGAAACAAAAACCAGCACAAACTCGACACAATTCAAAGCCACTCGCTGGAACGGTGAGTAACCTCCTAGGCCTCCTGGACCACACACAGGGGAGCAGGCCCCGCAGGACCACCCACCCATAAAGATGACACCCATTCTCCTCCAACAGCAGCCCCCCAAGAAGAAACAAGGTCTGCAACTGTGGCATCATGGAGACAATAAGCAACCACACTCGGAGCCCACTAGGGGAATCTGAGACACAGCCATACTTTCACCCTCTTGCTCTGAATGTCTTGGTTCCTAAAGGCGGTAAATCATCAAGTGTTGTCTTTTACCAGACATTGCCTGCTAGAAGTAAAAACAGAAAAGATAATGTATGTGCTCAGGGTCCTTAGCAAAGTCAACTGTATTGTCTCTCCTGTCCCTCATTTTTTCTTCCTTCACCACGGTGCACATGGTGCCCTACCCTTAATAGACTCCACTCCACAAACAGCAGGGAATGAGGGCCTAGAGAACCAATCCCAGTTTGCGGGCATTTCTCTTCCTTATTTCAAGTTATCTCTGAGGTCCATACTGTTCTCTAAGGAGTGTCTGAAGGCTGGACTTTGGCAGCAGATACCCAGAGGTGAAGCCACCCAGCTTACCAGGGATAAAACTCGGCAAAACACGAGACAGCAGGGCTTCTGGGCTGGTCGACATGTTTTAACATAAATACATCCTATTCAAGGCACTAAGGACAAAGACCAAATTTACATACTAAAAATCATTTAGTTCAATTCAATCTTTTTTTTTTTAACCGTACACTTCCATCGTTTTTAGCTATCACTGGTGTACCTAAATTGTAAGTTTGATCCTCAAGTCAGAAAGGTGAACTGTATGGAGTTTGGCTCTGGAGAAGCAATTTATTCCAAGTTTGCACTGGTCTAAAAAAGGTCAATGTTAAAGGTAACTTACTATAAAGCAGAAACTAACACACCATTGTAAAGCAATTATACTCCAATAAAGATGTGAAAATAAATAAATAAATAAAAATAAAGGTAACTTTATTCCTATGCTATTCCTATGAATTTAAAAAGTCAAACCTCAATAGACTGAAAGGAAAATGTGCCGTTTTACCTAACATTGAACAATCCCAAGGGTATGTGTAGAAATGGGAATAGAACAATCTTTCAGGGCAAAAAAAAATCCACTTATAAAGAGCTTGGCGATAAAGCTAATTTACACTCGGCAAGTTCTCCAGGATTCACAGCCTTTGAGTATAGCAAATCTAGTTGGCAATAAATGCTTAATGATGGACTACTTTGGTCCTATTAAAAAAACTCATTCACATCTTGTAGGAGGCCGAATTCTAAGGTGACCCCATGACCTCCGCATCCTGGCTGTGGAGGCACCTGTGCTGCAAGCCAGTGGCACATGGCAAAGCTGAGAGGGTCTTGCAGGTGTGATTAAAGGGCCCAAGTCAGTTGGTTCTGAGTTACTCAAAGGGGAGATTACCGTGGGTGGGCCTGACTTAATCAGGGGGCTTGTGAAGAGGGTGTGGGGCCCCCTTGAGGGCCAGACACTCCCTGTTGCCTGCTAGGAGGAAGCCCCCATGGTCAGGAGCCAAGGGCAGCCTCCAGGGGTCAAGGGCAGCCCCAGGCAACAGGCAGCGCAAGCTGAGGCCCCAAGTCTCACAGCCGCCCGGGATGAATTCTGCCCACGACCTCAGTGGACCCAGAAGCCGATCATTGCCCAGCCAAGGCTCCAGATGTGAATGCAGTCCTGACACCTGACTGTAGCCTGGAGAGACCCCAAGCAGAGGAGCCAGCTAATCTGTGCTCAAATCCTGACTCCCGGATGTGAGGGATAAGAAGGCAATATTGTTTTAAGCCACGAAATCTGTGGCAATTCGTTATGCAGCAATAAACAATGCATACCTTAAAATCCTCTGCCACTCAAAAAGGAATTTTTTTCAGTCTTTTTTTTTCCATCCAGGATCCCCCTTCCATGCTAGACATGTCTCTGTCCGCAGGAGGACGGACAGCACAGCAGGACTTCCTTATCCCTTTGCGATGCTGCTCTGCTGAGGGTCACGCTGAGCCCTTCTGTGCCAGGCACTGTTCCAGGCTCAGAAAGAGGTTACGCATTTGTCCCAAGTCACAAAAAGCTGGTTGTAAGAGTCAGAACTCAACCCAGGCCACCCGTCTCAGAGCCCACATCTTAGCCGTTACACGGCTCACCCATTCCTGCCGCAGTGTCTTCAAAGAGGAGGAAGACGTGATGACACCGAGAGCTGGGTGCAAGGTACAGCTGGACAGAGGTGGGACCCTCTCTGACAGGAAGAACCCGGATGACATAAAGGGTGTAGCTGTTACAGGCAGGCTGGAGCCTCACACTGTGAGACAGTTCACCAGCATTGAAACCATCACAGGCAGACGATTTGAAAAGAAAATTGCTTTCTTCCAGTAAAAAAGAAAGAAAGAAAGGAAGGAAGGGAGGAAGGAAGGAAGGGACAAAGAAGAAAAGGAAAAGAAACTGCACTACAAGCAACATCCAAGGTCCCCGATACGTATTTTAACAGAAAATTTATTGCACCTTAGAAACAGTCAGTTTAACACTTAAAGGGGATTGTGTCCCCATGACTCCTTCCAGCTGGAATTACACATGAAACAGAAGATACCAAAGCAATTAAGTATTTTATAAACACTGCTGAGGGGTCAAAAACAGGGAGGTTCATTCACTGACTAATAATGCAGTAATAAACAAACAGCAATGTTATGCAACTGAGAAAATTATTATAATTGAATCTACACAGCTGGGCAAGAATAGAAGCCTGGTTATGTATATCAGCTCACAAATGCTTTGTGTGGGTAGGTTTTAGTTTTAGAAGTGCTTCAGATTTGAGACCCTTTAACAGTCAGATTTTTTTTCTCTCAACCGAATACAATTCCACAATTACAACTGCAGAAGAGAAAACTTAATGAACTGCCCCACCAATTATTTGCTATTATTTGTACTATGGAGGAATAAGTGTGTACAGAGCCGTGAGGAGGTGAAACTTCCTTGCGATGCACTCATTTCAGATCTCTTCCAGAGACATTTTATCTTGTTTGTGCACGGTGATATGAATAATGAATGACCGTGACTGGGGCACATACTGGAGGGAAAGCCCAGACCAAGTTGCTTTTCACATTTTAACATTCAGCTCCCACTGTGTTCTTGGAGTTTCCTTCCCACCTTGATATTTTCCCCTTTGCAGAAGATAGGCAGAGAAACACCGCCAATTACCACATTTAAGTTTACGCAGATGAGCCTAACAGGGACGAAAGAGTGACTCGTATATTTCCCTTGAATTGCTGAAGTTGCAGCATTAGAATCAGAGAAACATCGTTATTCTCTGGGGTTCAAGAACGAGCTTGGTAAAAATCCACCGTCCTTCCATCAATTAAATGTAGTTAAAATACAAACCAAAACAAGTTTCTTTTCAGACGATGTTCTAGCTGGATATTACCCTTATTACTCCATGAATTCTTTTCTTAATTAAGTGACTAAATCCGAACAAATTTGTGATCTATGTCAAGTTCCCGTCTGCCTAAAACCTAACTTCAAACAAGAAAGGATGATTAGCTAACCATCAGGGCAGAAGTACCAATGTATCTTCGACAGGCACACATTTTACATCAATGATATCTATTTTTATGAGATAAAAGTACTAAAGCTTTAATGGTGGCAATTAAAACAGCCAAGAGTTTGAGTAGCTCGATGGCTGAGTCACAGACCTTTTACCTATAATGGGATCCATTATATCCCTGAGCTCAGTTTGAGGGAGTAAAAGAGGAACAGATTTTTAAATATGGTGATAAAACAGCAGTGCCCTCTGAACTAAGCTGTTTTAGTTTAAACCGCTGCGTGACTTACCCCGTGCCTAATGTCAACGTCCGTTCAGGCAGCCTTCTTCATACGCCTCAGATACCTGTGTCTGTCTGAAACTATTTGAACAATTTGAAGATGCTGTTATGTAATTATGTATATTTTGAGTAATCTGTTTCTATTTAAACTTATTTATATTTAAAAATTCATCACTTTTTTGAAAATGTGTAACTTCAGATGACTTCTGACAAAATATCACTTATGCCTAAAATAATAAATATTTGTATTTTGATATTCCCTTTTCAAATGTAATTTAGGGGGATGAATAAGAATGTATTTATTCACAATGAGATGGTGTGTTTGAGCAATATTTACATATGAACATCAGCAAACAAAGGAGTGGAGGTTTTTCATGGCAGTTTAACATTGTTATTCAAAAGTATTAGGATGATAAACTCTCTAGTTGCAAAATTTAACAATCATCTAACATCCAGTCCAACATTAAACACTTCTCTAACTCAGGAACCCTAAAGGTTTTCTCCTTTGCTTCTATTACAGCAAATCAGAAATAGACATAGAAATTTTCTTGGGAACAATCTCACAACTGTTTCTATCTGTTACCATCCTGATCCCCAAGGAAGAGCTGACAAACAGGAAACAACATGCAGAAAGGATTTACCTCCAACCAGGAAGGACCCAGCTAACAGGGATGAGGCCAGCCACGGAGCGGCCTTGGCCCAGGGGGCCTGAAGGCAGTCGAGGCCTCTCGGGGCTGCAGTGGGTCTGCACCCACACCAAGCACGCCAGCATCAGCCAGGCACTCACCTGGGCATGTTCCTCTGTGTGCTGGCAGCTCTTTTGATATAAGTCAGCTGAAGGAAGGATGGACTAGAGGATTCACTATTAGGTTTGGCTTTGGGGATTTTCTCTGGGGGGCTTTAACAATCAAGTGTGAAGACAATCTTCTCAGGACGCCTCAACTTCCTGTCTGAAAGATGAAGAAGTGGATGAGCTGACCTGTAAAGCCTTCTAACTCTAAGACTCTATAGTTGGATATTCTCTACTGCTAAGATCTGGCTTCAGGGCTTCCCCGGTGGCGCAGTGGTTAAGAATCCGCCTGCCAGTGCAGGGGACACGGGTTCAAGCCCTAGTCTGAGAAGATCCCACGTGCCACGGAGCAACTAAGCCCGTGCGCCACAACTACTGAGCCTGCTCTCTAGAGCCCGCAAGCCACAACTACTGAGCCCTCATGCTGCAACTACTGAAGCCCGCACGCCTAGACCCCATGCTCCGCAACAAGAGAAGCCACTGCAATGAGAAGCCTGAGCAACGCAACGAAGAGCAGCCCCCGCTCGCCGCAACTAGAGAAAGCCCGCGCGCAGCAACGAAGACCCAACACAGCCAAAAATAAATAAATAGATAGATAGATAGATATCTAGATAGACAGATCTGGCTTCAGCCCTGCTTAAATAACTGGCCCACACGTCTAAAAAGAAATGAGCATTTGTAAAGTGAAATGGGAAGTGAAGATAATTTCAGAGGTAACTATTAAGGAAGTTTCTTAAACACAAAAAAATAAATAAAACTGATTTGAAAATCTACAATAGAAAGCCCAAATTAAAGGAGATACACCAGAATTAGAAATATAAATGAAATCTTAAAATATACAATTTACTTTCCCATTTATAAAAAGAACTTTTATAACTGCATTGCAATAATTCATAATCTCATTTCATAGATACCTAACCTCTACAAGGTTTTCTCCCAGTAAGTTTAGTCTCGGCTCAATATAACGTGTCACAATATTTATTAAACATCGCAGTACGCGCCAAATACTACTACTTAGGTATAAAAATTCATTCATGTTTGTGAACCCCTGAAGTCATGGATCCACACCACATAAACCATGGGGAGGTGACAGGGAAGGGGAAGGACAAAGGTGGGGCGGAGGGACAGGAAGCAGCGTCGTTCACAGGAGCCCCGGGACCCCGAGAAGGCGCACACGAGGGCCTCTCCACAGGGACCGTCTCCCAGCCCTGAAAGGTGTGCTGAGCCTTTTGGAGCGAGGCACGGTTGACTGCAGGCAGGCAGGCAGGCACAGGGAATTCCCGGGGACCCCAAATTCCTCACGACACAGCTCAGTGTGGGCCGCAGCAGCACAGATGCCCATCACCCGGGGGCCAGGCAACACCAGCCAGGCGGCCGTGCGCGGGCTCCCCACGGGACAGCCTGGTAGCAACAGGCTTTGAGAACGGTCATTTACAGAAGTCGGCCTCGGGAATGATTTAAAGAGCGACAGCCTCCAAATGTACCTCACTTCTCTCCACCTTCGACCCCCTCCCTCCCCTCGCTCAGATTCTCAGCGACCAGACCGACCAACGACCAACGACCAACGGGGCCTTTCCTGAGCCCACATCCTCCTCCAGCCGGTCACCTGTCTCTGCTCCCCTTTAGAACAGAATCTTCCAGAGAGTGAGCGTTTGCTGCCTTCCTCCCGGTAGACAGAGTTCACACTCACAGTCCAGCCAAGCGGCCAGCCCTCCTCCTCGCGGGGACCCCAGGCCCCTCCCTCCCTCGCTGCTCCTGGCCCGTCCGCAGGGGCTGCCACGCGCTTCCTGGGCCGGCTTCCCGACAACCTCTCCGCTACATCTCCTGAGGCGCTCCGGGCCTTCACGTTTGGATCTCAGATCTACGCTTCCTCCCTCTGGGGGTGCCACTGCTCTTAAATACCGCCCACCCACGGCTGATGGCTCCCAAGGTCCCTCCTGGAGCCCAGACCTCTCCCCTGAGCTCCATGCTTCCCTATGCGACTGTCTACCTGACACGGCAACCTGCACGCCCCAAGAGGCATCTCACGCTTAATGAATTCCAAACCAGACTCTTGATTTCTCTACCAAACTCCAGCCCCATAAACTGTCACTCGGCCAGCAGCACAAGCCAAATGCGCGGAGTCACCCCGACTCTCCACTTGGTCTCACCTAACGCTTTCAACCCACTACGTGAGTCCTCCTGGCTCCGCCTTCAGCAGACAGGAAATGGCCTCTGATGCCCTCTCCACACACCAGGAGACCTGCCTGGACCGCTGCCACAGCCTCGATAACTGACCCCTGATTCCCAGGTCTGCCCTCTGCCCCAGTCTGTGTGCTACACAGGCCGAGTGATCCTTCAAACGTGTAAATCAGACCATGTCACACCTCTATTCAAAACCTCTAGTACCTTCTCATTTCATTCACTGTAAAATCAAAAGTCCTCAGCATGGCCTACAAGGCCTCAAACGACATGGACTCTGGCCACCTCCCTAACCTCATCTCCTACGATCCTCCCCCAGCCCCACCCTGGCCTCAAACTACAGATGTGTATGTAAAATTGCATAAATGCACTGACTTGGCTGACGTCACTTCCTGCCCTTCTTCAGGGCATCTTGTGCGGAAAGGCCATGAGGCCGAGGGACAAAAAGCCCCAACTTCTGCATCCAAGAAGTTAGATTCAACTCTTGATTTTCCACAGTAAGGATTATCGCCAGCGACTTGTGAGTTTGTCTTTCCTTTAGTTCGCCAGGTGTTAAGGCTGTGCTCCCGGTTTTCCTGTCAGTAAATTCAGGAGATGGGAGTGTGGCTGATACTCCACGGAAAAATGTGATGCCAAGGAGGCTGGCTGGGGAAAGACACAGTTGTGCATTCAGAAACCAGATCCTTCTGGGGGGATTCCGGATGCTCTTGTTCATTCTTCATTAGCAAAGATGATCGAGCCTTTAATTCGTTTATCTTGGGCTTTGTTTTTTTTGACCCACATTATTTTCCCTGTTGTAACGAGAACATCGTTTGAAAATGTCATACTCTGTATTTCTTACTCTGAGAAATGCTTTTGTATGGGTCTTAGGTTTGACGCTGCAGTAGTTGGCATACCCAGTAAGGGATAACCTAGTGACAAATCACTGAAAATGCTTCCTTTGTTACCTCAAAAGAAAAAAAATTCCAGACAAAATATAGCATTTATATTTATAGAAAATGGAGGATTGGCTGTTTTCCAAGAACTTCAAGTTAATTCTTATGCAAGAAAAAGTTCTTAACTCTAAAGACTTGTTCTGCATAAGGAGACACTCTTTAATAATGGAAGAGGTGGTTTTATTTTTACAACAAGCCTACTCATATTACCAAACCTATAACCAATTGCTGATCTCCTGTGTAAAGCATTTTTTTCTCTTATCTGAAACAGTGATTTATATGAACTGTTGGAATAATGGAACCTCAAACTACAGATGTGTATGTAAAATTGCATAAATGCACTGACTTCCTTCTCCCTGAATATATTTTTCATAAACAGCATTATCCTACCAAAAAAAAAAAAAAATTGAGGCCTTCCACTCCAACCGTTTTGACCACTTGCTTATTGTCAAACAACAAAGGCCAAAAGCCCTTCCACCTCAGGACCTTTGCACAGGCTGTCTCTGTCCTCAGAGCTCTTCACCCAAGTTTCTCCATGGCTACCTACCTTGCTTCCATCAAAAGGGCTGAGGCAGCAACAGATTAACGCAAATATAACAAAATGTTAACTGGTGATTTCAGGTAAACGATAAACAAGTATTCATTGCATTAATCCTTGAAGTTTTCTGTAGATTCAAAAATTTTCAAAACTCAAACTTGGAGGGGGAAAACCTCTTTGCTTCCACATAATTACTCCCTCTTGTACCTTGTTTCTGACCATTCTTCCCTCATCTGCCCTTTCCTGACCCTCTTCCTCCCTCTGTGGTTTCCCCCAGGTCTGGGCGTCCCCAGGACTCCAGTCTCCACGTGACACAGTCCAGCAGGCCCGGATGCTCAGTGCGCTGAGCCTGGATGTTGCCCCAGCACCACAGGGTCAGCCGAAAACCAGAATCACTCTCCTCTGCCAACAGTCTTGCTCTCCCATCTTGGTTAAAGTCGCCATGACTCCCGGTCACCCACCCTTGTTTCCCCCTCACCTTCACTGGCCACAGCGCACCGGTGGTTAACACCTGCCTCTCCTCTGGCCACATTCTCCTCTCGGTGCCCATCCTTCTCCCGCTGGGCTCACCTTCTTCACTGGACTACCTGAACCATAGTGGAGACCATTCTAAACCGCAAAGCGGGGCTTCCTTGGTGGCGCAGTGGTTGGGAGTCCGCCTGCCGATGCAGGGGAACCGGGTTCGCGTCCCGGTCCGGGAGGATCCCACATGCCGCGGAGCGGCTGGGCCCGTGAGCCATGGCAGCTGAGCCTGCGCGTCCGGAGCCTGTGCTCCGCAACGGTAGAGGCCACAGCAGTGAGAGGCCCACGTACCGCAAAAAAAAAAAAACCAAAAAAAAACCAAACAAACAAAAACAAAAACGCAAAGCACATCTGCTGCTTTACTTTGTACCATTTGTGGGCGATTCCCCATCAATTACATCTAAAACGGAGCCGCTGGGGGATGGCTGGTCAGGGCCCTCCCCCCCCTCCCCCCCCCCCCCCCCACCCCGTCCCAGCCCTGGGTCTACCTCTCCCCACCACCCCCACGGCCCCGCCCCCAGGCCAACAGCTGCGGTCACACCCACGCACTTTGCTCTTTCCCAACTCCGTGCCTGTGGACAAGTCACTCCCCGGCCCTGGAATGCCTGTTGCGACTCTCTCCTCCCAGTGAAACCTCAAAACTCAACCCAAACGTCACCTCTTCCTGAGGCCTTCCCTGATCCCTCCAGGTAGAGTCAAATAGTCTCACCAGGCTAGAACACCACATCACTTGGCTATTTACCACTAGATCCTTCTAGCCCCCGGTGACCCTTGAACGGCACGGATTTGAACTGCACGGGTCCACTTACACAAGGAATTTTTTCCAACAGCAAATGTTATGGTACTACACAGTCGAGGCTGGTTGAACCTGCAGATGCAGGACTGTGGATACAGAGGAACCATGCACATATGGAGGACCAACTAGAGCTCGTACTCTGATTTTCCACTGTGCAGAAGGTCGGTGCCCCAAACCCCCGAGTTGTTCAAGGGTCAACTGTATACAAGAGCATATAGATACAAGAATATGTGTCTATCTCTCCAACACCTAAAGCAGGAGCTGATATATACCGTAGGCCTAGTATTTACTGATTGAATATCAAACCCTCCCCAAGCCTCCTTCAAATGTTAAAGCAGATGTCACACCTCCAGTCTCTGTCCTGATCACGTGCACACCCTCTGGGAGCTCCTTGCATCCTTGCAGCAGCTGTACCCCCAAGGTGCCCAGAAGGGTGCCTTAAGCCGTTGTGGAACTAAATAAATGCATACGTAAGTGGGCACACATTTTACTGACCGGTCCAAGGCAATGTTGAAACGTTTGCTGTCCATTGAAAGAACCATATTCTGCCTTTTGTCTGCACAAACTTCTTCATTATTCCTCTTTCCCTGACTCACGTATCACCTTTCTTCCTGGCCCTGCAAACAGCTAAGTTGCGTATCTACTCCCATGCACGTCTGCACTTCTCTCTTTTCACTGCAGTTACATCACTGTTTAACTGGAATTTTTAAAAGGGGAGAATAGCTTCTTTTATATATCTTCACGACCTCACATAGCGACTGGCACGTTATAAATGCTCAAAACTGCCGACTGATGAATAAATGGAGAATGAACGGATGGGTGGACAGATGGGTGAGGTTCTCACCTCATCTTTAAATATCCTTAAATAAGGCCTGACAGGCACCAAACGTTGTCCCTCTGCTATGAACTGATTACCATCCCTTATCTCATTCCCAACAAAAGCGCTCCTGGGGAGGACATCTAGAAAGAGTTCTCAGAATTTGACCTCCAAAAATAAAAAGGTACAGACATTTTCCTGCAATTGCTGAACTTACAGTGATCATATATTTTTATCTAAGATGGCTTTTAATTTTCCTGTATGTAAATTTTAAAAATTCGAATGACTTTGAACTGTGAAACAGTTCAGCTGCTTTAGATGGAAGGTTAAGGCACGTTTGCAAATTCTGCCACACGCTTGCTTCTCTTTTTTGCTCTGACCGCAGCCCATCTCGCGAGAGGGGTGGGGGAGATGACCTGTCTTCTGCTGAAGCCCAAGAAGAGAGGCCTGGAGCCTGCTGGAGGCATGGACGGCCCAGGGGTCTGCGCTGGGTTTAAGGAGCTCTAGTCTCAGTTCCCAGGCCCCAAGGTCATAAAGACCCTAGACTAGGCTCCATCACCATGAAGCCCGATGACCTGCGTGGACCTCAAACTCCAGAACCTCACTCACCATCTTACCTTCTGGCCCTCTACTGCTGAAACAAACACACCCCAAAACCTTGTGCTCTTCTTGCTGATGTCTTCCACCTACCTGTGAGGCCACCACTCACCTGGTTAAGCAAGCGAGCAACGTGGTGGCCCGATTCTCCCTCCCCGACCCCTACACACACTGCCGCTGTCTTCATTCCAGACCTGATACCTCCCACCCACCTTTTCCCGAGGCCTGTGACGTCCAAGGCGGCGGCCACCAGACACGCGTGGCCTCAGGGCACTGGAAACGTGGCAGGCCTGACCTGAGAGGGGCTCCAAGTGTAAATCACACCAGAGCTCAAAGAATTAGGGGAAAACGTGTGAACTACCCCGTTAATATTTTTGTATTAGATATTGTTTGTTGAAAGGATATTCAATTATTATATGCTGAAACCATACTTTGGATATAGTACATTAAATATACCTAAATGAACTCCACTGCTTCTTTTTGCTTTTTTAATGTGACAACGAGGCGATTTTACTCCACACCTGGGGCTCACGTCCGGTTCCCAGGGGACAGCGCTGCCCAGGGCAGCCCTCAGCTTCTTTGCCGGCCTCCCCCTGTCGTCTGTCTTCCCCACCCACCCTCCCCAGAGTCCTCCAGGCAGCTGCCCTGTGACCCTCGGATCTGGCTGCCTTCCACCAGCAGGGGCAACTCGGCCCAGAAGGCACCTCCTCCGGCGGCGGGGGGGGGGGGGAGGGGGTGTCCCTCGATACCGTTCTCCCCACACCCCCTTCCCCCCTACAGGGGCTCTTCTCTCCCAGGCTCTGCCGTGGGGTGTCGCGCATTGGACGTGCCCTGCACTGGGAATACAACGCAGAAGGTGACGGACAGGAACCCTCACCTAACTTAGAACACAGCGGGGGCGACAGAGAAAACACCCTGTCAAATACTCTAGCAAAAATAGAGTCACAGGAGTAGTTATAATATAACAATGAGGCATTAACAGCAGTAGTCACTTACAGAGAGCAGACCATGCGCCGGGCACAATTCTAAGCACACCACGTGTATGATCTCACTTAATCCTCCTAACGACAGTATCAGACAAGTACTAGTATGATTCCTACTGTAGAGATGAGAAAACTGAGGCGCAGAGAAGCTACGCAGTTCACCCGAGGTCACACAGCTCGTAAGTGACGGAACCAGGACACTGCTCTTCCACGCTGCACCCACTCCCAAGATGAGTGATCGCACAGCTGCTATGGACACAGAGGGGCAGCTCAGACCCCACAATAGGTGGGGTGAGAAAAGACATTACAGAGCAAGTGATCGCTATACTACAGGTGAATGTTCTGGGCCAGAAGTCCTGGGGTGACAAGGTCTGGAAGAACTAGAATCAGTTCACTGTGTCTGGCGGGGAGAGAAAGGGCAGCAGGTAGAGGAAGATCTGTGGTTGCAGAAGGAGCTTTTCTAAAGAACCTGCAGGGTCTGTGAAGACATGAGACAGGCCGACCCAGAAGCCTGGTGAAGGACAAGCCAAAAACCGGGGAGAAGGGCCCCTCGCATGGCTCCCTGATGTAAGAGGAGGGGGCGGGGCCCTGCAGCGCTCACTCCTTGTCTGATGCTCCAGCCAGAACCTCCCATCTTGACCAATGGGAAACCCAGTCCTCGGGAGGAATTCTAGTGGCCCTGCCTAAGGGCTTCTGAAGATTGTACTAATTTTATCCAACGGAAACATACACCTAGACGTTAAGGAAATTTCTGATTACAAGGTTATGGAGTAGAAATGTTACAAAACCACCAGCTTAAGCATGTCGCCAAAGCAGCCAACAGGGATTCAAAGTAGCCCCCAAAGCACATCTTCCTTAATCATCAGAATTTTTGCTTAAGGGTTTGGGGTGAAGGGGGAGTTAAATGATCAAATAGCAAAACACACATCTGAGTGGACTGCAAACTTCACTTTCATTGTAAAGCTGAAACGTGAGATTTAGAAGAAATGCTTACCTTGTCAATCAATTCAAGCAACACCACAGGACACCCCCTACCCCCCAACACACACACACGCACACACGGGTTCATTCTTTTTGGCGCTGAACTAAAATTTTTACATACTTTCTCTCTTAAGATCACAAGTCTGGGAAGTTTACAAGGGCCTCTCTTACTCACCCTTGTACCTCAGGAGCCAACGCAACCTGGTACATGGTAGCTGCCAAGTGCTGTTATAACCACCTCTAGATGAACCGCTACCTCAAATTCAGAATTCTGCTAAAATTTAACAACTAAAAAAAAGAGTGATGTTGGCGAGAAGCATATAAGGATATGAAAAGGGTTGACCTTTAAGACTGAAAACTGGTAGGATTCAGTCCTCGTCTCACTGGACCTCACAGTGAAGAGCATTTGACACCATGCATGGCTCCCCCTCCTGGCAACCCTCTCTCCCCGCCTGGAATCCAGGACGTGCACCTGGCGGTGGTCTCTCCTTCTGACTGTACTTTCCCGGATCCTCTGCTCTAGTCCAGAGTATTAACAATGGGCTGCACAAGAGCCCTAGCCTCACTTTTCTCTCCTAACCGGCTGCCCTAAATGACCTCGTCGAGGCCTATGGCAGCACATACCACCTATACAATGGTAACTCTTAAACTCCTCCCCAAATTCCCATATCCAACTACCTATCTGAAACCTCCACTGGAGTCTAGAAGCATCTCCAAATTAACATGTCCAAACCAAACTTGAGTTTTCTGCCCTAAGCTGCCATCTCCAGATCTCCCGACTGCTCGAGTCAAAACCTCGAGGGCTCTCTCTCTCTCAAACCCCATTTCCAATCCGTCAGCAAAACTGTCACTTCCTACTACCAGCCCCTAGTCCAGGCCACCACTGCATCCTGCCCGATCAACAGTCCCCTTGTGGGACCACATATGCCCTCCTACCTAGTCCTCATACAGCAGAGTGAGCCTGCTAAAATACACAACACATGGCGCCACTCTCATGCTCAAAATCCTGTGATAGCTTTCCATCTCACTCACAGTAAAAGTCAAACTCCTTACCACAGCCCACAATACCCTACCTGATCTGACCCCCTTTCACTCTTCTAACCGAAGCGCCTATCACTCCCTCACTCTCTCCCTCCCTCCACTCCAAACACACTGGCCTCTTTGTGCCCCTCAAACATCCCAAACACATTCTTGCCTCAGGGCCTTTGCACAGGCTATACCCTCTTCCGCCAGATGTTTATGAGACTTGCTCCCTTTACTTTATTCAGGTTTTCTGCTCAGTGTCAGCTCCCAAGGAGGAGTCGCCTCAGCAGCAAAGAGGTTAAGTAAGAAATATCAAAAGGGGGCGGTGCCAGGGGGCAAATGCCTGCTTAGTGGTGACGGTCATGCAGACTGACACAATTTAACGTATTTGTTTGAATTGAAAAATAAAATTAGAATTTTAAAAGTTTTTTGTCTCAAAATTCTTTTAGGGGACCAAAAAACGTTGAATACCTCTACTCTATCGATTATGACTCTAGAATTGTGCTGTTGGATACAGGAGTCACCAGCCAAATGTGGCATTTAAATTGCTTAAAATTAAATAAAATTTAAAATTTAGTTGCTCCGTCTCACCAGCCACAGTTCAAATGTTCATAACCACACGTGGCCACAGGCTACCGTAATGGACAGTGCAGAAGACACTGCCATCCTCCAGAAAATCCACGAGGCAGAGTTGCTCTGGGGTCTTGATCAACTGCTTAATAAAGGACTGACTTTGTTTCTAGAGGAAATCCTGGATTTTACCCGCAAGCATTTTTACGGCCCCAAATGCCAACAGCAGGTGAGAGATTTCCATCCAGGTGACAATGCCTACTGGGAACCCAACTTTCAAAACGGAATGTTCACCCGATAACCCGATAATCTAGTTTCCAAAGAACAGGGCTCTGGCTCTCCACCAGTAATATACAAAATTAGCATTTCAGACTCTTTTTTTTTAATTGAGCTGAGATTCACAGATATAAAATTAACTATCTTAAAGCGAATAATTCAGTGGCATTAAATATGTTCACAATAATTTAGACTCTTGATAACCTAAAGAACTGTCAAATTATCTTCTGTCAAGAGCCTATCCATGACCTAATTAATAGACCAGAAGTCCCGGGGAGATTGCCTAAGACGTGCAACCCGTCACCTCGGACATCCTCAGCCCGCAGACTTCACCGAGCAGGCTCTCTGGGATACATCACCTGGGCCAGGTCAAGGCAGCCCTCACAGGACAGCTTTCGCCTTGTAGCCCTGAGTGCTACTCCCTCGGACAGTATCATCCAGGGTCAAGGAAGGAACTAGCAGATGAAAAACAAACAAAAAACCCAAAACTATTTCTACATGTGTTGTAAAACTACTCTTGTCAAGAAAAGTATTTGTGATGCCTGTCGACCCCTCCTACATATAAAATACACCAAGCACAATTTCCCTTAGGATTTCATGCCAGGAAAAAAAAAAAAAAAAAAAAATCTCTGAGGGGGGTAAAAAAAGTTTCCTTCTTTCTGATGAAGAGAACGATACACCCTCCCTGCTTTCCTCTGCACACTCACCAGGGCACTCAGCCCAGCAGCCAGGGCCGCAATTAGCATATTTCCTTGCTCTCCATTTCAGAACCTGATTTCCTGTGTCTATTTCTCACACACACACACGCGCGCGCGCACACGCACACTTTTATCAAAATGTCTCAAATCCTTTTTGGAAAAATATCGGCTAAGGACTATAACCTAAATTTCTATGAATTCCATTTACCCTCTGCCACTAATCATACTTTAGAAAATCGGGGAACAACAATATCAATCTTAATATAGGACTAATTCACCCTAAAATAACATCTTATAACAACTAAAGTTTCTCTGCTTGTCTTTAATGCCAAAGAAAGGCCAAGCACCTTCTGACTGAGAGATCCACACAGGTACCCACGCCGACCCGGAGACATGCAAAGTACAGCCTGGGAGGCCAGTGAGCAGGACACGGCTGGCACCCACTGGAGAAAGCGTTCTGAAATTTTTTCTTCCAGGAATCAGGAGACTGAACTTAATATCAAATTGTGAAAAATCTTTTTCGAGGAGAAAAACATCGATTTTATCACCTGTAATAACAGCTTTTCAACTTACGAAACCAAGTACTATCAAACGTTTTATATGAAGTATTTGTGACCAGGATGACTTTGGGAAAGAAATTTAAACAACGACTTTCTGAAAGATCACTCATATTTTAAAACAAGACACTCTCTTCACGTTACTAAAGAGAGTACGCTGTGTTAAGCGACAACCGGCTGGTATACAGCAAAGATTTACTCCAAAAATAATGAGGCGACCTGTGTCGGCGTTACCACGTGTGGATCATTCACTATATCCTCTCACTACCTAGCAGGGCCCACACGGTTAAGAGGTGAGAGAATAACAGTAGAAATACAAAGCTTATGCTGGCTACGCACTCAACAAAACACTGTCTTTTCTAGGTCTACTCGTTACATCTTATTTTCCTGTGATTTAAATAATTTGTCTTATTTGGTTATACACACTGAGCTGTCCAACATGTATGTCACTAGCCACATATGGCTATTTAAACTTAAATGAACTAAAATTAAATTAAATTAAAATTTCAGTTCCTCAGTCTCACTCGCCTCATTTCAGATGCTCAGGAGCCCCCTGTGGCTGGTGGCTTCCATACCAGACAGAGCACACAAGGACCATTCTCACCATCACAGCAAGTTCACAGACAGCACTAGGCTACACATCTTCCACAAGCCCATTACTGTGTGACATCCAAAAACATGGCAAACTTTCTTTAAAAAAATAATTTGGAAAACACTAGATACTTTCTGACAAACTTCAGTACGCAGCTAAGCACATTCAGAGGAGTTTTTTTCACCCTAAACATTGAATTAAATGCAAGTCTAGGACAGGCCTGGCCTGCAGCCGCTCTCTAGTATTTCCATAATGTGAAGGGAGCGCTTCATTTCACACACAGATTGGAGATCGCGGTTCAGAAAAGTGGTATGTACAAACCCCACACACGATATTTGAGAAACACGGTATATCTGGACATTAGACAATAAATAAGAGGTTTTCCACTTACTTTTTTCTGATCTCGCCTTTCAATATTTTTATAAAACGCAAAAACCCACGGTACATAAAGTTCGAAGATGATAAGCCAAAGGGCCCCTTCCCTCATCTGCAATCAGGAGCAAAGACGCAACTGTGACCTTTCCTACAGAACAATACTCGGGCTCCAGCCTCTGCCAGCTCTCAAGTGCCAGAGCTCCAAGCAGCAAACTTCAAAGAGGGGCAAGAGTGTTATGAGTTGCATAAAAATCGTTTCCAAAGCTGTAGACCTCACATACTCAAAAATGTGAATCACCTTTTCTTTGGCAATGGTTTTAAAATTTAGCTACTAAATCAAACTACGACAAACTATTCTCTTTTTTGACTGTCTCACTTTAAAACATGAAGTCACTTTTTAAAGAAAAAAAAAAAAAAAGATTAGGAAAGGAAACAATAAAGTGGTACGACCCTCACAAACCAAGTGAGTTCAGAACTGCGGGCAGTGCTACTTCCCCAGGAACCCGCTCACCAGACAAATCCAGCATTGCAGTTGCAGCTCAAGGTGTGTGAGAACCCACGGTGAAGACACAGCCAGATGCCAGCCAGGACGACCGGATGAAGTGGATCGCTGCATCTGTGGTTAACAGCTGTAACTTTAGATTTATATTTAACCAAGTCAAGACTGACTATATATAGGTGTAAACAGAGTTCGCGGGTTAACCTCTTGGATGCTGGAGGGAACGCCAGCCAACTTCCCTCGCAATACAAAACAGGATGCTGGCTTCACCCCTGCAGCCTCAAGTTGCTAAACGCTGAAGAGATGGTTTTTGCTTTGGTTAAAATCGGGAAGAAATTAAACACTGAGAAAGAAATTCGTATTTTATCGATAGTATCCCATTTCCTAGAGATTCAATTAAAAAGAAATACAGTAGCATGATAGCAATTTTTGCCCCCCCCCTTAAAACTATTATGAATTTGTGTTTGCCCAATGGAGAATCTGATACATCGGTTTTTAGGGCACTGAGATAATGACGTTCTATTTTACACAACAAGGGAATGTTTTTCTACTTTATGGTCAAGAGTACAAAAGGGGAGAAAAATTCCAAGCGCTCATTTCAACAACCACATTTACAAAAGTTATAATAAAACAGTTAACACTCCCTGAGGACTCACTGCGCGTCCGGCGCTGTGCTAAAACTTCACAGCCAAACTTCACCTCCTTTAATCCTCGTAAGAATCTTGTGCAATTGGTACAATTATTATCCTCAGCAAACTAAGGTTAAGGGACGTATCCAATTTTTTTTTACCAAGTCAAACTCTTTGCCAAGCAAAACACCGGAAGAGCGAGACTCCAATGCAGTTCTGTGCCCTAAAACCCACGGTCTCCACGGCTCTGCACGCGCCCCTGTCCCCTCAGCTACCTCCTGCCAGCAGAGACGCACAGAGCCCATTGAGGCCACTGGACCCAAGAGCAGGTGTGAGGCGTCTAAACAATGAGGAGAGAAACGCTAAATGAAACAAGTAAACGGACACCTCTTCCCATTAACTTATTCTTGGAACTATATTTATATTTAATATGAATTATTATGCTAGCATCTAACGCGGCACAGCGTTGAAAGGATTTCCACTCAAGTCTGTAACGAGGGAAACGTTAAAACCGATCTTATAATTTGGCTCATTTTTACTCTATAAGTGACTCGTTTCTTCCTTTTTTTTTTTTCCTTCACCAATGACACCGTAGCTTAGAGACCTTACTTATATGAAAATATTGATTTTTTAATTTAACTTCCTTGCAAAAACTAAAGCTGTGAGCTTTAAGCTCGGTTCTAAGGACTAGACCTTTTCCAAAATCAGACCCTGGAATATTTCCTGCCTTAAGCTAAGTCTTCTACCATCGTTTCAAAGTAGGAGGGACGCCTGGCTGAGTCAGAAGTTGAGTGATTGAAGACACTGGGCACACGAGCAACTGTGTGACCCCAACTGTCTGACCCCAGCGTGAAGTATGGGCATGCTCCGTTCACATCCCCAGAGTTTGGGGGACGACAGCTAAAGCGAAAAGGATATCAGATATTCAGAGAACTGTAAAAATAAAATACTACCTAACTTTTCACCAAATCATCAAACTTTTCCCCTGAAGAACTCTCACTTATCTCCTTTAATCCATGGCGTGCCTCCATGTGTTTCACCAGCTTTCCTTTGTGAAAATGTCCTTGCAGTGTCAGAGCCGCCAGAAGCGGAGTTAGCTTAGTAGTGAGTGGGCCGAGTTAAAGCAACGCTAGCGCATCACACTGGGTCACTGCCCCAGTGCCACGGCGTTCCGTGGCCACTCACAGATCACCTGGAGATTTACAGCTGCAACTCCAGAGAAGGGAGAGTAACAGCGAAACGTCAAGATTAAGGTAACTTCTCCGTAAGTCCCCACTGTCTATTTCTAGCCACCTCCACGGTGGTATTAAAGTTCAACCATCGCTTCATGCTGACGTTTTGAGGTGTTTTCAACATGAACAGTGAAAACAAACACATCACAACTCTGAATAATCCCACAATTGTATATGATGTTTTTCTAAGTTAAAGAGACTGTTCAGACTATAAGAGTCTATCGAGAGGCATGACCTAAAAATTGAACTTTAATTTCAAGTATTACCATATTCAGTAAGAACTCTAAGTCTAGGACTTCCCTGGTGGTGCAGTGGCTAAGACTCCACACTCCCAATGCAGGGGGCTCGGGTTCGATCCCTGGTCAGGGAACTAGGTCCCACATGCATGCCGCAACTAAGAGTTCACATGCCACAACTAAGGAGCCCGCCTGCCGCAATTAAGATCCGTTGCAACCAAATAAATAAAATAAAATAAAATAAGTATTTAAAAAAAGAGAAGTCTATATACTGCCCCTTCATTTATTTTATTTTTATTTATTTATACAGCAGGTTCTTTTTAGTCATCTACTTTATACATATTAGTGTATACATGTCAATCCCAGTCTCCCAGTTCATCACACCACCACCCTGCCCCCCGCGACTCTCCCGCCTTGGTGCCCATATGTTTCTTCTCTACATCTGTGTCTCTATTTCTGCCCTGCAAACCAGTTCATCTGTACCATTTTTCTAGATTCCACATATATGCGTTAATATACAATATTTGTTTTTCTCTTTCTGAGTTACTTCACTCTGTATGACAGTCTCTAGATCCATCCACGTCTCTACAAATGACCCAACTGCGTTCCTTCTTATGGCTGAGTAATAGTCCATTGTCTATATGTACCACAACTTCTTTATCCATTCGTCTGTCGATGGGCAATTAGGTTGCTTCCATGACCTGGCTATTGTAAATAGTGCTGCAATGAACACTGGGGTGCATGTGTCTTTTTGAATTATGGTTTTCTCTGGGTATATGCCCAGTAGTGGGACTGCTGGGTCAGATGGTAATTCTATTTTTCGTTTTTTAAGGAACCTTCATACTGTTCTCCATAGTGGCTGTATCAATTTACATTCCCACCAACAGTGCAAGAGGGTTCCCTTGTCCCTTCATTTAAAAGTACATCCAGAAATATAACTTTATTAAAGCTTTGGAAAAAGGATGATCTGAAAGTCCTTGCCTATTCACTAGCATCTCAGGGAAATCCACCCTGAGATGTTCCTGACCCCCTACTATAAGCAAGAGGCAGGGACTTCGCAGCCCACCAAAGGGCGAGGGTGGGATTCTTATGCTAAGGCTGCACACCTGTCCGGCCAGCCCATGACAAGGCAGGAGAGCACAAGTTAACATCACTGGAGAAACTCTTGACGAGGTTTTTCCAACATCACCACCCGCACTGCCTTCAATATTCTCCAACTCTTTATGCCCACAGCCAAAGCAAACAAACAAAACAAAAATGCTCTTGATTAATACCTCTTACTTACAACTTAAAACAACTGTTTTCGCTTTCACCCAGTTAGCATTCAAGTCTAAGAATTCTCCTGAAATCAGCGGTACAGAATTATCTAGAGTTAAACTAAACACAGAAGGCAGCAGAGAACACACCAAAAACGCTACAAAGCAGATGAGAAGTATCATGCTCTTCACGAATGGGCATCAAAATGGCGTGTTTCCTTCAAATAACTTCCTGGGTGCTGATTTTGATTCAATCATTAAAAGAAGAATTAAGGAAATACCACCCAGTCTTCCCAGACCATCTCTCTCATCATTCAATCCAGACCAGGACACAAGCAGCAGAATCACAAGCGCCTCTGTATCTATGTTGACTTTTTTTTTTGGGGGGGGGGGGTGGGGGGGGGCGGTACGCGGGCCTCTCACTGTCGTGGCCTCTCCCGCTGCGGGGCAC
>NC_041228.1:73372009-73415162 GCF_002837175.3 Physeter macrocephalus
AGCCGCTCCGCGGCATGTGGGATCTTCCCGGACCGGGGCACGAACCCGCGTCCCCTGCATCGGCAGGCGGACCCTCAACCACTGCGCCACCAGGGAAGCCCCTATGTTGACTTTTGACTTTTTAAAATGGTGCCAATTTCTTGGCCTTTTGCCAACTTCGTTTAAGTTCTCCACCAGTACCTTGACCCACTGCCATGGCCCAGCCCCTAGAAGGTCTGTGTTTTTTACACGAAGCGAAGAAAAACTGAAACCTCACTCGTGGTGACGCATCATCACCTACTAAGGTTTTGCAAGGCAAAAGCACAAGTAAAAGTTTGCTACTGACTTCCTTGGCTGATAAAGAGCTGTATTCAGTAACAAAGGAAGAATGAAGGCCATCTCCCCGTGGTTACTTAGAGATTATCTACAGACTGACAGCTGTAACTACAGAGAATGAAGACTAATATTAGATAGCAAGATTAAGATAAATTCTCCAAGTTAGGTCCAGCGATGCTTTTCCCTTAACTGTCCCCCTGAGCCTTTTCCCAGTTCTCCTCCCCCGGCCAATTATCGCTCTGCAGTGCCAGAGACTGCCTTTCTGAACCACTGATAAAACGAAGAAGAAAAAGCAGCAGAGAATAAACAGGTGAAAGGAAAAAGAGTGGAGGGGGCCGGCAGGGGCACGTGGCAGTGCATGTGTAAGAGTGAAAATGAAGGCTTTCTCCCTCATCCTTGGAGGACCAATCTCATAAAGAAACAAGCATCAGAGACAAAGGGGCAAAGAAAGGTTGAGCTGGGGGGTGGAGGGGGGCGGCGCGGGGAGTAAATAACTACTAAAAGTATCCAAAAACTAAAATCTTGAAAATGGCTGTAATCCACCTTTCTGAGAAAAATGTTATTTTTTTCCCCACAAGAAAATAGAAAGACAGCCTTCTTTGACATCTAAACAAATGAAATTTCACTTTGATAATCTATCTTTTCAGGAACTGATACTGATACTACACACACACACACACACACACACACACACACACACACACACCCCTCCAACAATACATGTATTGTTCGTATATTAAAAAATGCTACTAATTTCCCAACCTTACAATGAGGGTGCTAACACCTGTGCTGGAGCTTGACTGTTGTCATTAGACTAAACAATTTTAAATTTATTTATATGTGCATTAGTCTTGCTTACACTCTGACTCGTTTTCCAAAAGAATTGGAAGCAACGGCTACGGAAAGAGTGTAGCTCTGCACTGTCCAATATGGCAGCCACCAGCCACATGGGGCTACTGGCTTGCCTTATGCAGATACAAATGCAGATGGGCTCTGCCTGTAAGTACACACCAGATCTCAAACAGCTGTGTAAAATGTCTTTTTATTCTGATTATGTGTTGGAATATCCTGGATATATTTGATTAATTAAATATACGATACTAATGTGTAGTTTCTTTTTTTTGAATGTGGCTACTAGAAAATTTCAAATAACACATGTGCCTTGCATTCACTGCTCCCATTATATTTCAGTTGGACAGCACTGGTCTGCAACACAGTAGGCACACAAAGCAATGAGGGCCAGGTCATAACCTAAATAACAAAATTCCCTGTGCATCTCAGTGAAGGCCTTGACCTCCTCCCCACCTTCCATCACACCGCCAATCTCTGTCCTTAACACAGTGCACGGCACATAACAGGCACTCGATAAATGTTTCTTTAATGGAGCTGAGTGAAGGCAACCAAGTTACAAGATTAAAAAGCAGTATCTAAAAGTGGCTTCTTAAAAGTTAAGAAAACCCACTGGCTCCTTGGGACACCTAGCAGATGGTTAATATGCAGGCTTTGAAAGTAAATTTAAAAATGAACTTATTACCTACAACATTTTTTGACAGTCACAGGAAGCAATATACCCTTTTTCAAAATAAAAGCCACTAAGACGCAAGGCTAACATTTAGCATTCGGCTCATTTCATGCTTTCAGACTGCGGGGTGAAAGGACAGATGGAATAGACTGCTTTTCTTTGCTCTAAGTCTACACTTGGCATTTTCCATTTTAACCCACCGAAACGCTGCCCTCTGGATAAACCAGCTATGCTCGAGGGAAATGCAGGGCAGTGCTCAGTGAGCGGTGATAGGTACCAACAGAAGTGGTCAGAAGAGACACCTTCAGTCCTCGTGAAAAACAGGAGGCTCTGGGGGCGCCTCATGGACCAGGGAAGTCGAGAGCAATCGGGGAGGGACAAGCGGCCTTAACCCACGATGTCCTGAAGACCGGCACGTGGGAGAGCAGGGCTCCCCCTAACAGTGCTGCAGGGCAGCCGCTCCAGCCAGGTCTGACCACGGGTGCCTGTCCCTGCACGTGGGCACGCTCACCACGGCCCCTGGGAGCCACTTAGGTCCACACTGGGTTTTCTTCAGAGACGATCCTTTTCCCCATCTCCACCAGACGTCTTTAGGGGTGTGAAAGTAGAAGTCTGTCCGGAGTAGTATTCAGAGCTACATCTACTCTCGATTCAAAAGGCCCTTTTCCCTACTTCTGAGCACACTTTGCATAAATGAGGCATAAGATGTGTGCCTATGGTTTCCATAAAAACGTATTTAGTAGTTGCCAGTTACTCTGCTCGTGTCTGCAATTCCTTATTTACCCGGTGAACCGAGAGGATTTCTCTACTTGAGATTTACCAGGAAAAGGTTTTCCCAGAAAGGCTATTTTTTAACGATATTCATAACACATCACGGAAAGACAGAGGACTGGAAAAGCTGCACCACTGATTCTTCTGGATCGGTTTTACTTTCATCTCCAGGGGAAAATTAGGACACAGGAATTACTACCCATCGCCTCAATCTTAGTGGTCCTTCGAAAATGCTTTCTGCTTCTGTCCTGCTTCACCATGACTGCATTTCAGGGCCAAATTAATGAGAGGAGCACAAATACACCCAAAATACACTTAATCCAAGGACACAATATTGCAGATCCTAAAAATCCCACCAGGATCTGCCCGTTTGAGAGCGTAATCCATGAATCTACCTACACCTGTGTAGGCCTGAGCAGGATGAGTTACTCAGCGACTCAGAAATTCCCCTGTAACCTCGACGTCCCCAGTCCCCTTAGACAAGCTCTTCCAACAAAGCGACGAGCTGAGCGCTCCTTCCAGGCGGTCCTCGCGGGCGTCCGCCTGGCTCCGTTCTCTGCTCTCTTCCTGCTCCCGAGGATGGTGCCGGGTCCCTCCACGTCCTTGCAGTGCACCCGTGGACCCGGGGCCTGGCAGGAGCGTCTTGCAGAGGGGACCCCCCCAGGCCCCAGCCCCACATGCCAGTAACAGCGAGGGACACGCAGGGGCACAGGCGCACTCTCTTCGCCCTCATGGTTGCCAAGCCTTCAACTCTCTCCTCCTCCGCCTTGGCGCGTCCTCCTCTCAACTCAGCTGACACTTCACAGCTCAGCAGAGCCCCCGCCTGCCCCAGCACACCCTCCCAGGCTGGACCGGGCGCTGCCCCCAAGCGCGCGAGCTCACCTCCGTGCTGCGCCTTCCAGGGGCTGCCTGCGCCACCTCTGCCCCGAGCAGCCCTTCCTCTCTCCCAGGGAGCAGGGCGCGGAGCCTCAGTGTCTGCTCACTGCTCCCAGCAGCCAAGGGAAGGAAGTGCAACAACTCTGACCGTACTTAACACTGGGACGAGTGCTTGAGATTATTTCCTAAACTCTGCGACAAGCAACTGTAAACATCTGCCCGATGATAACGGATCATTTTTGAGCGCCCACCCCGTGTCTGACACCATGTTAAATTCTGAGAGACGTTACTGCTAATCTCTCTATGCCTCTAACCAGGAAGGTGTATCGGCCCTCATTTTGGAGAGAATGCAGCCAGGGCCCTGAGGTTAAGGAACCTGCCCGAGGTCGTGCGGTGAGAAATCAGCCGCCGGTTCTCCGGCTCAGGAACTGCAGGCTCCGAGACCTACGCTCCTGCCTCCACACCGCTGGTTCTCAGAGTGCGGGGCCTGCGAGGTCAGAACCGTTTTTCGTAAGGACCCTGAGATGTTCTCCGCCTCTCACTCTCCTTCTCTCCAGGAGTGCACGGGCTTGGCCAGAGGCTCCTGCAGACTGCACGCAGAAGCGGCTATTAGAATCCAATGTTTCGGAAAATGTAAAACAACGCCGTTAATGTTTTGTTGTCTTGGAAAACAGCTGCTTTTCAGTTAAAACTGTGATGTATGTTAATGCATAACGGTTTATTATTTTTACTGATTTTAAAAATGAGTAACAAATATTTCAAACTGTCCTCAGTTTAAATTTCTAAGACATCAGATACCAACACATAAAGTCCACATAAACAAAGGATCTTTGGAGTCACCAGTAATCTTTAGGAGCATAAAAGGGTCTGAGATGCAGAGAAAGACAAACACTGTATGACTCCACTTACGTGTGGGATCTAGAAAAGCAAAACAAGTGAACAAACATAACTAAACAGAAACAGGGTCACAGATACAGAGAACAAACAGTTGTCTGCTGGAGGGGAGGGGAAGAAAAATAGGTGAGGGAGGTTAAGAGGTACAAACTTTCAGTTGCAAGACAAATGAGTCATAGGTGTGAAATGTACAGTGTGGAGAATAGAGTCCACAATTATGTAATATTTTGTATGGTGACATATCGTAACTAGACTCACTGTGGTGACCAGTTTGAAAGGTACAGAAGTATCAAAGCACTGTGTTGTGTAACAGGAACTAACAGTGTTGTAGGTCAATTATACTTCAAATACAAACAAAAAATTCAAAGAAAAAGAGATGAGATCTGTGATTACCAGAGGCAGGGGCTGGCGGAGGGCGAACTGGAGGAAGGTGGTCAAAAGGTACAGACTTCCAGTTGTAAGATAAGTAAGTACCAGGGATGGAGTGTGCAGCAAAATAAGTATAACGAACACTGCTGTATGTTACATACAAAAGCTGTTAAGAGAGTAGATCCTAAGCGTTCTCATCACAAGAAATGTTTTTTTCTATGTCTTTCACTTTGTGCTTCGATGATGGGTGTTCACTAAAGTTACTGTGACAATCACTTCATGATATATGTAAATCAAATCATTGTGCTGTAGCCCTTATACACTTTATACAGGGCTGTAGGTCGACTAGATCTCAGTAAAACTGGAAGAAAAAATTAAAATATAAATAAATTATTTAACGATGGATGGATGAGTGGATAGATAGATAGAAAAACAGGTCTGAGAATGAAAAGGGAAACCACTATCCTAATCAGCTGTTGACATAGAACCTAGGTTTTCTCTTTCCCTGTAAATTTCTATCAAATCATCAGGCTAGTCTGGAGCTTCCATTAAAGACTGTGTCCAGAAAATGAACATATGGCCTGATGAACTCTGGCCTCAGTTCTAATATTTTCCTTTGCTGACTCTTTAATACAAAGTTAAACTTATCTTCAAAGATACTTTAACATGCGATAGAATTTAGAAAATATCTGTTCACTACCCATGAAACATCTAAAAAGCATAACTTCCATTTTTTTCAAAGTAAAAAACTCAAGATAAAAAAGTCAATAAGCCTCTCTGAATGTGATAATTCATCAAATTACATCAATAGTTCAACTTAATCTGGTAATTTCCCTGCTACACAGCATGGTTTCAGACCACCATCCGGTCATACACGAAACGCAAAATAATTTTCGTAGTTCTAAAGCAAAACAATAATAATAGTAATAGATTATTTGCTAGAGTAGAACTTGAGTCAGTCCCGGGGAGAGCGAGGTGTTTAGGCTTCTGTGACAGCATTTTGAAACCTACCTCATTATCCTCACCACATCCAGCAACACGGGCAAAAAGGCGGGTAATAGTTCCACAAGTCAAATTTAATGTGTCATAACTAAGGCTACATTTCATAATACGTAACCTGTTCCTTAAAAATAAAAGTAATTTTACGTTGTATTTAGTACATCTGAGATGACATGAATTATATAAAGTAAGGTCCGCATTGCAGGAGATGAGAAACTAAAACCTAGAGGAGAATTCACACTTAAGTATGCACCACAGGCTAGAGCTCACACTCACTTGACGTGAGTATATTACCCTAATTAATGTCAACACCTCTGGAGATGGGTACCATCTTTGCTGTTGTCCTGATGATGAATCTGAGGTTCAGAGAGTCAAGCCGCCTGAAGCCACCAAGCTAGGAAGCAGCAGACCTGCCATTCAAACACGTCGCTGATTTCAAAGTCTGTGCTCTTCTCCAGACGTCATCCCTCCCTAGTTTGATGTGCGGGACTGAGTGCCTCAAGAGCTGAAGCGGATGCAAAGGTGAGCAGAAAGAAGAAAGCAGATACCGTGCGGAATGTTTAAACCACGCAACTGAACTTATAGAATAAAGACACCTCAAGTGTACTGGTTCGCACCCCTTAAACCGTTGCAAGCGCGTCTATGCTGGCACACTCGGGAGGATGGAGCTGGGGGAAAAGGGAAATACACTTGGTGCCCCCAGCGCTCAGGGACCCAGGGCCCACCTACTCATATTCGTCCTCGGAAACACCCGTTGAGAAATCTGTGCTCTTAAAACTAAGAAACGCTGGAGGAGACCAACGATTCCCAGCCAGGGATGGGGTAACAGTCACAGGGGGTCTCCTTCAAACCGTGCCTGTCCTCCAGGGAGGAGAGAAGATGCTGGGACCAGGAGAAGTCTGAGGACCCCTGCTCTGGAAAGATCCCATGTTTGGTAAGAAACTGCCAAGGAGCAAGAAAAGAATCATCCCTGGAAACTAAGTCATGTTCACTTCTGCCCTAGGAGCCCTCCGGGTGGGCCGAGGCCCCAGCAGCTGGCAGACGCCCTTTCTCACCCCCTCCACGCTGTCCACGGTCTCCGGAGCCCCCACTCCCATCACTGCAGGCGAGGCTCCCCAGGAGGGAAGTGGCTCTCTCCCGGGCAGCGCAGGCCCGGTGGCTGAGTGAGGCCCACGTGGTCCCCGCTGACCTCGGGGCTCCTCCCGAGAGTCTCCAAGTGTGCCGGACCTGTGAGGGCAGCCTTCCCGAAACCCCAACGAGTCCTGTGTCCTGAGGTCGCCAGGAGACCTTCCTGGCCTCCACTTCCCCAGTCCCACCAAGGCTGAAGCTTCTGAGTCTCCAGTCTAAACGCCTCTCCACCCGGGATGCCCCAGAGGGCTCTGTTTCCTGACCCGACCCTTTTACTTGCACGTAGCTTCATTCCCTTCTGTTCCCATTCCCCAATCCCTGGCCCCTGGGCCAAACTGTCCTCGCAGGCCTGGACCACAGGCTCACAATTCACGTTCTGGTTCCCCGGCTATCCCCGCGCACTGCCTAGTTTGATATCACCGGCTCCCCAGTGAAGTCCAAATCCTTTACGACAGAAGATCAGACCTCTACCACCTGGCCCTGCCCTGCAGCAAATTCAGCGGCCCGTGCCCCCTCTGAGGAACCATCCCCCAACCTGAAATGCCGTCCTCGGTTCCCATCCCTGGCTACGTCCCTAGCCAAATTCCAAGCACCACAGGTGCTGCCTCTCTCTCTGAACACTTGCCACATAACCATGCATGGTCTTTCACTACACTTTACACTTTCACGTATTGGTCATGTTTCCCCAAATTGATTACAGGTTCATTAAGAACAAGCATTGTGCCTTACAGCTCTAAAGATCACACCGTGCCATCCATGTTCAGACTTGCAATCGTAGTGGAAGATCAATGCATATTTCTGAATAGCACTCTGAATAATCTAGACATGCAGACATTATTTTTCCTAGAGCTAGAGCACAAACGCCAACATTTATAATGGAAAGATGTGTATGGGAGTACTAGAGCTTAAAACCTAAATCTGTCTGCTTATAAATCCTGTAGGATAAAATCCCAGCATACGAAAAGGAAGACTTCTGCTTTTAGTACTAGGTATCCAAATCTCTTCGAGACCGCTCTGTGTGGCTTATCATTTAATGTGATTTTCTACAGTGGGCAAGTTGACACTAACATTCAACAACTGGTCCAATAAGTATTACAGAAGAACATATTTTGTAGCTTCCCAAGGGAAAAATCCTAACAATTTTCTAAAAGAGGTGGGAGGGACCATCACAAAAATATAAAACGTTGCTGGAAACCAAGGCTCGGTGTATTTCTACATCAGAGAGAGGGAAAGAGAGAGGGGGAGGGAGAGAGCGAGCACAGCATAGAAGAATAAAGGGAAGGAAAAAACCGTTTAGATCCAAGGTCCGTCTCACCGCTGGCAGTGAGAACAGAGCTCCTTGCAGGCAGGACCCACGCTTAGTTTTCTACGCACCCTCAGCTCCAGCACAACCCCTGGGACGGGAGGAGTCACGACTTTTTGAAAAAGTGAATAAATGCACAAGCCAACAGTGAGAGAGTAAAAAAAAAAAAAAAAAAAATTTAAAAAGAGAGAGAGAGTAACAGAAAACAAGTGAGAGGCTGGAGCAGCTTACACGGCAGAACTCAAGGACCTCGGGACGAAGCAGTGTCTGGCGAGGCTGAGAGGGAGCCCCGCGCGGCCGGCTCCGCGCGCCTGCGCCCCACGCGGCAGGGCGGGCAGGGCCACGCCCCCTTACCTGCGGCACAGGCACTTTCTGCGGGGCGCTCTGGGGCGAGGGGTGGAGCTGTGCCCAAGGCTGGTGGTGCGAGGGCGGGGGCGAAGCCTGGTGGTGCAGGCCCGGGTGGGGCTGCAGCGGAGGGCAGCTTGGCAACTGCTGGAAGGCCGGCGGCTGCCCGGGGTGCTGCTGGCCAGGGAGCAGCCGGTCCTGGATCGCCTGCGGGTCTGTGAGGCCGACGCCGGGACAACCGTTGGCTCTCAGGTGCCCGGCCAGCTCCCTCGGCGCCGGGGACATGCCCATAAACGGACGGGACGGTTGCATGTTCCTGGGGCCCATGTTCCTCTGTCCGATCCCCATGGCGCCAGGGGGCTGGTGAGACGGCTGCGGGTGAGGCATATTTGGGTAACTGCCGACTTCCATCGGGATCCCGGCACTTCCGGGCCGGACTTGCGGAGGAGGGGTGCCCGCCGGGTTACTCATTGCTTTCATGGGTGACATGGGAGGCGGAGAGGCGTAAGTTCCCTGAGGCTGCGAAGGGTGCATAGTTTGCGTGTTCATTTGGTTAAGGGAGCCGCTGGGGTGGAGAGGCTGCTGGTGCATGAGTCCTTGGCCACTGTTCGACGGGAATCCTACAGCGTTGGGGTACCTTGGGACGGACTGGTTCATTGGAGTATTATTTGTAAGGCCTAGGTTCTGATTCATCCCTGTATTGTTAACTAATCCCTGATTTAGGTTACTGTAAGGATAGCGAGAATACTGCCCTGAGTTGTTTATAGTAGGTGAGGGGACGGTCTGGCTCCGAGAACTAAAGGTAAGGGTCTGCGGCCTCACAGCCCCTTGCGGGGGAGGGTTGGGGGAGAACCGGGGGCTGTGGGCGACGGGCTCCCCGTGGAGAGCGGCGGGGGGGTGGTGGTGGAAGGGCTGCACCGCGTGGCGCAGGCTCGGCGCCACCCCGGGGCTCTGCGGGGGCACGTGCGACAGGTGGCCGGGGCCGGCGATGAAGGGGCTTCCCTGCCCGAGGCCCTCCTGCCCCGGGGGAAACTGGCCCATCCTCGGCTGCGGCTGCCCGTGCTGCTGCATGGAGAAGTCCCCGCGCGCCAGGTAGCCGCCCAGCTGCTGCAGGTGCGGGGGGTGACCCTGCGCGGGGGGCCCCGACGGGGCCGCCTGGGGCTGCGGCGGTGGCGGCTGGTAGGGGGCTCGGATCTGGTCCGGCACCTGCACGGCCCGGGGAGCCCACATGGAGCCGCCGTCCACGAAAGACTGACCCCCGTGCCTCTCGTTCGGCAGGCCGGGGTAGACACCCATCTGGCCGCCGCCGCCCCCGCCGCCGCCGCCGCCCCCGCCGCTGCTGCCGCCGCCGCCGGCCCCGTGGGGGACCTGGGGGACGGGCGGGGTGTGGTACTGCGAGTGGGGAGACGCCAGTCCGTTCCCAGGGGCATTGCTCATCATTCTGTTCGGCTGGTCCATCAGATGCATCTTTTGCTGCTCGTACTGATTATAGTGATCGAAGTGGGTCAACTTGGTTTGATTCTGATTCGCGTTGGGATGGTGGAGGGCAGGCTGCAAGGAGGCAAAGCCTTGGTCTATCGGCATCTGCTGACCCATGGGATTCACGGGATTTTCGGGGTAACCACATTCTCCCAGGCTTTCGAGGCCTTCGCTGAAAATATTCCCATCCTCGCCGAAAAGACTCATCATTCCTGGATCCGCCATCTTCTCCCAACACACGGCTCCTCCAGACCAGAGCTCAGGAGCTTGTCTGTGCTTCACTTCACTGAGGGTTTGTCCTCAGAGCCTATAATCCTTGACTAATCTTCTTCATGTCACTCCATATTTCTTTAATTCTCTTGGACCCTGCAGTGTCAGGCAAATCTGGATAGAGGTCCTAGAAGGGGAGCGGGAGGTGGGGAGGAGGGAGGAAGAAAACAAAGAATTAGGAACAAATGATAAAAACTGCCGGCATTGTACGCATTTGAATTTGGTCTCCATCGACAATACTGATCTAGCCCCCTCACTGAGCTGTATTTTATAAATCTAGTTCACTTTAAGAGAAACTCATTAGCTTCTACCAGAAGCATTATTATGATCGGTTACTCAGAAAGCAAGCAAAACACTAACCTTAACCTTAAATTAATCCATTCACTCCACTTCCTCACGTTCCATTCTTGGATGGAACAGAACAAAAGAACACAACATGAAGCGGCAGCAGCTGCCACAGCAGGCCAGCAGATGCATGAATGTCGCCAAGCAGCCCATCTGCTGCACGAAAGCCCTGGAAATGCTCTGGTTACCAACAGCCCGCCCTTAACCTTATTCCCCTGAGCGGTGTAATCAGATGAGCAGCCACAGCACCGAGGGCTGTGAAAAGCTCAACTTAGTTAAATTGACTAGAGGATTATACAAATACCAAAATCAGTCATTTCGTACAAATTGGATATTTACGGCCCACATACAACCAACTACAGGACGGCAACAGAGGCGTCGAAGGAGAAAGCGGCGGAGGCAAGGATGCTGGCAGGCACGCTGGCGAGCGGAGCGGTAACTCATCATTTCCTTACGTCCGTCTGATGGCAGGAACATGCCAGGCTTTCCTTCTCCAGCAACACATGCCCGCCCCCCCGCCCCCCTGCCAGAGGAAGTCCCATCACGGGTCCCTCATCCACCCGAGGGCGCCGGGCTCTGGGGACGGACCAGGAGCCATGCGACCCCTCGGACAAACTCTAGCTGGATGGACAGTTTCTAGACGATGACCATTCTCATCAGCAGAGACAGAAACCTTTCCCCCAAACTGGTCAAAACTGAAACTTTTAACACAATGAAGTTCAAAATGTCCACGCAGCCCTCACCCTCGCCTTGACCTCTTCTGGGACAAGGCAGGCCGGAGCAGGTAGGCGGAAAGGTGGGCAGGCCTGCCCGTAAGCATCCCGTTCACAGCGCACAGTGTAGACTAACTACTGCTCTGCGCTTTATGCGAACAGTTGCTAACGGATTCTGTGTCAGATGAAAATAACCAACTTAAAGAATGTTTCCACAATCAAAACAGGAAAGTGTTTTCGCTGAATGCTAATTAAATCAACGACCTAATAAAGAACTAATTCACATAGGAAAAATGTCCGAAATCTTAAACATCTCTGGAATTTAGCTCATTTTTTTTCCTCTCTCATAAGCACACGAAGCATTGTGTGATACTGCCCAACTTGAAAATAAACCAGTATCTTGTTGAAGAATTCCAAAAGGGATATTACAAACAGGGCCCCCATAAATCCCACTGACACACGTCCACGGGAATGGGGACCGGCGGGGTAGGAGTGGGGTGGAGGCAGCCAGCCCCGCGAAGAACCCACGCCCCCAGCAAGGGGAGGACTTCGCGTACGGGGAGGGGAAATGTATGTAAACCACATTCCTGCCCGCGGTCAGAACCACAGACAGCACACCTGAGCGGGTCTCCAGGTCGGCTGTGCTCAGGCGACAGCTGTCAGCCCGAGCCAAAGGTCTCCTCTCCTCACTCTGCCGCTAACTGCCGTGAATTTTCTGATCTACTTTCTCCAGAAACAGAGGTCAGGCGGGTGGAAGTAAGGTGAGCATGACAGCCATTCTATTTACAGACATGCTGCTTTAAAACCCAAACCGAAGAGAGGTCGAAATCTCCAGTGCCAAATGAAACAAATATTTATAAATTGAATTTACTCCTAAAAAGCCTACACGGTCAGTCTTCATTTATTCAAGGCTCATTCTAGCTTTCCAGGAAATAAATACGGGAATGGACTTGATAAGAACTTAAACCAGCCCTGCAGACCAACCACTTACCAAAACCACCTTGCAAATTCGCTGAAGGAAGGTAACGTCTAGTTGCCTGTCCTGGGTGGCCTTTATAGGATAATGGTGGCTTCATCCTCCAGGGCCCTGCAGGTGTCACGGGAGGAACTGCTACGGGCTGGATGTGTTCCCAGCCAGCTCCAGAGGGAAAGGAGCCCACAGGGAGGAGACGGCCCGGTCCACTGCCTGGAGGGGCAGCATGGAGCTGGCACTCACTTTATAAGGCTGAGTAGAAAGGGAAAAAGAACTTGACTACAGGCCCAGGGGAGGGACAAAAGAGAACACTCACTGCGAGTAATCCTACCCGACACTTGGGTCTCCAGTTCCCGGCTCCTTCCACCAAGAGGCCATTTCCCAGCAGCAGGAAAAATGGCAGCGTTACCTGGTACAGTAAACGTGTCACCCACCACAGCTGCGGCCACGGTCACGGGAAGTCCGGGCAGAGAAGTCCAAAAACTATGGCTTTAGTGGGTCGCCAGTCACCACTTACGCTTGCTGGGGCGGCCATCACCGCCTTCCTGCCCCTTTTCTGACCTCAAGACTCTGGCTGGCGACTATGCTAGGAATCCATCTGGTAGCTGGATTTCATATTTCTGATCTGAGCTAATCTAATTAATTTATTTTTGTCTTTTTTAATTTGATCAAGACCATTTGAATGCCCACTTTCCCAAGTCACAGCTGCAACATTTAATTTCGTTCCTATCAAAGATATTCATTTAAAATTCCTTTTTGGAGTTTGCCCCTGGTCTACATTCACTCTCTACATTTTCTGTGTCTAAATCAGCCTGTCCAATGAGCCATCAAATCAAAGCCATATTTGTCTAAAATTTTCTAGTAGCCACGTTTAAAAAGTAGCCCCCAAAAGAGTGAAATTAATTTTAATCATTTTTATTTAACCAATAAAACCAAATTTATTGGTTAAATTTTATTTAACCAAATAAAACCAATTTATTTATTGGTTTTATTTATTTACATAAAACCAATATATGCAAGTAATTACATATTACTTCAACATGTAATCGACAGATGAGACAGTTTACATTTTTTAGTACTGAGTCTTTGAAACCCAGTAGTTCACACTTACAGTGTACCGATTCCTACTGGCCACATTTCAAGTCAAAAAGGCGCACGCGGGTGCAATGGCTATTGTACTGGGCGGCACGGGACAGGTTATTAAAAAGGAGAGACAGAAATGCAAGTAATCAGTGTCACCAAATAATTCTCATCATTATCGCTTGGGAAACATTCAAGTTGTATTTACATCTGATTTGGCTCTAAATGAAAACCAAGTTAAATCTCAAACAGCATTTATGTATTCAAAATATATTTACTGAGCCTCTACTATGAGCCAGGCACTGATCACAGCTGCCAGAGATATATCGGTGAAGCAAAACAAAGTTCCCTTTTTCCCTCATGGAGGTTACAGTCATCTGTAAATGATGAAACTTTTAATTAAAAGTTAAGATTCATGGGTTATGGTATAAAAATTTACGATACCATTTTACAAACTATTTCCTGGTAATTCATGATGACAAGCGCTCTGTGTGTGACATTATATACTAAACAGTATAGACACCTATAACGAGGACATAATACATGCTTCCGCTCAGCACCCTACTGGCAAGTCTCTTCTGAGTTCAGAAGGTGCTTGGGGGTGTGTCCAGGGGTAAAGAGAGGCACCATGAGACACCCCAGCTCACAGCATCGGAGACACCGTGGAGACTCACTGTGAAACCAATGATGAAAATTTAGAGCTGGCCAACACTTCGGAGACCTCCTAATCCAAGCCCCTCTTCATTGTACAGATGAAGAAACCCTTTTATATACTGAGAGCAGTAAACGTCTCCAACAAAATATTTTAATGACGAACAACTCCCAGAGACGAAGGAGAAATGTATAGATGAAACGGCAACTCACCAGTGAAGCCTAGACGGGGTCCCATGAAAGGCCTACACGGGGTCCTATTTATTCAGAGATAAGTCACTAGAACAACTGCTGAAACCACCAAACAGAAGAGAGTTTCCTTTTAAGAAAATTTTTACTTATACTATCGATAACTGTAAGGAAGCAAGCACATATCAGCACCATACTGAGGCTACTGGTTAATATCTTGGGAAATAAGCAGGATGCAAAGTAGCCCCAAAAAGTAAACAGCACCCAGAAAATTGGGGACAAAAGCAGGGGGTGTACAACAAACCAAGGTGAAAGAAATAAGTTGTGCAAAAATACATATTAAGATTTTGAAGTGAGGTTCTGACTTCCCAAAGGTTACATAAACAATGCTTAACTACTGTGCTCTGCTTAAAGTAGGACGGCATTTGTGTAGCCCAGTTTTAATTTGGTATCACAGTGACCTGAAAAGCTAGAAAGGAGATGGGTGAACACAGGACACCTTTCATTTCGTGGGCAAAATACTTCCTACAGCTCAAGCACTTTGTATTCGGTTGTGGACGTAGAATGCCGTCCAGGTGCTGTCCGTTTTTTCATAAGTATCCAACACATGGGACAAGTAAAAGGGAGCTGCCCTGGAGACGCCAAGCCCACCTTAGTGTTCCGTAGCTCGATCTGCATTGTTCTCTTTACTTGTCTCTCCTCCACCTCCCAAGAGCCTAAGGTCTGTGACATTACTTGATGAGGGTTCTCGGGACCGGGTGGAGCCTGTGCCAGCATTTCCAAGGGAGTGTGGAGCAGCGGAAAAGCACACCTCCCACCCTCAGCGCAGCCCGTGAGATGCCGCTAGACCCTCAAGGCTACAAGTCACATCGCAAGCGGGAAGGACCCACGGCTGAGAGGGGAACGGACAGAAGAGAAAGGGCTCCGCATGGCTGGGCTTCTCCTCACCCTGAGAGTCCTTCCAGCTCGATCACGAGGCCTATAGACGGTACTCCCCACGCATGGCCCCTAGCAGCCGCCGAAGGGGGCGGGGTGGGGGGGGGTCTGCCCAGGCATTGATCCCACGGACAGCGTCCCAGAGAGAGAGGCAGGAAGCGCCTCCAAGTTACCAGCATCAGTTCATCACCAGTCAGTTCCAGGTTCGCCACATGGACCAAATGATGCCCCTCCCGGCTCCCCCCAGACCGGGCTAGACCACTTTTCTTCCTCGCTCACGTGGCCGGGCTGTGGCTGTGCTGTCCCACACGGCAGCCTCTGGCCACGTGCTGCTGTTTAAATTAATTAATTAAAACTAAGATTTTAACTTCGGTTGCTCCGTCGATCAAGCTGCATTTCAAGTGCTCAACGCGCCCGTGTAGCTGGTGGCTGTGGTGCACGCGTGGACAGTGCACCCGTGGAACCCTTCCATCGGGCGGAAAATGCTATGGACAGCACTGCTACAGGTTTCTTCCTAGAGGTAACATTCTTAGGTGAAGACCACATTAAATAGTAGCCATTCTCTTTGATGGAAAATCTTTTCTCCTGCTCAGGGATTAGCGTTCTCTCAAAGGTCCATACCTACCCCTTGTGATGAAATTTATAGTATTCTTTCCATACATCATATTTTATGTTAATTCACCATATTTTCAACCTATAAAATTTCTCCTGTCTGTAATGTCTCCCAGCATATATTTCTATTTCTTTTTGTTTCATTTTGTTTTGTTTTTGGGGATCAAGGCATTTTATTGAGGGGCTTCGGGGGAGGGTCGAAAGGCTGGGAGGACAGTGAGATTCGACGTCCTTCTCCCGGCCGGGAGCTCCCCAGCTTCACAGTTGCTGAAAAGGCTCTGCTTCTTAATGAATGACTTTTATTATGTTAGGAATGATTCTCAACTACACGAAATTCAGACACTTAGGAATAATTAATTTCAAAATCCTTTTCACTTATAGTTGCCATATTACCATTGCTCTTTAATGAAGTATTTGCAAGCTTAATTTTAACAACAAAAAAATCTACACAGCAATAGTGAGGCCGTTACTTTCTTTAGTGGCTTTGTGCATTATTTTCGTTCTCTGTTTTACTGGAAGAAAAGGATGCAGGAAGAACAAAAAAGGATGTGAAGTCCTTCAGAAGGTCTATGCTAGTCCCAAGCACCACGTGAAAAATAAAACCAACAAAAGGAAATGAGAATTGCATTTACAGTTAGCTTCCATTTATATCACTAGGTAGCCTCCAATTTTGCTGATGTTAGTTGAAGAGACGTATCTTCCGTTGTGGTAAGCAGCTCCACCCAGCCCAATGATGGAAAACCACCCTCAATCCTTCTCCGCATTCATTCACTTAAAAAATATTTAATGAGGGCCAACTCTGCATAAAGCATTTAATAGACACTGGGTATACAGAGTTGAACGAACAGATGTGGCCCCTGTTCCATGCAGCTTGCTGTTCTAATAAAGCCGTGAGGATATATCCTGCACATTCAGTCCACTGACCAACCTGTGGATTCTCCTCCCAAGTATCTCACAAGCCTTCCTCCTCCTCCAGTTCATAGTCTCTGATGTAATCAGGCGTCATGGTTTCGGGAAGGACAGAACTTTATAGGCTGACTGGTTCTCCTGAATCCGGTCTCAACAGGCTCGCACAGCTGACTGAATGATCTTGTGAGAGACAAAATGTGTCCTCCTCTCTCCACCCTGATTAAAATCCGTAAAGCAGTTCCCTAGCTCCCAGGATGGAGCCCCAAAGCTCCAGCAGGTCGCAAGGCACTTTGCATTCAGAGGCCCGCCAGCCTCTCCGTTCTCCACGCCCCAGTTCCCTTCCCTCTGCTCCTGAACCCTTCACCAGCACCCAGGCTGGGTCCGTCAAAGCGCTGGAAGTTTCCTGCGCAACATCCACTCACCTCCACACCTGCCCCCTCACCCGCACGCCGTGCTGTGCTGTGCGGTCTGACCTCCCACTCGTGGGCTCGGTTCCTTTGTTACCACTCATCCCGGGAAGCAGCCTGACGCCCAGCCCTCCCCCTGCCCAGGCTGGTTTTGAAGCCCTCCCTGGTATTCCCACCACACTGGGGACAGGAGCTACACAAGCACCAGGCACACCTTGTTCTTGTTTCTTTCCCTGCCTCCCTCCCTGCAGACGGCAGGCTCGCCATTTGAAGGAGGATCCTGGAAGCACTGGCACCCCCACCACCACCCGGAGCTGGTGAGAGATGCAGAGTCCTGGGCCCAACCCCACCTCCCGCCCCGGAGTCTGCATGTTATTAACAAGGTGCCCCGGAGATGCCCGCGCAGGTGGAAGTGTAGCAAGTCCTCCTCAAAGACTCTGAGCTCCTCCTGAGCTACAGCTGGGACTCTCCCCAATTAACGGGAAAAGGAATAATCAACAACAGGTCCCAAAGAATTACAAAGCAAGTAAAACCAAGGTATGTCCTCTTACATTCCAGGAAAGGGAGTCTTGGCATTCGTGACCCACAAAGAAACAATACTGACCTCATCCAAAGAATGAGGAACAACCCTTAGTGACCCAAAGAGAGGACATCTGAAAGTAGTTTAATTTCAAAGATACATCTGTCCCTCTGCTTGACAATCATTTTTGCAAGGCAAAAAAAAATGCAGTTAATATTAATATCTAATGCTATGTTACCTAACACCCTATTTCACAGGTCTCTTGCAGAAATACTTCAGTTATTTCTACACAACTTTGAGGAGTCTGGATACTCTGAGCTGTCTTTCAGATAAAGATGGGTTTTTTTCTTACGTAAGAGTCCTGGGGCTAATGTGTTTTCTTTCAAGGCAACTAATGAAATGGGACTCAGCTAACAGTTTATACTAAGCGCACTGCCTCCGCACTTTTTTTTTTCCCTAAATTGGTCAAAAGGCGTATACTGTCCTATACATAAGTTGTGCCGCTAAAGCACCAGGATCAATGTCCTTCAGAGAACAACCTTTACACCCTGCAATTCAACACTGAAATATCACTCCTTGAAATTAACTCCTTCTAAGACTAAGCCCAGTGAGAAGACAGCTGAGCTGCTCATCCCACTACAGACATCAGGAGAAGAGATCCAGGGCAATCTTCCTTCCACACGCAGCTCAGCGTGGCCCAGCAGGAGACCAGTACACATTCCAGGAACACTTAAAATAAGCAACAGTATATGGCAGAAGAGGATGAGGACAGTCATCTACATTCAGAGCCACACATACCATATCCATGTAAGTAAACATCTATGTAAAATATGTGGCTCTCTCCCTTATCTTTTTAATGCTACCCTAACTAATTTTATTGTAGGTGAAAGGGAAAGCAAATGAAGATAGGTCCAGAAATAAGAAAATGGAAATTCTGTGTGTAATTTATTTGGGACTGGGAAAAATTCAACTTTGGAAATGTACTTCAACCCACTTGACAAGGAGGTGTAGAGTGCAGACTAAGCGGAGAGTAACACAAATTTTACACAATGTGGTGATCACTGCTGTATCTTGCTTAACATTGTAAAACATCCTGGGATAGGTTCAGACAAAACTTGGCTGGTCCATAAAGGTAAATGACACCACATGTTTACTAACCCACTAAAAAAAAAAAAAAAGTCATTTGAAAATATATTTTCCCACTCACTCTAGATCTATTTCGAGCTACCGATTTGACACATACGTGCAGGCACACACATCTGGGGGAGGCCAAGCCTACAAGGAGCGAGCATAGGGTAGGAGGGGTGGAAGGAGCAGCCCGGGACCACCCCCATCCTGAGATGCCCTGGGTGATCCCGAACTCCCATGAAGCGACCCTGAATCACTGGAGGACGCCAAGGGCTACATGCTGAGGGGATGAAAACACAGTGAACAGCCAACTGCTCCTGTAAGAACCAAGCTTTCTGTATACTTACGATGGTTGTCACTGATTAACTAACTGATCTGGAAATTTCCTACATTCTTTTGCATTTTAAAAGGTTCTGGAAAGGGGCTTCCCTGGTGGCGCAGTGGTTGCGCGTCCGCCTGCCGATGCAGGGGAACCGGGTTCGCGCCCCGGTCTGGGAAGATCCCACGTGCCGCGGAGCGGCTGGGCCCGTGAGCCAGCGTGTCCGCCTGCTGATGCAGGGGAACCGGGTTCGCGCCCTGGTCTGGGAGGATCCCACATGCCGCGGAGCGGCTGGGCCCGTGAGCCATGGCCGCTGGGCCTGCGCGTCCGGAGCCTGTGCTCCGCAACGGGAGAGGCCACAACAGAGGGAGGCCCGCATACCACAAAAAAAAAAAAAAAGGTTCTGGAAAGCCGAAAGGGGGATCTTGCCTCATAGTCTGGGGAGAGTTTAAAACTGTACCCCAATTCTGCTTGGTTGAGATGAAGGGAGAGAGTGTGGTTAAACAGTCTCCTCTGATACACACACCTCCAATGTTCTTTTCCTTCAAAGGGGGGGTGGGAAACCCCTTCAGCAACACCACAGCTGAAAATAATTTATCTATTTTCCCTGCGAGAACAGAGCGCATGTGATGACAAGGGAGCCTTATCCATCACGAATAAAGCCGAGCTCAGAGCCAGGCCAGTGTCACAGGACACCGAGGGCAGAGGTCACACGGCAACCTGGAGGGTGTTCTAAGATGCCATATTTCATGCAAAGGAGAAATACACAGGAATTATATAAATCCAAACTTCCATCAGGGAAGTGAGCAATATAAAAGTGAAACAGGGGACTTCCCTGGCGGTCCAGTGGTTAGGACTCCATTCTTTCAACGCAGGGGACGCAGGTTCCATCCCTGGTGGGGGAACTAAGATCTGCACGGCCCAGCCAAAAAAAAAAAAAAAAAAAAAAAAAAAGGGAAACAGAACTGTTAAGGAGGGTCGAGGAGGCCTTTGGAAGAGTATTAGAGAAACTATTTTGGAAAACTGACCATGGTCTCAAAAAGCTCAATCTATAGACAAAAAAAATGGAAGAAAACAAATTTCACTTACTCTGTGACTACAGTATTAAATTACTCTTTCAAGAAATTATATTTGACAAAGGAAACGGAATTAAGGCTGGAATATACAGTAAACAGTTTGCATTCATTATTTCATAATCATTCTGACATATAACAAAGTTGGAAACTTTTTTCCATACGTACACTTATGAATGCAAGCTGGTTCTACAACGCCACCATAATCAAAACTATTTGACAATCAAAACCATTATCAAAAACTATTACAATAAAGTAACTAGTATCAAAACTATCCATTTCATGCAACTAAATAAGCCTGATATCTCTCTTAGCCAAATTAAATGTCTTCATTCATATTTGCATATAGTAAAAGACAAAAGATTTATCCATAAACTCTGTATGTGTATATTTTTCTGCATCCATAGCAAAGGCTAACCCTACCCTGGCCCCTTTCCTCGTTGCCCCGAAATCTTCTGAGCCTTTCCCCCAATGCGCTGTGTGCCGTAGGGAAAAGTAACTTTATGAAATACCTTTTATATTTTTCTAAGGAAACTAATTCACAACCTAAATCTGCTTCCAAAAAAGCTATAGTACGGTCTGTAACACATTCTTTTATGTAACATACGTACATATATGTAACACATATCTGACTGCATCACCAAACTCTTCTGCATCACTGAAAGCCTCCTGTAATGACCTGCCTCACATACTTCCCCTAAAAATTACTCGACTAGCCATCTTCCATCTCTCCACGGATGCTGTGCCATTTTAAAATTTTTATTTATTTACGGCTGCGTTGGGTCTTCCCCGCCGGGTGCAGGCTTTCTCTAGTTGAGGAGAGCGGGGGGCTACTCTGCTTTGTGGTGCGCGGGCTTCTCACCACGGTGGCCTCTCCCGTTGCGGAGCACGGGCCCCAGGCGCACGGGCTTAGCTGCTCTGTGGCATGTGGGATCTTCCCGGACCAGGGCTCGAACCCATGTCCCCCTGCGCTGGCAGGCGGATTCTTAACCACTGCGCCACTAGGGAAGTCCTGCTGTGCCACTTAAAAGGAGAACTGCATGCTGGTGACAATCTTCTAGCTTTAGAACTCCTTGTTTGTGTAATGACCTGCTCCAGCCTTCGGACTAAATCTTCCAGAGCGACGTGACCTGGTGCGTTTCCCATCAACAGGGTCCAAAGGACCCGGCAATCTCTTCCCCCCACTTTATGTTCTACCTATACTCTGGTGTACCCAAGAAAGGAATGCATTAAATGCTATTTATTGCTTATTACAGTTGTACACCTTTCCTCCAAAAAGTCCAAAGTTCCCTACACACTGCTTTCTCACCTATTTTAAGTTCCATCAATATTTGCTAAGCATCCAATTTCAAGTACCATTAAAAACTATAATGTTATCTGGCACTCAAAAAGAAAACGTTTGAAATAAATTTTGATTATTAATTTCACCTGGCCCCTTTGGTCCGCAGCTTCTATTTAAAATTTTCAGATGTAAATCTAGTATTTAAAAAGCAACCACGTGAGGCTTCCCTGGTGGCGCAGTGGTTAAGAATCCGCCTGCCGATGCAGGGGACACGGGTTCGAGCCCTGGTCCGGGAAGATCCCACATGCCGCGGAGCAACTAAGCCCGTGCGCCACAACTACTGAGCCTGCGCTCTAGAGCCCGTGAGCCACAACTACTGAAGCCCACGCACCTAGAGCCTGTGCTTCACAACAAGAGAAGCCACTGCAATGAGAAGCCCGCGCACCGCAACGAAGAGTAGCCCCCGCTCGCCACAACTAGAGAAAGCCCGCGTGCAGCAAGGAAGACCCAACGCAGCCAAAAATAAATAGTAAATAAAGAAATAATAATAAATTTTTAAAAACCACGTGAACATGCTGAAAATACCTGCTTCTTGATAAATCATTTTTAGTAAAATCATTTTTCTGCATTATAATATTGGTTTCGTGTTCATACAAATGCTTTGAGTTCTTGAGTTTGTTTTCTGTGAATTTTTTCTGACCCCTCCAATACTATCAGCTATTGTGTTGCCCTTGGGGAAGTGTTTGGGTGGAGATAAGCACGGAAAGCCAAGCGGCACGCAGGCACCCCACCCAACAGTCCCTGTGTTGTCCAGTACAGGATCCAGGAGCCCCGTGTGGCTATATAAATTTAAATTAACTACAACTACAAAAAATTAAAAATCCAGTTCCTCTGTCACACCAGCCACGTTCAGGTGCTCAACAGCCACTCGGGTAGCTACGGAACGGGACACAGCAAACACAGAGCTCAGCCGACTTGTCATCATGACAAGAAATTCACAGGCAGTGCTGGTCTAGAAGACTCTAAGCTGAGACCTCAAGGGCAAACAGGAGATTGGCAAGTAGAGGGTCTGGGCAAGAGGGAGGCAGAGAGGCCTGAAAAGTCCATTTCCGAGGTGTAGGGATCTTAAGCGGAGGCCAGATCGTGAAGGGCCTCATAATTCATTCTGAATTCATGGAGAAGTCAGTCTAAAGTTTTTAAGCGATGCTGTTTAGAAAGATGCATTATTTTTTAAACTGAAGTATGATTTATAATATTGTGTTAGCTTCAGATGTACAGCAAAGTGATTCAGTTATATGAATATACATATATTCTTTTTCAGATTCTTTTCCCTTATAGATTATTACAAGATATTGAATATAGTTCCCTGTGTTATATAGTAGGCCCTTGTTGTTTACCTATTTTACATATAGTAGTGTGTATCTATTAATCTCATACTCCTAACTTATCCCTCCCCCACCCCTTTTCCCCTTTGGTAACTATAAGTTTGTTTCCTATGTCTGTGAGTCTGTTTGTTTTTTAAATAGATTCATTTGTATTATTTTTTAGATTCCACATATAAATGATATCATATTAATATCTGTCTTTCTCTGTCTGACTTCACTTAGTATGATTACCTCAGGTCCACCCATGTTACTGCAAATGGCACTGTTTTATTCTTTTTTATGGTTGAGTAATTTTCCATTGGGGGGGGTGTGTGTGTGTGTGTGTGTGTGTGTGTGTGTGTGTGTGTGTGTGTACACACCACATCTTCTTTATCCATTCAGAAAGATGTACATTTTAGACAAAATCCCCCTTACGAAAATATGGATCACAGATTGGGAGAGGGGGGAATACGACAAGACTAGGGCCAGGAAGACCAGCTTGAAGGCTCTTACAGGAATTCAGGTAAGAGACGATGGCGCAGAAAAGAAGGGGATGGAGATACTGGAGGCAGGACACCAGCCATGTGACTCGGTTTCTGACTGGATGCTGGAGGGTGAAAAAGAGTCTAGGAGGACAGGACTCTGGCTTGGGTAACTGAGCAGATGGCAATACCGTGCACTGAAACATAGGGAACAGAAGAGGAGGAGAATTTACACGGGGGGAGGGGGGAGGTGTAGAGAAAGTCCACAAGGAGCTACCCAGTTAGCAGCACAATACAAGAGTGAAGAGCACTCCAGGGAGAAAGCAGAGCTGAAGATACAACTATTCAAGTCACTACAGACAGAAGGAGGGCAAAGTCTAGCAGCAGATGAGATCACCCAGAGAGTACGGTTAGACATATTCTAAAGTGACAAGAGAAAAAAACAAGGACAGAATGCTGCAGAATACCAACACTTACAGAGCAAACAGAAGAGTCAGCCAGTAAGACAGAAACAAACACCACAAAGAAGCTGTGAGGGAGAAGCGATCAAAAAGCTCAAATGCTATAGAGAAAGAAATGTCCATCAGACTCCACCAGTAGGAGATTAGTAACTGTTAAGAGGGGTTTCTCTAAAGTAGTGGTGGCAGAAGCTGAGGTGCTCAGCTATGGTGATGATGGGTGGGGAGAAACAGTACAGAAGGCTCCCGACTGCGGACTGAGAGGGGAGGAGCAAGCCGGAGTCGTGGGCGTGGACAGATCAAGGACTAGTACTGTCCTCTCCAGCGCGAGAGAAACTGGGCTGTGTTCCAGCACAGGCCAGGTGACCCTGGGCAGGTTCCTGAGCCTCTGTGTGCCTCAATATAATATGGGGATAGTAAGAGTATGTATTTCACGGGGTTATTAGAATTAAGTGTGGTAATATTTGTAAAGCACTTAGAACAGTGCCTGCCACTTAGTAAACCATACAAACACTAACAGAAGGAGAGCACGAGGTCTGAGAAGGAGTACACAGAAGGGGAAGAACCAGGGCACGCATCTCTGAAGAGGGGAGATGAGAGAGATCCACAGCACAGGAGACGAGACCCGCCTCTTCCACTGAGACAGTAAGGGGGGCGGGTGCAGGGCAAAGAAGTAATCAAGAGAACGTGGTCTCATCCCCATGGCTTCAACTGGCTTGAATTCAGAGGGAGGCGGTGGTTGTGAGGTGCGAATTTTAAAGAAAGAAATGGAAGAAGACACAAATAAATGGGAAGATATTCCACGCTCATGGACTGGAAGAATTAATATTCTTAAAATGTCCATCCTACCCAAAGCAATCTACAAATCTACAATCCTTATCAAAATGCCAATGGCATTTTTCAAAGAAACGAACAATCCTAAAATTTGTATGGAACCACAGAAGACGCCAAGAAATCGACTGAACCAAGTGGCAGAGTCAAAGGGCGCTATGAACCCAAGGTCTGAGACCGACTGTGAATGACATCTTGTTCTAGAACTTCCTTTGCTCATCTGTAAAGTACAGATACCACCACCAACCTCTAACTCGTGAAGACGAGAGTGTATACATAAAGCGCCTGACACAGCGCTTGGCACACACTTAGTACACATGCAGATGATCACTTGCTCCTTTAACATGAGAAATTTAGATACACAAAATATGTCGACCAGGCTGTGTGGCCTTGACCCAGTTACTTAGCCTCTTAGTTCCTGGCTTCTCACCTGTAGGGTGCGGAGCTGGAAAGGTAGCTGAACAAAACGGCAAACATCCCTCCACTAGAAGACACTAACCTCAGCAGCTGTGCGATTAGACTTACGCAAAGTATGGCTGTCATCTTCTGAAACTCACACTTTTAATGGTAGAAAAATCATCAAAATTTCAAGAAGCACAGATCATCGATGAAAAGTGATTATAAAGATAAATCAAACACACATAGACGTATCATGTAAATAATTCAGTGAAGCCTCAGTTTTAAATGTAAAATTGCCCGGACCCACTAGTCTTTCTAAAGCAACTGTCGCTCCCTACACGTAAATTAGCACCTGGTTTACACAGGAAGACTATGAAGCCATCATTTTTCAGAACACGTTCACTTGTCATAGGAAATCCCTCGGCCTCAGCCCACCTGGAGAAGGAGAGGTCAGGGCCAGAGGGTACCTGCTGGCACCGCCTCTAGGACAAAGGCCTCGGGACATCTCCCAGGTCCTTTCCTGAACGTCTGGAGCCCAGGCAGCCACCTGAAGCGAATTTCCCAGAAGAGGGAAACCTCACGCTTCCTTTCCTCAGCAGAACCAGCAGCACACTCTCCCCGCAGAGCACCAACAGTGGACGCGCTCAGCCACGCAACTGCGATCCCTCCAATAAATTAACAACATTAGGGTGCAGAACACGGCCACATACAAGGCACCCTAGGAAGCTCTGAAGTAAGAGCTGGGTGCTGGATATATTCTTTCCATTTTCCGTTTATTTGCTGAACAAACTTAAGTGCGAAGTAACTTCTTTAACTTCCTTTTCCACTAACAAAGCAGGTTACTGTCAACTGCCATCTTCAGGGATGCTCTGAGGATGACCTAACTACTTCAAATTCCTACCGAAAATACGCTTAGTAATACAGAAAACACATAAACATGTTTACTCTCCACTACGATTAGTCTCGAAGGTCTAGGTTGGGACGCTTCTTCCCTGGGATGCCCTGACCATGCACATGGAAAGCCTCTCTCATCAAGAAGCCACAAGAGATTTCACCTTCAAACCATCCTTGACCCTGGCTTCCACTATTTCTTTAGAACATCTTCTTCCCTAACAACCCACGATCGGGGTGTTTCCCCGCGTCCGGAGTCCAGAGCAGGGCACCTCTGCCAGACGGGTCCCTGCCTGGACCCCTCAGCCCGAGGAGCTGGGGGACCCCGGCCACGGCCCCCAGAGCCCCAGGCTCTTGTCCTGGCGCACATCTCACGGCGGCCAGGATGCGCAGGTGCACAGACGTGCTGGTGAGAAGAGTACGAAAACTAAGAGCTCTTCTCAACAAATAATCCACAAAAATTGGACTTTCTAGTTCTTGATACGGGAAGGCAAACTGGAAACACCCAAATGTTCTCTTTATGGATCCGGCCACCTGTTTCTGGACTCACCCCCGGGCTTACCTGCCCTTTGGTTTTCTGTGTCTAACCACCCCGGGCAGACCCCAGTTCAACACAAGCCTAAGGGTTCAGATCAGCACTTTCTCATCCTTTAACTTTCAGTGGCAGCTGTCAAACATTAAGTTTACAAACGTTAAAAGTTCATAAAATCACCGCCTCTCATCAAAGGTGAAAGATGCCCAATCGTGACCTCTCTTCAACACTTTAGAAAAGCCTGTAACCGTCTTGGAGACAGAAATGAAGAAGAAACATCAGGGCCAGGGAGGGAGGCAGAAGAGCAGCACCGAGAAATTTGGGGAAAACCAGCTGGATCTGGCTCTGACACTCTCTCTACCTCAGGCAAATTAAAGCAGGTCTCTGGACCTCAGCTTCCTCATCCGCGAAAATATGAAAGTAAGTGTTCCATCACCTCCCCCAAAGGGATACTTAGACATGATCTCATTTCACTGTCGCAAGTGGCTATTCACAAACCACACCCGGCAGGCAGACAGTAACACTAGCTGCCCTCCCCACATCTGCACCGACCTTAACCTGCCACCTTTCGAGGCAGACGCAGGGCTGGCAGGAAGGGACAGGATGGCTGCAGACAAGTCCCCTGCAGGACACCCTCCCAGATTACAGGGGAATCCTACTTTCATGCCTCGGGAACCCGGGAACCCCAGAACGGGAGCACTAAAAGACCAAAGCCCTAATCCGATCACTTGACCTTACACAGAAGCACTGAGGAGTTACGTGCTTTGTTCAAGGTCACCTCAGCTAGTCAGGGACAGAGCCAAGACTCACGCTCGGTCCCCAAGACTGGGGCCAGTGCTACTGTAATAAACATCCTACACTGCGGAAGAGCGTGCCCCCTGTTCTCACACTAGACAACTGTATTTATACATCATCGGGAAAATGTTAACAGACGGTGGAGGCAATACGGTTTTAAAACAGGACATCCAAACACGATCTATGGAGTGAGCTCTAGTCATAACTTGAAGCCGTTCCAAATAAGGCGGCACTCTAAAACGCCCTAACGTAATTCTGTCTCCAAGGTCGCTACGCTGAAGGAAACAACATTCATTTGCATAATGTCTGGTGTATTAAGTCAACCGTGTTATGAGGAATTTTTTCTTTTGACCAGCAGAGTATACTTGCTTCCCCAAAATGTCTCTGAGTAGCCTTTATACACACAGACATCTGCTCTCTACACCACCATTCCTGTACCCCTGCATCCTTCTAGATGGTGGAGCATGTCGGAAACCATCCAATTCAAGGCAGATACAGAAATAGGTTGTACGACTGAGTTGCAACCTTTTTTTCAAACAGCACCACTTTGACTTGGGGGGAAGAAAACTGAAAAACTATAGTTATTCAGACATGAGCACTCGGCAGGCATTTTCCTCAAAAGTGAACAAAATAAGTCTGTCACTTCAAGGAAAACAATTGACAGTTTTGTTGCCAATGACAGAATTTGAGTTTTCAAAGCAAAAATCAGAATTTTGGAAAACCTCTATCCATCATCACGAACTTGACAGCTTCCCAATACCTAAAGACTTTTCTGATTAGATGGGTGGTGATATTAACAAATGTGATTTTTTTTTAATATTGTATAATGAAATGGGTCAACATTTAAACACTTCTGTAATTCACTGAAGCAATATTTTCCAAATTACCAACACATGATGTTACAAAACCATGCACAGATAAAAGACCCATTCAAAGTGCAAAACACACCAACGAATTTTAATGAAACCAAATACAAAAATTTCACTCACAGAATTTCAGAGTCCACATTGCAACTAACCTTTAGGAAACTACTCCTTATGGTTTTAGTGTGATATCAAATTATCTGAAAAGGCTCCTCAAATATTCCTCCCTTTTCAATTACAAATCTGCATGCCGGATTTCCTTCATGTTCTTCAATCAAAACAACATATTACAACAGATGGAAGGTACAGCAGCCATCAGAATCTGTCTTCTCTTGAACCAGACACTGAAGAGGTTTACACAAATATAAAGTAATGGGGGGAGGGGCAATATACGGGTAGGGGATTAAGAGGTACAAACCATTAGGTATAAAATAAGCTACAAGGATATACTGTACACTTAGCCATAAAAAAGAATGAAATAATGCCACTTGCAGAAACATGGATGGACCTAGAGATTATCACACTAAGTGAAGTAAGCCAGACAGAGAAAGATAAATATCACATGGTATTGCTTAAAAGTGGAATCGGAAAAAAAAAACAACCAGAAAACAGAGAAACAAACTTATGGTTACCAAGGGGGAAAAGGGGGTGGGGGAAGGGACAAATTAGGAGGTTGCAATTAACATATACACAGTATTACATATAAAATAAACAAGGACCTACTGTATAGCACAGGAACTATACTCAATATTTTGTAATAACCTGTAAAGGAAGAGAATCTGAAGAAGTATGTATATATATATAAAACTGAATCATGGTGCTGTACACCTGAAACTAACATACTAACACAATATTGTAAGTCAACTATACTTCAATTAAAAATAAATAAAATAAAGGATATTTTTTATAAAAGGATATATTGTACAACATGGGGAATATAGCCAATATTTTATAATAACTATAAATGGAATATAACCTTTAAAAATTGTGAATCACTATACTATACATCTGTAACATACGATATCATACAGCAACTACACTGTAATTAAAAAAATTTTTAAATAAATATAAAGTAACATCCTTCCTTCTCACTAAACTTTTGTTTGGGAAAATAATTATTTTTCATAAAAATTATGTTGTTTATATTAATATGTAATGGGCTTAATGTTATTTGAAATTAACTAAATAAAATGTTTAACAGTTTATATTTCAAATACAGTGAATATCAACAGATATAACCCCCATCAGCCACAGCTCTTTGGGGTTCTCAATAAGAGTATAAAGCGGCCATGAGACGACAAAATTTGAGAACCACAGCTCCAAATTTAGATTAAGAGCCTCATCACTGGTCAACAACATTGCTGAAAATCCAATATACCTACCATTAATTATACACACACTTAAAACGTGTATACCATAAAACATTTTAAACGTGGCAAAACAAAAAACGAAACCAAAAAAAAAGACCTTTCAAACACAATACCTGGCCATGAAAAGCAAGTCTTAGCCACGGAGAACTAGAAACTCTGTAATTTCCAACGCCACAATCAACAAAAGAGCCACAGACACCCTTGACAGGGGAGAACTTGACCCTCACCAGGCCCCTTGGCGAAGAGGCCTGGCTTTCAAGAGAAGCTGGGTGAGGGATGCAGAGAAGAGAAGAAGGTAAAGAGAATGTCTCCGCAGCCAGCAAATCAAATAACCGGGAAGTGTCCAGGGCGGAAAAGGAACGGAGCGTGTTCCCTTTGCTTTGAGTTTACTAGTGAAACTCTCTGGCCTCCATCCCTTGGTTCTTCTCTTCTTCAAGGATGGGGCATATCCGCTCCCGCCACTTTGTCTGAAGAGTAGGAGGACCCAAAGCTTTTATTTTATGTATGTATCGTGGCTTCCATCACCCTATGAGATGAACTGTATAAATACTATCCCCATGTCACAAATGATGGAACTGGGCTTAAAAAGACTTCCATAGTTAGGTGCAAGCACCGACATGCTGACCCCAAGTCTCCTGGGCTCCTGTCCGAAGCTCCTCCACACTCTGTTTAGTGGTCCTCGAGCGTGATCCTGCACCAGAAGCATCAACGCCACTGGGAACTTGTTAGCAACTTGACTTCTCGGACCAATCCAAGCCTATTAAAGTCGAAATTCTTGGGGGGAGCCCAGCAATCTGTGTTTCACAAGCCCTCCAGGTGGTTTTGATGTTTGGATCGATGGCCTAGAAACAATGATACCCTAGGCAGACACCCATCCGTCAGGACAACTATCTCTGTTGCTGGAGCTTCCACAGGCCGGGGGGCTTAAACTACAGGACTTCATGTCTCACAGCTCTGGAGGCTGGAAGTCCAAGCTCAAGGAACTGGCAAGGTAGGTTTCATCTTGAGACCTCTGGTCTGTACATGGCATCACTGCACTGTGTCTCACATGACCTCTTTGTGCCAGAGAGGGGAGAGAATTATTTCTCTTCTTCTTATAAGGCCATCGATCCTACTCGGTGAAGGCCCCACCCATGTGACCTCGTGTCTAACCTTAACTGCCTCCATAAAGGCCTATCTCCAAATAGTCACGTTGGGACTGGGACTTCAACGTACGGATTTGGGGCGACACGGTCCAGTCCGTAACCAACTTCAGAAGGAATGCTTGGGCCCCGCGCCAAGGCTGGCGCTGCTGGTCCAGGCGCTCACCTGCAGAGCCTGAGAGATGCCGGGACAAGGAGAAAGGGGCTCACCTGGAAGAGCAGCTCCTGTCAAGGGAATCCCAGCCCTGACGAGGACCCAGAGCAGCTCAGCGACTCAGGGGCTCCCACAGGAGGGGAGAAGGGAGGGAAAGCACCTCCCACACTGGAGCCTGATGCTGACGGTGGCATTCACGCAGGTGCCAGGCTCCAGATGCCCTCACTCGTGTAATCCTTGTCACCCCTGTCACAGGAATGGAAACGGAGGATTTAAAGGTTAAGCAGCCTGCCAACGGGCCGCTGCTGGAAGCAGCAGCAGTGAGAGGAATCCCAAGACTGCTCTCAGAGCCAGCGGCCCTAACCTCTACTCTCTCCTGGAAGGGAGAAAAGGGCACAGGCTCACGTGTGATCTTCAACCAGAGAGCGATTCCAGGTGCCAGAGGCCACACAGCATGTGACGCAGGGGACGGAAGCTAAGGAAACACAGAAGACCATAACACACATGGAAAACACCCGACTTCACGGACAATGAAAGAAGTGCACCTACCAAATTGGCAAAGGACAATAATGTCCCAAGTTGGCAAGTGCAGAAAAAATGGGCAACCCCACACCACGGAAAGGACGGTGAACTCAGAGGACAGGCACCCTACAAGATGGACACAGCCTGGGACCCCAGGACACCCCTTCCTAGGAACGTGCTCTAAAGGTGCATGGAGATGGACAAGAAGGGCGAATCTTCACAGCAGCACTGATTTCAAGAGGGAAACGCAGGAAATGACCTAAATGCCCATTAAAGGAGGATGAGCAAATGAAGTGACACGGCATAGGATGTCGCTGTCTGAGCTATTTGAAAATATGAAGTACAGCGCCACGTATGGATATGAAAAAGATCAGCCACAGTATTGCGAAAAAAGGGAGTTGCAATATGTACAGTATGTTTGCACTGTGACAACCTTTCTCCCGCTAAAAACCTAGAGGAATAATTTGTATACCAGAGTTTATCGGGATGGGGCCTTTCACCTTCCACTTTATACATGTTTCATGGGGTGACTCTTTGGGAATGAGCATCCTTACAATTAGGCAGATGTTAGAAAAATAATTTATTACAATTTATTTTTTCCTATGTCATGCTGATCTAGCTTCCATCCAAGTTCCGCTAACTGGTAACCCTGGCTGGGTTATTAAATCTCACAAAGCCCCGGCTTCCTCACCAGTCAGCAGGAACAGCGGTGGGGACAGGGGGCGCCTGTGGTCTGCTCTCAATGTACCCCCTTGCTTCCCCTCACTGAGCTCACACCTTGGGCGTGGTGGCGAGGGTCTGTGGGCTGGGAGCCCCCTGAGGGCGGGCCTGTGTGCCCCGTGCACCTCTGTTATTCCAGGGCCCCCTGAGTGCCTAGTACAAAAAGTTGATCAAGTGATAATTCGTGAACAAGATGACCTAGAGCTCGCACACTGAATCGATGCTAACAATACAAGAACGTGTCAGTCCAAGGCTGAGATACATTTCACTTTCAAGGGAATCCTGGGAAAAAAGGTTTATGACTCTCTGAAATGCCACACACACACTCCCAACATTCTAAAGGTGTAAAACTGATTCACCTATCTAAATGTCTTAACAATTGTGGAAGTTCAAAATGAAAGATGTCCAAATTTTTCCACATTCCTGTTGGAAGCTTAAAAAATATTTTCAGGGTACTCCTCTGAAATCACAACTCAGATGTATTTGAATCAAAAAGGAAATCTGTCATCCCCAAAGCTTCTCACCCCTTGGGTGACAAATTCTTTCCCCAATACAAAAAGTGCATCTCCCAAGTGATAGTGCACAACGTGCGACGTTATCCGTGGACCTACGATCAGGCCTACGCCGGTCAGCCCTTACGGCTAACTTACACTTTCCAAGTCCTCCCACACACCCCTGCACAGCTCAGGGTTCACCGTGTAACCAGTCGAGTGGCAGCGCGACCAGGAGCCAAGTGCCGGTGCAGACACCGCGGCCACTTACTGTACGACTACCAAGGCCTCCTCCACGTCAAGACCTCAGTCGCTCTCTCTCTAGATAAACAAAATGTACGGTGAAATAACAAATGCAAAACTATTTGGAGCTCTTGGAGAAGAAGTTCTACACAAAGGCTTCAACTGCCAAGTCCAGTAACTAACCAAAGTGTTTCTATTATAACCAACAAGTAATAACTAAATGAAAACACCACAGTGACCCACTTTCCTTCATTTTCCAGCAGACAAATCACTGTAATTCTAATTGGCAATAAATTAAGGTTATGCATGGAATTCTAATAACCTCCTTTTCAAGACAGAATATATCCCCTTCACCAAATGATCAAACCAAACATCAGCAGTAAATGGGACGGAGAGACATCATGTCCCCCGACACAATGCCCTGAAGACAGACACACCATCGCCCGTGTGCTGCTCTGACCAAGAAAGGCTTAACCTAAGTTTAAACGGGAGGGGGAAAGTCTAATTTGCTAATTAGGTTGCTAGGTGGACCACTGCAAGGAGAAGAGATGCCTAATTTCTGAAAGCCACCACAGTATAACAACAGCTGCTACCTTCCATGAAGTCCCACCTGCCGTACAGGCCAAAAACATGTACCGCGGAGAAGCACACCGACGACCTCTCTCCCTCCGGTGATGAACCTCCGCGGACTCTGACGAAGAACTGTTTCCAGAGCACCTGCCACGGGCGGAAGGCTGCTCCAGGCACTGCGGAGGCGGCAGTAAACGTCACAGGCAGCAACTCCCTCCTTCGCAGAGCTCAACTGCCGTCTAGTGAGGACAGAGTCAGGGTCAGTACAATACGTAAAAGGTAAAATGAGAGAAAAACCACGGCACGGAAGGAAGACAGGCAATTTGGAGGGAGGGGTAAGATTTTAAAGTGGAGGTGGGGCAGCTTCTCAGGAAGAGGACTCTGAAGGTCTGGAGCCAAGGGTCTGGGGGGCACCGGGCGGAGGACGCAGGGACCGAGGAAAGAGTCTGCAGGCGGCGGGCGGATGCGGAGACCAGTCAGGGAGCCGCTGCAGGAACTCCAGCAGGAAAAATGGCCACGTGGGCGGACGGCACAAGTAGAGACAGAAGGTGTCGGACTCTGCCCATAGTCTGAAGGTGGGGCCAGGAGGCTCCGAGGACGAATATGCTGCAGACCAGGGGCAGACCGGCAGGTGAGGGAGGACGGGTGGGCGGGGCCCCGCAGAGGCCGAAGAGGCCATCTGCCTCCAGGCCAAGGCAGAGAAACGAGAGTCCCGGAGGGGCTGAGGGGTGAGAAAACCTTAAAAATCACACCAGAACCCCTGGCCTGTGTGGAGGCAGTGAGAAGCCAACAGAGGGTATTAAGCAGAGAAGTGACAAGATGGGGCCTTTCGGGGGAAAGGTCACTTTGAGCGCAGTGTGAGGCTTCCTGATTTCTTCTCCTAGACTCTCTGCTGGTTTACCCCATACAGCAACCGCTCCAGAAAAGGTCCCCACCAGCTGTGCCCACCTCCCCCAGAGCCTCTGGCTTCCAAACGGTCTTGACAGCCACACCGCACAGAGAACGTCACCTTTGTAAATAAAACAGTGTTTTGATCCTGTCGTTCTCACTTCAGAATTGTGATCACTCCTGAAATCAAACGAAACCTACTGATCCTAACGGTGGCACAAATGCCGTCACCCACTACAATCTAGCAAAAGAAGAAAAAAGTGCTTGCAAACTTCTCCTCAAATGAAGCACCGCCTTTAAATTAAAATGGGAAAGACTTCCTTAAAATGTTCACACAAGCAGCTACAGCAATTTAATTCAGAAAGAAGTCTTTCCTTTCGGTGATACTTATTGAGAAATATTTTAAAATAAAATAAATATGCTGCCTGGTATCTGCTTCTAAATAATACAGAGCACATGGGAAGCTGGTGAGTGTGAATAAAATAAGACTGGACGTGAGTTAATGAACCTGGTAAAAGGTCCGTGACGACCGACGCTGGTCTTCTACTTTCTTTTTTTCTTTTTTTTTTTTTTTTTTTTTTTTTTGCGGTGCACGGGCCTCTCACTGCTGTGGCCTCTCCCGCTGCGGAGCACGGGCCTCTCACTGTTGTGGCCTCTCCCGCTGCGGAGCACAGGCTCCGGACGCGCAGGCTCAGCGGCCATGGCTCACGGGCCCAGCCGCTCCGCGGCATGTGGGATCCTCCCGGACCGGGGCACGAACCCGTGTCCCCTGCATCGGCAGGAGGGCTCCCAACCACTTCGCCACCAGGGAAGCCCCTGTCTACTTTCTTATGCTAGAAAGGTTCTACTCTTTGGGTATCTGAGGCATCTCAAAGTACTCAGACTTCATAAAAATTCCTCTTCTTTTGTTCTTTTACTTTTCCCTATAAAAGATGAGGCTGCTTAGACTGACACTGAACACAACCCTCAGAGGTTAAGCTGTAGTGATGCAGCAACAAACGTTTCAAAAAAGAAAACTGTGATTTTAGAGCAAGTTGCTCAATGATGCATTTGAAATTACTTTCTAAAAACAGTCCTGCGTAAACGTCTTCCTTCCACCAAAACTAGTTTAGTCAAACACTTCTACTTAGCACTGACAGACTAGTAAAGCTGGAGTCGATATGCATTAACAGGTATTTCTGCATCTCCAAACAACCTCCTTACATTCACAATATATCTTCTACTTCATGTGTTAATTCCCGACTCCATACATGAAACACGTTCAGCAGATGTGACACGCCGACTTACAGAATCGTTGACTTTCAAGGTTGCAAAGGACACTGAAGGTCCTCTAGTCAGCCAGCCATTTGATGTTTTTGTCTCCAGATTAACGTGCATACGTAACCTGTTAGGATTTAGTGGGTAATCTGATGCTGCGTGCTACGTTGCACTACATACAGTAGGGAATGGGAAGGCCCTTCCTAATATCACCCTAAATAACTGTCACTTTAGGAAATAACACTAATATCTCCATGTCGTGTCGGAGCTTCTATCGTAGACAATCACAGGCTGCAACAAAATTTTATGTGCGACACTTTCCGAAAAGCAAACCTCACCGTTTTGCGCTGAGTCGCCGGCGCTTTCCCACCGTTCACCCAACATTTAAAGTCAAAGCCATCAAATAACGAAAGATATCATTACCACCCTGTACTGACAGAGACCAATATTAATTATTATTTGAATTAACCTCTGAGCCATGGTTTTCATCAGTACTCAGAAAAGACAGGGACAATTTCTAATTACACGCCACCCTCATTATAAGTCACCAGGCCGCAAAGCTGTATCTGATGAGGCTGCCACACTTTGCCTTGAAACTGCTTTGGACTCCATTGTTACCTTCTCATCTCAAAATGGAATTTGAAATGGAATTCAGCAACCCTCAGAGATGCTCTCCCCAGGGGTTACCACTTTCTTCCTTTAGGACTGGGATGTGGACGCAAGTCTATGAGTAAAAGTCCTCAATGCAAGTAAATGGCATTCGCTTTTACACTTTTCCATAAAGCTGGGCAGCGGTGCCTTCTCACAGCTCCACGTGGAAAAGACTTTGGGGTCTAGTAAGTGGAGGAGAACCGAAGGGAACACTGCGATATCACACCGATCATTTCCCCCAGATGTTAACTGGCTCTACTTGATTCTCTGTGAAAATAACCTGATACAACAAGGAAAAGAATCCAACAACAGAGAAGAATAAAAATTGAAAAATGAGTTTTATTTCTCTCTCTCAGGCCGACCCTGATCTCATTCTCCAAAGATAATCATTTTAACGGTTTCTTCTGTATCCTTTCCTGCCTATGTGAGAGCACGGAGATGTGTCTGCACACAGCACGTATTTTTCCAACCTTTTCTTAGGCAGGAATCTAGGAGGTAAACATCCGAGCCACTGTCAACATCCCAGCTGCAGCCACTCCTGAGAGAAGTTCTGGTGCCGCCCCTCCCAACCACGCTGCTCTTTAGGTACACATTTCATTCTAGTCTCAGAAAAATGCACCGTTTTTAAATCCTAAAAGTGTCAGGTTAATGATCCATGACACAAATATTCACACCTAAAATACCTGAAGATTAAGGACTCAGGTATGGCATTATATGATTCCTAAAACAATGCCAAGAGGAGGAGAGGGCAGATAAAAACATATCTGCGTTCTCAGCCAAAGAAGACACCGAGTTTCTGAATCCTGATTCGAACTCAATTTTATATTTGACACAATCGACTGTACGTTAGAATGGTAATTTACCAACGTTAGCACAGTCGGTCCAGTGAAGAAAGACAAGATGTCATCTCCCACAAGGCAGAGAGAAAGCTGAACGGCACGTACCCAGTGCCAGGGACTCACCCCTGGACCATCCACACAGCAGTCGTGGCATCTGTTCTCCATCGGGGCACTGCTTCCAGGGTGAGTATTGTTTTGTTACTGAAAAGAATACTGCTGCCTGGAGTAACATCACCAGTGAGATAAAGACAAAAATTTTAAAACTAAGAAGCCTACATAAGAATCACAATGAATTAAGAACCTACGTATTTTGATTTCTAAAATTTCTTTCATATTTTGAAAGACCATTAGAGAACCTTTCAGGGACTTCCCTGGCAGTCCAGTGGTTACCACTCCGTGCTTCCAATGCAAGGGGCGCGGGTTCAATCCCTGGTTGGGGAACTAAGATCCCACATGCCACACAGCATGGCCAAAAATAATAATAATAATAATAATAATAATAAGAGAACCTTTCATGCAAACAAGATGTAAAGAAGAAACTGGTATTTGGAGAATTCTTTCCCCAAAACTAAGAGTGAATTTTTGTAATCACTTCAAGAACAACTTGCATGAACAACATTACTAAGGGAATTAAAACCTGAGATTTTAAAAGAATCTCCAAAACTATTCCTACCAACCTACCTATGTGTCAATCTCCAGTCTTAAATACCCCACTGCTAATAACAAACTTAAAAGTATTTGAATTTATACATATTATTACTACAAGACATTTTTTAACTCCTCTGTAAGAGAATCCCTGTCTTTAAATGTCAATTTCTATTATCCTTGTTATTAGAGATAAGAATTGTAACTAAAGTTTCCTTTCACCCTTAAATACAGTTTCAATTTCCATTTAGAAACGTAACCATGTATGGGTGTGAGAGACACTGTGGTCCTGGGAATAAAAAGTAAACAAGAAATTCCTGAGGAACCCTAACAGGACGGCAATGTGATCTGGAACTCTAAAAACTTAGTTACAAAGTAACTTTTACCGAAGAGTTTTTATTTATTTTTCAATTAAATTCAAAACCTGTAAACCTACTCCTGTAGGCTGATTGCTGGCTGCCATGCGGATACAAAAATAAGATGAATGAGTGCCCGAGATTTTTAAACTGTATTTACCTTCCTCACCTTTCTCTAACTTCACGCTGAATTCTAGTCAAGCAGACACAGGATTCCGCCCCCCCAAGGGAATCCACCATTTCATCAAGTTCAACAAAATATGGCGAGCTATACAAAAGCACCTTGGTTACATCTTAGGAAATGTACAATGTAACTACCTATTTTTAGAAATCAGCTCTAACCCTTAAATAGGCATAATCAGGAAAATACTAATAATATTAAAATAGCCCCAGACTGCCTTCAAAGAACTTACCATGTAAAAGAAGAAAACAGGAGTGTAGATACTTCAGGGCAATGTCATCTTAGAAATTCTGCAAAAGCAGTGTGCTGCAGGCAGAGCCCAGCACCAAGGAGAAGCGGTGATCCTCCCGGGGAAGGACCAGGCGGCGAGGACTCCACGGGGACCATGGGGACATGCGAGCGACAGGAGGACGAGATGGTGCCGCATCTCACCTGTGTGCTTACTGACTGAATCCTCTACAAGGCGGCACGGGCGCCACACAACTGAAAATGGTATACGGTAAGGAAGTTGTATTCCCCTGCTGAGAATGAGAAATGGCTTGACAGAAGATGTAGCATTTGAAACAGAATCTGAAGACAAACAGGATTTTGCAGGCGAAGGTGGGTTTAATGGACGCAGGGCAAGCAAGAGCAGAGACACGGAGGGCAGGAACTGCTGTGTGCTCAGGGACCACGAGTGGCCCAGTTAAGCCTGATTACGGGAGATGTTTAAAGAAGAGCAGGTACTATGGCTACAGAGTTAGGCTGGCATTAAGAATCAAAGACCTGAGTGCCAGGAGGAGGCGGTCAGTTTGGTTTTCAAGGGGAAAACACAAAGAAGGGGGTGCAGAAGTGTGAGATGAGCAGGCCAGGGCATTCTAGAGACTTCTGGAACATGCACAAGCAGAGAATTCACACAAGAAGTCTCTGCAATGGTCCAGCACACACGGAAACGTGGGCAGGGTCTGAGGCTATGTCGGGGAGGTACCATCCACAAAAGTACAAACTTCGACGATGCTCTGAGTGTGGAAGGTTACAAGGAGAGGGAAAGTGTGAGTGGAAGAGCATGAAGTGGAGACAGCATTCCCGGGGGACGCGGAGAAGGGCTGGGTGGGGGGGGCGCGGAGGCTGCATGTGACTTGGAACACCTAATGCCCCAAGCACAGCTCTGATGTCTCCACCCTCATGTGGAAGCCTCCGAGGGCCTCCCCCCGCCAACCATGAAATAAACCCGGGCTCATCCAAAAAGCCCCCCTGAAGCTAATCTTCATACCTCCTCTAACTCACCCACACCACGTTCCTCCTATTTCCTAAATATAAAGCTTTGTTTTGCCTGCCCCCCTCCCCTCGGCCACTCTTCAAATCTTGCACGAAAGCTAATGCCTCCGGGACTCTCCCCGACACCTTAACTGGGCAAATACTGCAACCGTTTAAGATTTTAATGGTAAACAATGTCAAAAAGAACTTCCCTCTTCTTCACGTATGAAAATTAACTTTCAGCATGTTCACTTCTTTTAATGACAAAGTATCTTAACTGACAGGTTTAAGACATCTTAAATCAGCAAATCATAGCTAAATTACTATACTTCTGTCCTCATAATTTGAAGATAAATGTGTTAGTCTCTAATTTATCTTTTTATATGTTACAACTCTAATTCTTCCTTTCTATTATGGTTCTTCAACAATTAGAGCAAGATCCTCCATTAACAAGGCCAGTAACATGTGATTACATAACAAGTGGTCCAGGATCACCCTTTGTTCTTTCATCACCTACACTGCTCAGACAAGGTTTCAGCATATTGTTTAAATTATTTCTATTTAACTATATGTGAAATTCTAGTCAAGCACAAAAATATTCCCTGGTCTCATAAAATTCACTATTTTATCAAGTGTTTAAACATATTATGTACTATAAATAAGTGCCATACTAAATTATTCCTAACTACCTCATTAATGTCACCAACTTAAGCAATTCATAATGGCTCAACTACCTAATCCAAATTCAAATTTTAATCATTTTAAATAATTCTGCACAGACGTAATTAGAAAACAAATAAAATATTAATCAGAAAACTTGCTACATCACCCAACAGCAATCAGATTGAATGAGCATAATCACCACAGTATAAAGAAGTCTGTGGGTTTGTATTAGATCCTCCCGTGCTGTTTGGAACTGCAGAGCTGGGGTCCACCAAAGAACTGTAATACATCCTTTCCGAATGCCCATGGTGGTGAGGCACTTGACTGTTTTGGAGTCATGAGGAATACTGGAATCAAGTATGTGGCATCCACCTACTGTATGCGTGGCTTTGGGTAAATCCTAAGTTTCTTCATCTATAAAATGTCACAAGGATTACAGTGCCAATGTGTGTTAAGGTGTCCAGTAAGCAATAAAACACGGTGCAAATATAATTCACTTCATTACATAACGTTGATCAATGCACAGGGCTTGATGTAAAGAACCACGTAGCTTTTCTCCATCTGTTTTCTCCTCTACATATGTCACCATTATCTTTGCACTTCATATCTAAATCTCAAAGAGCGGGTGGGGTATATTTCTCTAAAGCCCATGGATCAAACCATTAGCAAGAATCCTGCCATTTTCACTCCATGATGTTTATTTACAGATAGCTCAGCATAAATTAAGTTGGTAACACTCAGGAACTTAGGAATAATGCAGTATGGCTCATGTTGACAGCATTTAATATTTTTGCAAACTTGATAAAATAGTGAGTTGTCTTTCACGTATAATTTCATGCATAAGCCCAAGTAACAAGTCTAAATTTTCAATGAGTCCAATTTTTCAGTGAAGCCCAACAACTCAGTAACTATCAGTCTAGTGCTATGAAAGAAACAAATGAACATGTTTATACATAAATACCTCTTTGTCCCCAATGAATTCTTGCTCTGGTTGGACGGGCAAGGCATAAATAGGTAACCCCACTTCCTACTTTGCAGGGAGAACAGGCGCCTCTCCCCACACCCGCCCCCTCCATCCACTGCTCCCGCCCTCCTGTCCTCACAGCACGGCTGTGCCCACCCGAGGTCGGGCCGGTCCTCCAGCTCTGGGCTGAGTCCCTTCCCCCGCTCTCAGGAGTCTTACTCCATCAATTGCCCTTCGATCTCCCATAGAGTCCTATATAATCCATTTCTCAGTTGGATCTTTCCCACCTGTTAGTCTCTGCCATTTGATTTTTAAAAGAGAGAGAGAGAGAGAGAGAGAGAGAGAGAGAGAGAGAGAGAGAGAGAGAGAGAGAGAGAGAGAGAGACAAACCTCACCTGGTTTAGAGGGGAGGGGAGGGGAGGGGAGGGGAGGAAAAGCTGGGAAGCCTGCATCTGGGTGTCTGGCAGGGCCTGCTACAGTCAGGTGTGTGACAGTCCGACATTTCACTACCAGAGGGCTGCGGGAAGCAAGTGGGTGTGAAGATCCAGCCGGTACTCCACCAGCCCTGCCTCGTGCCCTAGAGAAAGGGCATCTCGTTAGCCTCACAGGCAGCCTGTGAGCCTGGGTGGCCCCATGGACATCAGTCACCCAGCTGGCCATTCAGGCGAACCAGAAGCCCAGGAGTCACCCAGGACACCTTACCCTGATGGCTGCCATACCTGATCTACCATCAAACCGTACCTGTGAAACCATCCTCAGCCCCGTCCACCTTCTGACCACACCCACGTCCACGACACTAGGTGGAATCACCACTTCCTCTCACTGACTAGGCAGTGCTCTCCCCACCACCTCCAGCCCCCTCCAACTACACACACAACACAGAGTAACTGTTCCCCTTGTTCTTGGGGTTCAGACCAAGCTCTCCAGAGTGCAGCCACTCAGCCTTCAGGTAGGAGGACCCCAGCTCAAGCTTACCTTCTTCAGGTAAGCCAGTCTTTCTGCATGAGTCAAATGCCTGTCACCCACTCCACAGCACCACATGCTGCTCCTTCTTTTTTTTTTTTAAACAACTGTTACAGTTGCACTTTTACATGTTTGTGTGACTGCTTAACATCCATCCATCCCACTGGCTGCACCTGGTACAGTTTTGCCCGCCTCTGCATCCCCAACACGCAGCACAGAGCCCAACCCACAAACAGCAAAACTACTCTTTTGGATCAGTAAATCAAACGTGAAACAACTAATTCTACGGCCAATACCTTAGGGAGGGTGAGATAAGATATATGATCAAGTACACGAACACTGAGGAAACTCAACCAAGGCTGAAACTTTCCTGTGAGTGGTTTAGTAAGTTTTAAAAAGCAGAAGGGACCTATACTGTTGGTGGGAATGTAAAGTGGTGCAGCCACTGTGGAAAACAGTATGGAGGTTCCTCAGAAAATTAAAAATAGAATTACCACGTGATCCAGCAATCCCACTCCTGGGCATACATCTAGACAAAACTCTAATTCAAAAAGATACACGCACCCCTATGTTCACAGCAGCACTATTCACAATAGCCAAGACATGGAAACAACCTAAATGTCTATTGGCAGATGAACAGATAAAGAAGATGTGGTACATATATACAATGGAATATTACTCAGCCACAAAAAAGAAATAATGCCATTTGCAGCAACATGGATGCAGCTAGAGATGATCATACTAAGTGAGGTAAGTCAGAAAGAGAAAGACAAATACCATATGGTATCACTTATATATGGAATCTAAAATATGACACAAATAAACCTATCTATGAAACATAAACACTCACAGATACAGAGAATAGAATTGTGGTTGCCAAGGGGGAGAGGGGTGGGGGAGGGATGGAGTGGGAGTCTGGGATTAGCAGATGCAAACTGGTATATATAGAATGGGTAAACAACAGGGTCCTACTGTAGAGCACAGAGAACTGTATTAAATATCCTGTGATAAAACCATAATGGAAAAGAATATGAAAAATAATATATATACAAATTTATATATATATAAAACTGAGTCACTCTGCTGTACAGCAGAAATTAACACAATATTGTAAATCAACTATACTTCAATTAAAAAAAGAAAAATGTGGGGGGAGCACCAGGAAGAAAGGGGCCTAACACTGGGCACCAACCAGAGATGGGCAGGAGATCAGTGGTGGTGGTGGTGGAGGTGGGCCCGTGGGAGAGGGGAGAGGAGGGGAGGGGGAGGGGGAGG
>NC_041228.1:73415588-73440683 GCF_002837175.3 Physeter macrocephalus
AGGGGAAGGGACGAGGAGGGGAGGGGAGGGGGAGGGGAGGGGGAGGGGGAAGGGAGGGAAAACTAGGCCATGGGGAGGGGGAGCGGGGAGAGGGGGTCTTCAAAGAGTAAGTGGAAATTGTACACTGTTGACCCAGGAGCTGAGACAGGCTGAAATCAAGAGGAATGGGGCAGAATGAAGTCAGATACAGGATGAGGCAGGGGTCAGGTGCCGTTTCACAGACGAGGCAGAACAGCAGCCCAGGATGGACAACTGGCCAAATGCAGGGCAGGAGGGCGGTTTGGAGCCTGGAACTGAAGACGTGGTCCAAGGTGGCACAGGGTAGTGGGACTGTGGGTGGGACGGCCCCTCCAGGAAGGGTGGAGCAGCGCGGGTTTCAGCGCACTGAACACAGGAATGAGTGTTAATTTTATGATGCGGCTAAACAACATGAGAGCCAAGACTGTGCTTCCATCACCGGAGCATCACGAGTCTGTCTTTGTGCTGGGGTGAGGCCAATGGGGTAGAGACTGTAATTTCAATGCACAGAGTTTCAACCAAATAGGATTTCAAGAATTTATCCTAAAACGGTTACTATAATGGAGGAAATGAAAGCACAAATTCCATTCTTGTTTTCTTGTCTTCTTTTGTTTCCTACCCGTAAGTCCACCTTGACCAATGGGAAAGGAAGGGCAAGCGTCCTTGCATTTCAGCACCATCACCAGTCGACTGGCCAAAGGCATTTCACGGAAGAATCAGGGGACGGCACATCCTCCACGGAAGCTGCAGAACGGCCCTGTCTCTCCGCGCCTCCCCTGAGCATCCCTCCCCGCCGCCTGGCCAGGTGAGCAGGTTACCCAGCGTCACCCTGAGGCTCCAGGTCCAGCCGCCTAAGAGCACCAGCTGATCCCCGTCGCTCCCACGTCTCCTTCTCCAGCAACAGCAAAGCTCTGACAGAGGAAGGGCTGGGGCGAGAGATTTTGTTTTTAAGTTTACAACTGAAACCACAGTCTCCTCCTCCTCCCCACACACTTGTCGCTGGGAGGTCTTAATATAAAAAGCTTTATTTAGTTAGTGGACTAAACAGATTCTCGTTGGAAGGGACAGTTCCCTTCCAACTTGCTAGAACAACCAAAGAAGAAGAAACCAAAATTAGAGCTAAAAGAGGCAAGGTGTGATATGGATACAGCAACCTACATAGAAATCAGGAGGGACACCTAATCTGAAGTGTAATATTCGGAAAAAGAAAATCCTGCATTTTCCAGATTATATACCCACCACATATGGAAAATTAACGGTGAAACAGGCTGGGGGCAGTAGCTGACAGTTTAGTAAGTGCTCACTGTGGACCGAGCCTTGGGCTCGGTGCTTTACACACACACACACACACACACACACACAATCCCCACAACCACCCCTGAAGTAGTACCTGCCCATATCTTGTAGATGAGGAAAGTGGTATTAAAGCAATCAAGTAACGCTCCAAACCACAAAACTGGTAAGTGGGGGAGCTGGTTTTTCCTTTATTTTGTCCAGCCTCCAAAACCCAACATTGCAAAGGAGAAAGCACAGGTCTCCTGCCCCACCGATCCTGCACAGAGCCCTATACCAGGGGCCGAAGGATTTGCACAAGAGGCAGAAACAGCTATGCAGCAGGGTAAACGTCCTCTACGGAGAAATCAAACAAGACACAGTGGTGATGGGTGCCCCACCCCGAAAAAAGAGTGGCGGAGAAGCATGTAAAAATCCCCAGGAAGGTTAAAAATATCTTCTAAGTTCACATACAGCTGTTACCTAACAAAATACCTTTCAAATGTGCAGAGTTTGTTTTTTTTCCCCTCACCAAACCCACCTTTCCTAATAAAATTCTCTCCTTAAAAACTGTAATTACTTGGGACTCCCCTGGTGGCAGAGTGGCTAAGAATCCGCCTGGCCAATGCAGGGGACACGGGTTTGAGCCCAATGCAGGGGACACGGGTTCGAGCCCTGGTCTGGGAAGATCCCACCTGCTGCGGAGCAACTAAGCCTGTGGGCCACAACTACTGAGCCTGCGAGCCACAACTACTAAGCCCGCGTGCCACAACTACTGAAGCCCGTGCACCTAGAGCCCGTGCTCCGCTACAAGAGAAGCCACCGCAATGAAGAGTAGTCCCCGCTCGCCGCAACTAGAGAAAGCCCGCGTGCAGCAACGAAGACCCAACGCAGACAAAAAAAAAAAAAAAAAAAATTGTAATTACCTGATAAAAAGTTGTTCCAAGAGAGCGTCATATTAAGAAACACTCCCATTATATAGTACAGACATCTGAGCAAGAAAGAACCATGATACAATCGGACCGTCCAAGCTATGTGGAGAAGCCACAATATCACCTTTGGGTGAGAAACACCCTCTCCTTTACAACTAGTAAACCCCATCCACTCCCAAACACATGGCCAAGTTTACATAGAAATGGGGAGGAAGGAAAAAGAACCTACTTCACCTTAAGGGACTTACACTTCTTTGGGGAAATAAAGATGCTGAGAATGGAACGTAAGACTTTCTGCAGATGAAACCCATGACTGAAAGTCCGGGTCTGTGGCCGTGATCTCGCCCATCACAACGACCCTGTACTCGCACTTTACCACAGAGCACTCGGGACCAGACGTTCTACAAGGGCTGTCTCACGGCAAGACGGGGACTCACCCGCTGCTGCTGCTTATAAACGCGTGCGCGCCACGACCCCGCGTCTGGCCCGAGGTCTGCCGACCTGGCTGGGCTGCAGCACCCTCCCGTCCCATCACATGGGACACCCTGCACCACTTTGGGGTGACGTCTGCATGCGTGTGTGTGCTCTTCCCATCCGGTTATTTTCCGGCCCAAAGAGACATTATTCACAAACCTCGCTCAGCTCAAAATTCACATGGACACACTGTTCCAACCCGTGAGCTCAGCCCACGGCTTCCGGAAGGTCCTGCGCCCAGGAGGCACTGACAGGCCCGCCGCCCCGGGCCCTGCTTGGCGCTGGGTGCTGGCCCCCTGGGGACCCGAGCTTGCAGAGGTCAAGGCACCTTCCCAGGGCCACGTGGCACGGCGAGGCCTCTAAATGAGAACCAGGTTCCGACGCCAGAACCCACCCACACTCCTGACTGAGGTGACGCCACCTGCGATGGTCACCAGCAGCGGGGCTGGAGGCTGCACCGCCCCTGTTTGTAGACCATTAGGTTGGGTTAAGCAGGACCTCGTCACTAGCCCCGGAGCCAGCACGTGTTTAAGTCTCTACAACTATTCCGCCACCCGATGTGGCATCATCTCATCATGTTAGGTCACGCACAGTAACCTCCTAACTCTGTGGTCCTGATTCCCTTGGGTTTCATCTTGTCTTCACCCAGTATGGGCTGACATACACATGATCCTTGGTTTCTGTCAGGTCAGTACCCTGTCTCAGGGGAGCATCCAAAGAAAAGGCCCATGAACCTCCTACAGCATGGCCAGTGGCTGTAGTCATTGCCATACGGTGGTAAGCTTCTAGAAACGTCCTAGACACAATTTGTGAAGGTGAAAGCTCCAGTATGGCTGGAAAGAGCCTAAGGCCAGCAATCACTCCTAATGATATTTTGAACTTGGCTGTTTGGAATCTAAAATATTTCCATAGAAACAAGCTCTGGCTATGAAACAATAACAACAGTAAACGGGCGGGGGGTGGGGGGGGGGGGACCAGTTCATCTAACCCATGACGCGGCTGAGAGCAGACTGAGGGACGACCCTAGCAGTCGGTGGCATGTGGGGCTGAAAAGGAGGTGAAAAGTTAATTCAACTGTAACCTCCTTCAAGTCCTGCCATCTTGCTTATTCTAGCTTTCTGTGCCCCCCTGCCTCCACCCCATCCAACAGTAGAGGGAGGGCGCTCAGCAAGGAAGCAGAGGAGCTGGGCCATACCTCACAGCAATGGGGGACACGCAGGGCTGGCTCCGGCAGAACAGGTTATCGTAGGCTTTAAACAGAAAAAAAAGAAAGAAAAAGATAACATGTGATAAAACATAAAACAGAACCTATCACATAGCCCTGGCTCACTCTGGGTGACCAGCAACAGAACAGTTAAAATATCAACATTTGGCCATTTTGAAATCATCTCAGTTCTTCTTGGTCATATAATTTTTCGGTGACATTAAAATATCAGTTCATATCACCTAAGATAGAAGAAGCTATGGGATAAGACAGAGACGCCCCTGTCCTGTTGCACAAAGCAGAGCTGCCACACTTCATGATAACCCAAGTGCACACTGCCACATTAAAACCACTCCTTACTCAACCACAAGACACGGGGGAAATCCAGAAAACCCTAAGCAAGGTATCATAGCAAAATGCTCTACAGGGAGTCACCACAATCATACTCTCAGTCTTTTCTTAATAACTAATTGCTCTCAAGTTGCCTGACGCTCACTGCAGTGTGAAGAAATGCGTTATCTACCATCTTCATCTGAAAGCTCTACCGTCACACTAATAGACACCAAGGCACGAAGGCTCTCCAATCTTTACATCTCTCACTTTCACATTCTCTTTACTGAGAAACAAAGCAAGCCATGACACTGTGAATAACTGCTCATTCTAATGAATGGCTGGTATATGACAGACACTGAAGAGGTACTATTATTAACCCCACTTCGTAAATGAGGAAACTGAGGCTGAGGTTTAATTAACTTGCTCAAGGTGCCGAAGGTACTTAAGTGTTGGAACCAAGCTTTAAACCCAGGCTGTCTGACTCCAGAGCTGTTTCCGGGCTTTAACCTTTCCACCATGCTGCCTCTCTGATCTCCAACTAGACATATAAAGAATCTTTACACTGCTATCATTTCACTGGACATTTTTCTTCCTTATGGCTGGTGGGGGAGGAAATCTCTGACATTGTCCACATTTGGGTCTGTATTCTTTCCATCCTGGCTTCACACTATCTGCTGCAAAATCCTGTCAAACTATCCTAGATACAAAAAAACAAAGAAAGAAAGAAAGAAAGAAAGAAAAGGGCCCTTTCCTTGCTTTGTAACACTGAATAATTAGATTTTTAAACTTATAAACAAAAAACATTCATTCTGCATTTGTACAACGTGGGCACTAGCCTGGCACTAAGCTCAGAATCTATACCCAAATACTCGACTGATTGTCAAGTCAGGCTTTTAATGGTTAGCAGTACGTTTCTTGTTTTATTGTGAGTTTTAATAGATTTTGGCATCACCCTTGTGGAATAGTCTTGGTGACACTGTTTTATGGTACCCAATGTGTTGACAGCAGTCTGGCAGATTAACGCTATAAAAAGTGGCCCACTGTCTGCTTACATTAGGCCCAGTAGCCAAGCAGGTTCATGCCGAAATGCCAGATTCATAAGCCCATCCAGGCTGTGCTCTACGTGCCGTTCACAATGGATGCAGCAAGGTGTGCACAGGATGGCACCAGGTGTGATTAAAGTGACAGGCAGCTGTGAAATCTTTTTGCTAAAGATTAGAGGCTTAAGTTCCAATTTCAGATGCAGTCAGGTGATTTTCCTTTTTGTTCAGTAAACGAAACTGAAAAACACGAGTGACTGCAAACTGAAGGTTTTCTAATTTTTTACCCGTTACTGTATTTCACTGAATCTAAGACATACTTTTTTTTTCACATTCCCATAGGTCAGAAATAGGATCTATCTTACAACTGACACCATCTTAGACGTGTATGAAATACAATAATAAAATGAAGTTGCATGTATTCTGGATTCTATGGTTTAAGTTTTATATTACCATCAACCCATGTATTCATAATTAATTTAGGAGACGATGTTAAGATTTGTCTCTATTTTTCCTTTTCTTATCATCCTCTGTTTGCCATACAACATACAATAAAGGATGTTTGAGATAAATGAAAGGTCACATAACTTCAAGGAGACAAAAGCTTTGAAGCTATTTTATTATAAGTGCAAAGCTGTTACCCTCCTATGAAGAAAACAGAGCCTGAAAGCTTCTCCAGGCTGCATGCGACCCAAATGGTTTCTCCTGTGAGAAAGACACAATTCCAAGGTGGAAGGGTTCCAGATGCTCAAGTCTTCCCACCAGCGTAAATCGACTCACTCCAAGACACAATAAGCTTTTAAACTCAAGCTCAAAACTCTCAAGGGGTTGGTTTCTCCTCCACCTCCCCAATATCAAAATCATGCTCCCATATTTAAACAATTAGGTGAGATGCACAGATGCTAGCACTGAAATCTGAGTGCTAAATGTTTAGTAAATACTAACCAAATTCAGATCTCATCTATAGAAGTTTTTAAAAAGATGATCCTTGTTTTCTTTGATTTCAGAAAACTTAAAAAAAAAGGCGGCAGGGATCTCCTAAATTCAACTTACTGCAGAACAAAATTTCCTTGAGATAGAAAAAATAAGCCAAATACTGCTCAGTGATCTAGAAAAAGGGAAAACCCTAAGAGGCAAATGTTGGGGTATTCATTTCAGAAATATAACTAGTTGAGATTACTTTATAAAGATTTCCCTGTCTATACCACAAAACGCTGAAAAGCTGCCAGTTTTTTTCTTTCCATATCTGGTATAAGATAGCTTCTTGGGGTGGTGATGGTTGTTTTTCTAGATTATAAAAGTACCTTTCAGTATAAAACTTAGAAAATACTTAAGGATGTAAAGATTAAAATAAAAATAACCCAAGATCCAAATAACTAACCTTTATGGAGGGCTAACAATGCGGCGAGTACCGTGTGAGGTATTTCAGAAGCATCGCTGCATTAATCCCAACAGGCCTCGGAGCTAAGCACTGTTACCGTCTCCCCGCCACAGCTGAAGAAACTGAGTCTCAGATAAGTTTAAAAATTTGCCTGTGGGACTTCCCTGGTGGCGCAGTGGCTGTGAGTCCGCCTGCCAAATGCAGGGGAAACGGGTTCGAGCCCCGGTCCAGGAAGATCCCACATGCCGCAGAGCAGCTAAGCCCGTGCGCCACAAATGCTGAGCCTGCGCTCTGGAGCCCGCGAGCCACAACTACTGAGCCCACGCACCTAGAGCCCGTGCTCCGCAACAAGAGAAGACACCGCAATGAGAAGCCTGCTCGCCGCAACTAGAGAAAGCCCGTGCGCAGCAACGAAGACCCAATGCAGCCAAAAATAAATTAAAAAAAAAAAACTTGCCTGTGGTCATAGAGCTACTAAGTCAGCTTTCCAAAGTCACACAGACAATAAGTAGTTGGGCAGGGATTCAAACCAGACCTGTGTAACTCCAGAAGCAGAGCTTTTAACTAAGTGAAACTGTCAATCCCTGAAACTCCTCATTTTTTAAATTGATGTATTTTCCCTAGTCTTTTCCTAGGCTTGTGATTTAATTTGTATAAAATGGGGACCACAGTTAATATATTCTTTTGTGCTCTACTCGTTGAGGCTTTATGTTGTTCAAAAACGTGATGTGTAACGCCTGCATCACACTCTTAACACATGAACACAGCACACATTCAACCATTCTCAGTTTCTCACTGTCAGAAAAAAAATGCTGTGACCTCTTATTCATAACAGCTGATTGGATTTCAGATTTTTCCTTAGGACGGATGACTGATATGATTGGAATGGCCATTCATAAAGGTCTGGATACATATAATCTCCAATTACTTTCCAAAATGTTTGTACTTACTGAACCTCAGTCTGAACCTCAGACGGCAGTGATCATGCAAGTCTCACCATATCCCGTCAGTATCAAAACTGTTTTTTAAATCTTTGCTAATGTGATAAGGAGGAAAAGTATCTTGTTTTAATTTGCATTTTTTATTATTCCATAATTCAGAAATTTTCATGTTTTTGGCAATTAAATTTTCTTCCTATGCATGACCTGCTTATATCCTTTACTGCTTTTCTACTGGGCTACAGCTGTTTCTCTACTGTATTTGTTGATGTGTCTTTTTAATAGATCCACACGCACACATCAGAGCAGGTGAAGCATAAAAGGCGAGCCGGTTCGTCCTAACGTCGGAACACACACTCCGAAGGAAGCTCAACTACGGTGAACGGATTAACTTCCGTGTGTCATAACTGCGTAGCCTCGTACAAACTCCCAAACTACCATCATGCTGTTTTGACTCTGAAAGAGCAACAGGAACAATCCTGCAGCATTCTCCTGTGTCATTCTATGCCCATGCTGTAAGGACATTTAAAAAGATAAAGTCAAGCTACACGTGAAAACAGTTCCAAAATCATTTTTATAAGACACTGACTTTACTTAACAACAACAAAAAAAGGATTTACTATTTCGCTACTTTTCGGCTTGCAGGTCGCACAGCTCCGTGAGTGATGTAGCTTTTTATTCTGGAAGCTTTCTAAAGTGACCTTTTATCTTTTCATACATCTCACCCTCCTCAAATGTTTCCTGTTTGGGGATCTCATCTAAGTTCGAATCATCAAACCTTGGTTCTCCTGAAAAGAGGCTCCAAAGCCATTCTCAGCTCCGTGCCGGGCCCTGGAAGGAGTGGGACTCACCCCGCTCCCCGTCCGGCCCCCCCGGATCTCCCCCTCTTCTCAGGCCTCCCCCGCTCAATTCCCCCGGCCCTGGTGCAGCTCCAGGGCGGCTGCCTGCGCTATTTCAACAGCCTCTGATTTTTCGCCTCTAGTCCCTCTTCAAGCGCAATCCCCCACGCGTTGCCAGACTAACCTTTCAACTCCATTTCCATCACTTAATGCAAGACAGGATCTCACCGGGTCTGAACTTCCAACTTCGCCACGGCCTATCCCCAACCCTGTCTGTCCAGCCCCTGCCCCTCTGCCCCCAGCCACCTCTGACCCTCCTGGGCCCAGGAACGGGGCTCCCTGCGGTCCTGGGAGGCCGGGAGGAGGGCAGGTGTCTGGCAGGGCACCCCTCTCCCTGGCGCCACGGGCCCCGCCCCTGCAGCTTGCTCTGGGGACCCTGGCCTCGCAGTATCTCTGTGCTTTCTGCTCATGTCATTTCTCAGTCCCTCCAACCTATCAAAGGGCACAGGTCACACCTGCTGATTCCCTCCTCCACTACCAAACCCCTGCCCAGAGCGCCACCCCTCCTCGGCACCTGACTACATGCCGCGCTGTCCGGTTCCACCTCGTCACAGGTGTGCTACCTTGCAGTTCCCGGCCACAGGGAGCATGTTTAGTATCTCCCACAGAACTCAAGCACCCCTCTTCACAGACGTTAAAGTCACAAGAATATTCTTAAGATCTGCACACTCGTAATTCTTATCTATCTCCGAAAAGAGTGAATACGAGAACAGCTTTCACCAGACACATCCATGTTTCCAAAACCCAAAAAAACTTCATGGTAAACCTCACACAGAAATCACCATTTACTTGGGCTTCCCTGGTGGCGCAGTGGTTGAGAATCCGCCTGCCAATGCAGGGACACGGGTTCGGGCCCTGGTCTGGGAAGACCCCACATGCCGCGGAGCAACTAAGCCCGTGAGCCACACTACTGAGCCTGCGCGTCTGGAGCTTGTGCTCCGCAACAAGAGTGGCCCCCCGCTCGCCGCAACTAGAGAAAGCCCTCGCGCAGAAACGAAGACCCAACACAGCCAAAAATTAAATAAATAAAAATTTATAAAAAACAAAAGGAGATGTACTATACATTTAAAAAAAAAAAAAAGAAATCACCATTTACCCTCTAGAGGTGGAAATCTGAAAATGCTGTTGAATCTTCCCTGCTCCTTACTGGCCACGCCTTTGCATTCATGAAGTCCTTCTTATAGCCGACTTGGGTAGGGCCCTTATGTAAGAGCTCACTCCGACGTGACCTTGGAGGCCCGTTTCTGAGGCTCCTCCTGGACAGCCACCGCGGAAGGCAGCCGTCTGCCCTGATGCCACTGCCACCACATGGTTCCCTGGTGCAAAGGGCACCCGCTCCGGCACAGTCCCTCAGGCCACGCTCGCCGCAGCAAGCGACTCCCCCTGAAAGGACTTCAGCTGCTAGTTTAACAGCTTTCCCTCCAACACCAGATTACTACACGGACATTACTGTGTACCCCTGGACCCACCCACAGGGCATCTCAAGTACCTCATCAGGACACCTCGACCCGGAATAAAGAAAGGCCTTCCGACCAGACGCCGGGGACACGGGCTGAGGCCTGAGGAGGGACTCTCACCTCCTCTCCCCACCCACATTCTGAACCAGCTGGGGGACAGCCAGGCAGGGCTGGAGCCTGTCACTGGGGAGGCCAGGGAAGGGACAGGCCGCAGGCACAGGGCAACCCCGCCGCGCCTGAGACGGAGCCTCCACTTGAAACCCGTCAGCCCGGCTACACCTGGAGGCGTGGAGCAGGACGCCTCTGCGGGGGCCTGGGTGCTTCCAGACCCGCAGTCAGGGCGGCAGGGCGCCGGCTGCCCGGGCGCCGAAGGAGGATGCCAGGAGCGGGGAGGGAGGGCGGGGGTCTCCTCCATCCAGCGCAGGCGACGGCAACGAGAGCCAGGGCTCAGCAGGCCGGGGACTGTGTTCTAACGGGCGGGCGGGGGGTCTCAAGGGTGCAGCGCAGTGGAAGGTGGCCCCCTGAACCCAGAGGAGCCTGCAATGGGCCAGCAAAGGCCAGGATGAGGGGCGGCACGGAGCATGTCGTTCGGGCTCAGATGCTCAGATGAGGGGCTGGGCTTCAGGCAGGAAAAGGGGGGCCGGGGGGTGTTGAAAAGACGTCCATTTCAGACAGGTGGGGAACATTAAGAACAGACGTCTGGGGGCGACACTGGAAATAAAAATACAGTCTTAGGAGTTAATCACCCGGAAACAGGAGCTGGAGCTGTGAGTCTGAACTGGGCCCTAGCGAAGCCGAGACGGGCCCTCTGGGCGCAGGACGCAGGCTGCGTTCAGGGAGCAGGAGAGGAGTGGGGACCCCGGGGAGCAGGCCCAGGGCGCGGACGGCACCTCCCAGCCACGGGCCGGTCCAGGGAGACGATGGGGCAAGAGGCCGGGGCAGTCAGAGAGGAGCAAACCGGAAAGGAGGGGAGGAGGAGGCCTGAGCAAAGAGCCCGGACGCCGCGGCCCACGGCCTTCCGCAGAACACCTGGCTCTCACGGAGAAGGACGCCGCCAAGCCCACCCACCAAATCACCTGCCACTCTCGCTTTACATGTCTGACCTGCCCTTGGAAGCAACACCGGCTTGGAATGGGTGCCCCTAAACAGTTACTGCTGCCTAGTAAACCCACTAACACCTCTTTTTTATTACTATTTCTTTATTTAATTTAATATTTTTTTGGCCGCGTCACGCAGCATCTGGGAGTCTTAGCTCCCCGACCAGGAATCGAACCCGCATGCCCTGCACTGGAAGCCTGGAGTCTTCACCCCTGGACCGCCAGGGACGTCCCCTAAATCCACTCACGTTTCATACCACGGAGACTAGAACCACACATAAGACAAGTTTTTCATTATTCTGTGGCAGAAATGAAAATAAAATTTAACAAATAAATACAACACACACTGCTCTGTCCTGTTTAACACCACCTTTAAAGGGGACTATGCTTCCAAGCTCAACCATGTGTCCATCTTTACCTTTCATATAACTGGTGTCTCAAATAGCAACTACATTTCACTCATTTACGTGTAAGAGAATAACATTACTTGCAAAATTCCAAAAAATATTGTAAAAATATATGCGTTACCATTTTTCTGAACTGTTTTGTATTTCCATGGTACGCTCACTGTATAACTAACATACTGGTCTAAACGTGTGGCCTTTTAGAATGTATCAGAAGCACCTAGATAAAAATTCAGACTTTAGATGGCCCAGAGATTTTTTTTTTGAATTTTTGAATTTTATTCTATTTATTTTTTTATACAGCAGGTTCTTATCACAGAGATTTTAATTCAGGAAAAGAACTGGGGTAGGGCTAAAGAATCTGCATTGGTTTGTTTGGCCACGCTGTGAGGCTTGTGGGATCTTGGTTCCCCAACCAGGGATTGAAGCTGGCCTTGGCAGTGAAAGCGCCAAGTTCTAATCACTGGACCGCCAGGGAAATCCCAGAATAGGCATTTTTAACAAGCACCTCAGGTGACTGTGTTCATTCTAAGGCCCCAATAAATATCTATTTTATTAGTTATTCTAATTTTACCAGATGGACTTTTAAAATAATTATATAAGATCCTCAAAGTCACATAAACAGACCCGTTTTACAGGTCCCTTGGAGAAAACAGATGAAAAAGGTACATCATCCAGCTCACCATTCTACTCTCTCTTAAAGACCAAGCGATGCATTATTTCTGCAAAACCACCTTGTACCTCTGAATCCTGGCTGGGTGGAAGGCGGGGAGAGGAGGCAATTGCTGAAAAGCTACAGGACAGAGGCAGAGGCCAGGCTCACAGCAGCTGCTCCCCTCTTCCCCCGGAAACCACTACATACTGTTAGCTTTTCGGCCCAGGAATGAAGGACCAGCATTTTCTATGCAACTCTCTCAAAACAGTGCGAAAAGGGAAAGCTGGGGCTCCTTTCACAAAACAGAACACTGGAAGTAAGAGATAAACACAAGAAAATTTCATAAGGATATAAATGAATGCTGTAATGCTTTGAATAAAAAGACCCATTTTCTTACCTCTAGCCTGGAGCTGGCAGGTAAAGCAAATCAGATCACTTACTAAATTCAACAGCTGGCTCAAGCAGTCTTTTTTAGAAGAGGTACAGGTAGTCGAGTCATTTTCAGGTTTGCCAAGTGAAGGTATTATTATTCTGAATGTTGTTATTATGGTGGTAGTGATCCAGAAAGGATAATGATGATGATGTGGGCATTTCGGCTCAAGCAGTCTTTTTTAGAAGAGGTACAGGTAGTCGAGTCATTTTCAGGTTTGCCAAGTGAAGGTATTATTATTCTGAATGTTGTTATTATGGTGGTAGTGATCCAGAAAGGATAATGCTGATGATGTGGGCATTTCTTGGCGAGCAGGGGCTACTCTTCTTTGCGGTGCACGGGCTTCTCATTGCAGTGGCTTCTCTTGTTGCAGAGCACGGCTCTAGGCGTGTGGGCTTCCGTAGTTGTGGCACATGGGCTCAGTAGTTGTGGCTCACGGGCTCTAGAGCGCAGGCTCAGTAGTTGTGGTGCACAGGCTTAGGTGCTCCGTGGCACGTGGGATCTTCCAGGACCAGGGCTCGAACCTGTGTCCCCTGCACTGGCAGGCGGATTCTTAACCACTGTGCCACCAGGGAAGTCCCCATGTGGGCATTTCTTCAAGTTCTGAAGAGCCGGAGCTACAACAAGCAACTGACAGTCGGTCCCCTATGTCACCAATCCACCAGCAAAAGCTGGGCTTCTGTGCAGATCCTTGGGCAGTACATCACCTTTCGTTCACACCAAGACAAACACCACGTTTCCCAGGTGGTCCACGGTGACACCGCCTGCCTGCCCACAATTCAGGTACAGCCGCGTCACCACCCACGGGCTGAACCATGTGGGAAATCACCTGACTGCGTCATTTTACTGCATCCCTACTAAGTATCTGGCAGCACATGGGACAGGGTTCTCTTTATCTTGCTCGACCCCAGCAGCTAAACGAAAGGGCTCTCAACAGCCCACAGCAGCCACAAAGTTCCCTATAAACTTGAACTTTGCTTCAAACACCAGCCCAGATTTTTCTCTTTTGTTTTCTAATGAGAGGGGAAAATGGAAGACTTAAAATGCTAATTCTGGTGATAAACCTAGCTCTCTGAAACCTAACACAATCAAAAAAAGTTAAAATTTCAAGTGCACCAAAAATAGCAAAACTTCAAGTTTTAACGAGAGATTTACTGTACTCAAGCTGGACAACTGTTTGTTCAGTTGTGAGGGAATAAAACCCATAAACATATACAGAATCTAGACATGTCACCATAGAATAGTTCTAAGACACAAAGGAGTATTAGGATTTGGGATACTATCGTGTTTGTTTTTTTTTTAAATCCCCTGAAAAAGGAACACACGTCCACCCCATAACATATAAGCCTACCTACTGCTTTATACATCTGAATCTGAGACCTACTGACACCACGCAGCGTGCAGCTGCAGGGCACGGCCTGCCGTCCTGCGTGTGGGCAGAGGCCGTGTGCAAGCACTTCCTGGAGGCTGGCTGTTGGCTAGGTTAAGTATTTGCCAAGAGCGAGTGCTATGGCTGGGAGCTTAGGGCATATCCCGTCTTCTTTCCTGAGCAACTCAAGTCCTCTGCAGCGAGAAAAAGATGCTCCATGAATTAATACATCTTGGATAAACACTGGAAAGAAACCTTGAGGACAGCCAATTCTGTAGCAAGCTGAATACTCTGATGTTGGCCACGTCTTGGACTGATAAACAAAAACAGGGTAGAACACTAGTAAGTCTTACAATAAGTGAGTGTCTTTTTAGGTAGAAAGTGTTCGCAATTGATAAGGTATGACTTGTGAGGAAAAGAAGCCTCCCTGACTCTCATGCATTCATGGGCAGCTCTGGGCTGTTCAATGTCACTCCCAGAGGCGGGCCTTGAAAGCACAGGTGTGTAAGTCTTGATAGATGCTGTTCCTGCCCTCCTAAGGCCAAGGTCATTCTGATGGGACCCTCGAAAGCAATTTCTGCAGAGAGGTTAATGCTACATGGTCTTAAATAAGCCTGTCCTGATTTGAGTCCCAACTCCACCATTAATAGCCGTATTCTTGGGCAAATTTATTAAACAATCTCTAAAACTCCATTTCCTCACCTACAAAATGGTGATTATTGCTCCTACCTCAGCGTTTTGATTAATCCTACTTTGGTAATCAGTGACCAACAGTTCACGTAAGAAAACAGGTTAGCAAAATGCAAACTCAAATAAAGCCTACGCTCCGCACGTGGGAGCTACTGAGATCAAGCCCTTAGAGTCAATGTTATTCAAGAAAAGGGTTCGAGCCCTGTTCCGGGAAGATCCCACATGCCGCGGACCGGCAAGCCACAACTACCGAGCCCGCGTGCTACAATTACTGAAGCGCGCGCACCACAGTAACGAGTAGCCCCCCGCTCGCCGCAACCAGAGAAAGCCCACGCAGCAACGAAGACCCAACGCAGCCAAAAGTAAAATTAAATAAATAAATTTATTAAAAAAAAAAAAAAAACATGCAGCAGCAGCTTCTCCAATTTTTCAACCTTGCCGTAAGGACGGAAGAATACGGGGAACTTCCACAGGCTCATGTCTGTCAACTGTTTCTACTCTGCCCCGTTTCATTTTCCCTTCAGAGTCTCTTTTCAGTGAAAATAAAATAGGATAAAACAAAACAAAACAAAAGCTGTCTACGTTCCATCTCTCCCACTGTCACACCAATCTGGAGAGCAGTGGGGCTCCAAGGAAGCTGCCCCAGAGCCTCACCTTTCCAGAGGCAGGGAACCTTCTCGCTTTCTCCTTGCTACTCCTATCCCAGACGCCATCCCAAATCTACACATTTTAGATAGCTTCTTGTCTGTTCCTTAAGCAAGGCACAGAATTTGGGGGAAAAGGACTGGCCCCAACATTCAGAGACTTGAGGACCTAGAGTTACAGATTTTGAGAACACCGTGTACCTCTCCAGTCTATACTGGAAGGTTCTAACGCTCCAGAACGGATGGAATATGCCCACCACTGTTTACCCAGGCTAACATCTCCCACCGACTTTGGAGAACTGCAGGTTTCGGGAAAAGAAGGACTGACGGGTTCCCTGGTAAGACAGCCGCAGCTCAGCCAGCAGATGAGTAGCTCCGTAGCCAGAAAGCAACTGTTCCTTCAAATGTGCCACTTCTAGTGTCTGGGGTATCCGAGCCACCTCTGCGTAGCCAATGAGAGGACTGGGTGAATAACACCTAGTTCTGTACCTGGATACAGGCACACAGCCATGTTAATTCTGATGTCGACGTCTGAGGAAAGGTGAAAACCGTGCAGCCAGGATCCACTGCAGCAGGCCTCTCGTGCTTGGCCAGTCATGATTCAGGATCCGGGGACTTTTTAAATTAAAACCAAGACACATGGTTTGATAAGTTCAATGACTACCAGTGAGCTAATGATACTAGTAACTACTCAGTAAATATGCCTTACGCTATGCCAAGTGCGTCAGGTGGCATACCTCATGCAGTCCCCCGCTGTTAGTAACCCGGGCTGGTTGAGAGTATTATTGCTCCTATTTTTTTGATTCACTAGCTGATCCTTCTGACGCCACAACTCAAGTTCTCGGCCACCACGGAATAAAACCTCCACAAGAACAACTGCTCTCCTCATCTCCGTGGGAGAGGAAGGGCATTAGGGTGAAAAGCATGGAACCCGACTGTCTTAGGGGTCAAGATATCCCAAGATGTATGCCCCCCCATGAGTACAGTAGGCCCAAAAAGAGAAAGTGTGGACAGAAAAGCCCAGCTTTTCTACTATGTCACCACATGGGAACATTACTACCCCTTAATTTTAAACGTATCCAAATAATCCCTCAAAACCACTAGAAGTTGAGAGTAAAACTTTCAGATGTAGCGTGCCCCCACAGCTAATGTAAGCTCCTGAAAAATCTGCAAAGCCACACAATTGTGCCCACCCTGAGGAAGTCAGGGAGGGCCCTGGTGGACTTGATCAAGTCACAATGGCACCAAAAAGGCCTATGAGGACCAATGTCAAACAGAGCACCTTTGAAATAGAGCCCCAACCAAAGACAGCGAGTCCCCGGAAGGATCTCTCTGCACACGAAGATCAATGTCTGACCTATAATAAAAATAAACGGGTAGGGCTTCCCTGGTGGCGCAGTGGTTAAGAATCTGCCTGCCAACGCAGGTGACACGGGTTCGAGCCCTGGTCCAGGAAGATCCCACAGGCTGCAGAGCAACTAAGCCCACACGCCACAACTACTGAGCCTGTGCTCTAGAGCCCACAAGCCACAACTACTGAGCCCGCGAGCCACAACTACTGAAGCCCACGCGCCTAGAGCCCAGGCTCCGCAACAAGAGAAGCCACTGCAATGAGAAGCCCGCGCACCGCAACGAAGAGTAGCCCCCACTCGCCGCAGCTAGAGAAAGCCCGCGCACAGCAACAAAGACCCAACGCAGCCAAAAATAAATAAATTTTTTTAAAAAATTTAAAAATAAATAAACGGGTAACATCGTTACTATACAAACTGGCAGAAACAAAAATACAAAACACAAAACAAACAAAATAACTGTTTCAAGATAAATGTTCAGCAGATGATGGCTTTTTCTCACAATTGTCTGCAGATGCCACTGTGGGCAGTGCCGATAATGCCAATGGCTCAGCTGATGCCAGGAGGAGCAGAGAGCCCTGCCAGGGGTAGCTGTGTCTCTTGAGCGCAGGCTTGCTGAAAAGTTGTATGGCTGGACTGGGATCCTCTAGGACGGGATGTCAACGTCCCTCCCCTAGTCACCCTGGCCTCGTTTTCTTACAGCTTCGTTTCTCCCTGTCCCCCCCAGTTTGCCTACCTAGGACACCTGGCTCATGAGGTTGGCTGGAAGTGCCAGGCAGTAACGGCTACACTGGAGGAGAAGGAGAAAGGAGAAAGGCCAAGATCCACTACCGGAAAAAGAAGCAGCTCATGAGGCTACGGAAGCAGGCCGAAAAGAACATAGAGAAGAAAACTGACAAATTCCCAGAGGTCCTCAAGACCCATGGAGTCTTAGTCTGAGCCCAATAAAATTGACTGTTTATTTTTAAAAAACAAAACAAACCAAAAAAAACCATAAATGTTCAGGGTTTTCATACTTTTTCTCATATAATATTAAAGTCAGCAACTTGGAAGCTTTTCTGGGTTTATCAATTAGCATCTCTCATTTGTGACCAATCACGCTCTATCATCCACTTTTTATGATAATTGAACAAAGTGACTTTTAAGATACACTAAGCTAGTTTATACATACTCCCCCCACCAAAACAGGTAATGTGTGTGTGTGTGTGTGTGTGTGTGTGTGTTCTGACCGAGGACGGTATTTCCCTCCACAATTATCTAAGTAATGTATTCATTTATACCACACCCATGTTTGGCCACAACCAGCTCCTAAAATGCAACCAGTTTCCTCCATGGGGAGCACGGTGGGACCCACCAGCTATCTTCTAGGAGTCCAAGGACCTTGTCCCAATACATAACTAGCAACAGAAAGCGGCCTCCAGAATGTGGAGGTACACAAGAACAAAATGTGGCAAAGTCTGCTTACCGGAGGGTCCTCTTCTTTGTATCAAGCAAACTCCTATTAAGCAAGTAAGAAACAAAGTGCCACATATCAAGGTAGATAACAAAGTTTCCCTCTTCTCTCCCCTTCCACTGACACCACCAGCAATCCTTGGTGGGCCCACCATACACCGACATCTCTGGGGGGAAGCTAGCAGACTATTTTGGAAAGTTTTAGAATGCCGCTAGCAATGGAAAGAAGGCTGAAGCAACAGTTTCACGGTCCATTATCGGCCACCTCAGTCACATGCTTCAAGAACTCATGAACTTCCTCCTCAGACCTGGTCCTCATCAGGTACTCCCTACCTCAGTGAACAGCATCACCAGCCAGCCGGCCGTGCAAGGAATACACTAGAAACCTACATCCCCTGACACCTTCCTCCCCCTGAGAACAAATCTATCTTCAGGGACAATTCATTGAGCCTCCTAAATATCTCTCCAACCTGTCCACTTCTCCATCTCCACGGCCACCAGTCTAGCCCAAACCATTGGTCCTTCCCCACCCCACGGACCACAGCAATAGCAGGCAGGACGACGAGGTTCCCAGCCTATTCTCTCCTCTGCCCCACCCACCAATTCGGTCTTCAAAACACAAGCCTGCTCATGTCAAGCCCTGCTTAACACTCACCAGTGGCTCTGCTGCTTTTTTTCAAAATCCCAAATTCCATATCCTGTAAGCCCCGCCCAAGCTGGCCTGTGCCCGCCTCTTGCGTGTCACCTAGCTGCTCTCCGTGGACCTCAGACACGCTGCCTCCCTGCAGGTGGCAGAGCACTGCCCCATTCCCCTACCATCACCTGGATGGCAGTGCTGAAGCCGCTCCTAACACGTGACTCTCCCTCCTCCCAGTCCACCGCACAGCACCTATGACGTCGCGGTAGCTCTATTTTTCGTGTGGGTCTTTTATGTCTTCTCCTGGCACCACTGTATTCCTAACTCAGGCATAGCGCAGCGCCTTTTAGGTAGCAGGTACCCAATAGATACTTGAGCCGATGAACAAGAAAACAGGTGAAACAGGAAAACTGATCACAGCCCAGTCGCTAGCCACTAGAGCCAAGCCTGGCACCTACAGCAGTGGTATAAGGTCAAAAGGACCACTGAAGAAAGTGTCTTTGATGCCACATGGCCACAAACAAACAAGCTCAGGGACCAATCAGCCTCTTACTGCCAAGTAATGCTTCTTCATTACTATTCTACATTATTTTTATGTTTAAAAAGAGAGTTTTTATTTTTCAAAATAAAAACAAAACAAAAACCTCCAAAAATATTTCACTGAGAAAACAATCATGTTTGCAGTCACCTAACATTAGTTAAAGGTACTGGAACCTAGTTATGGTAATGAATACGTGCTTCTATAATGAAAACAATAATCAAATCTCAGAATAATTTTCTCTGCATTTCTCTAGATGGATAATCATACCTCCCTGCTCCCCCATCCCAAAAAAAAACCTCCAAACCACCACACGGAGGCAAACACAATACTGTTTGGCTTAAGAACACCCTTAAGAGCTATGTTAGCATAGGCTAAAGGATGCTTAAGCCAAAAGGTACTTTTGAGTCAGAACATAAGAGGGAGAGCTAGTCTCTTCCAGAAGCAGCTCAGTCATCCAACAAAGACCAACCCGGCACTCCCCTGCATGAGCACCCAGCTAGGCACCAGGAAGACAACCATGACCAAGACAGCTCTGCAATAACTGGGTGGCCAGCCAGGGACAGCTCCTTTAATTAACCTCTCTGGGCTTTAGCTTCTTAATCTGCAAAATGAGAAAGTTCAACTAGCTCTCCAAGGCCCTCATGCTCTAAATATCCAAAGATTTACTAATGACTGTAAGATGAATTTCTACTTGACAATATCATTATGATTTCCTGTTTCTATTTATTATTTTTATCACACAGGTGTGGTTTCACTTAAGAATTTTAATATATTGATAAAAGTAAAATATAAAAGAACGGTATTAATGTTTTTAATTACCATCCCAGCTCTTAACTACCACCATAATCAGCTATGGGCTTTTGCCATAACTGCAACTGAGTAATACCCACATTAAAATAAATCATTACACCTTCATATTTTTTGTAGAAAAACAGAAAAGTGACAGAAATAGAAAAGGGATCATTTACTCCCAATTTCTTTCATATTTTAACATCATCAACTATTTTGCTATATTACTACTACAACTCTTCAATACCTAAATTTGATTATCCTAGACTTAATCACTAAAACATTTATTTCCTAACATGAGCAATGATTTTTTAAATATTTGTTACATTTTACTGTCATCGATTGAAATGCCGTGGTTTGGGCTTTCTTTCATCATACATTTGGTCTTTTGAAAGAGGTAAATGTTTCATTCAAGGGATTTACAAATAAACAGCAGAAAGAAGGTTGACACTACAGAAAATTCTGACGTTAAAAAAACAGGAAACACTAAAATCAACTTCTACCTTTTTTTATAGTCCATTTCATAAACCAAGAATCAGAATTCCGAGGTTAGGTTTACATTTCCATTAAGTTTATGTCTCTCAGTGAAAGCATGTTGGGGATGATTTGGGGTGTGCTGGGTGGATGGGGGTTAAAGACAGGACACATGTCTGCAAAGAAATCACTAGCAACAGATCATATTAGAGCCCATAAAAGTGGCATATAAGGGATTATCTCTATCCTTTACAATATACGCCGCTCATTGTCAGATGTGCATATATTTCAAGTCAATTTACGAGCTTAAAAAAAATGACATCTACATAAAGTGAAAATATATTAGTTAATTAACAAATAGTATTGAGTCTGAGGAGGTCCCCCTGTGCCCTTGTATGTTTAACTAGAAAGTGAGAGCACCTCCCTTTGAAACATATGAGAAACGGTGAAATAGTACAGCCAAAGCTCAAGGTGGAAACCAACAGCCCTGCAGCCCCTCCCTGGTTTAATCTCCCTCCTCGTCCCACCACAGGTCCAACAGGATGGAGGAGTCTCTAAGCTTTCAGAAGTGGTAACGGTGCAGAGCTAGAGGGGCCTTGGGAAGCGGAAGGCCTCAGGGGCAAACTCCAAAAAAAAAAAAAAACTAGGACAGAATAATAAAGATCTCCAGAGAAAAAGGAAAATTTTATCTCCCAAACTGACAAAGCTATAATGGCTTTAGAAACCTGATAAGATATAACAATACAAAATTCTGAATCTCTAAAAGGGCATAAAAAGAATACTCTTTTAAAGATATACAAAAGTGTCCGTGTGAATGAACAAGACAATTAAAGAGTCACACAGGGCCACCATGTTCCCGACATCATCTCACCATCATCACCCCAGATGTTCCCTCCCCATCTACCTTAGTGAATTTAGCTATGTGACCTACATCTATCTAAGTGCTGGTTTGTTTGCATCTAGAAAGCATCTGAATACTGGAAGCAAATCACTTGATTACAAAGCTGAAATTTTAAGGGTCATTTTTTTGCAGCCACACATTTTGCTCAGCCCTGACTAAGCATTTTTATTCTTGCAATGCCTTATTTATAGTAGATGTCCATAAGACGGCCATGGTGACTACTATCAAACCTGAAAGGCCATGTACGGATAATAAAAGATGGACGATAACTACCACCTCCAAAGCTGATCTTAAAAATTAAAATACGAGTACTTTGGTTACCTATAGAACGCGCTCTCCTAGTAGACGGTAAACTCTGTGAGGGACGTTTTACACACCGAAAGCTTGCCAGTGACTGCTGAATCAAAAGTAACCAAATGGATGGTGACACTTTCTTAAGCACAGGGAATAAAATGCTCTTCGGCTAGGTTTGAAATAACTACTCTAAACTTGGCACTGAAATTGCTCTTACGGGTTACACGCCATGTACATAGAAGCACTCTGACTGTATTTTCACATAGACGAAAATATTCTTTTACTTTTGACCTTACTGCTTAAAAACTATACAATAGGTAATACATTATTGACTGCATCTGTATGAAGAAAAAGTTGTAACATTTCTTTGATACAGTTTTATAAAGGTACTTCCCATGGTATTTATTTTAACTCAATCAAAGTAAGACGCTCATGAAAAAGTTTTGGAAATAGTCCTATAAGTCGAACTGATTAACAACTAAACCAAGTACAGGAGAATCTACGAAAGTACTGCTTCAAAATTAAGTTACTAGACCTGCTATTTTAAACTCAACTTAGGTATTCTCAACTTGGAAAAAAAAAAAAAAGTGCTATTTTTTTTCCTCAAAAGAGGAAAATAATGTTTGAGTTTTTAACCATCACCGTCACCTATAAATGACCTATATTTCTCTATCCTGACTTTCAAAATTAAGCCATAGAAAAGGAAGCAATTTTTTTAATTGACTTAAAACATAATTTCATTGATTAAACCAATATGATTAGAATTTGGAATTCACATACCAGTCCCTTTATTATAATTATTCATTTCTTATCAAGAAACTCATTTGAATCCTGAAAAACCTAGAACAGAATTCATCAAGCTTCAATTTACTGGCTTGCACAGAGGGAGGAAAAAAAAATAGAAAATATCAACAGACTATAAACAACAAAATCCATAGTACTAGAAAACAATTCTTGAGTGTTATGGTGATGAAATTCACCTGTTACAAGCCTCACAAAAATCCATCACGTCCCTTTATCTGGTTACCAAAAGGGCAGGGGGGGTGGGGGGGGGAATGTCATAATTTCACTATTTGGCAAAACAAGAAAACTTAGTTTCTAACATTTGCTGCAAGTCGCTTTCCACTTCCAAATTCTGTTTACCTTGTAACTTTTTTCCACAGAACAGATTTTTCAGGGAAAACAAACTTTTCGTGAGGAAATCTGGAAGGACATAAAATGTCTTCCACTTACGATCACCTAGAGAGGCAAACCCAGTCCTGCTCCGTGCCCCAAGCATCTAGCTTTCAGCCTCTTTATTATCATTGTCAATGAATGGGCCCCAGTCAAATGAAAGCTGCCATTTTAGGGTAAAGACTGGAGGGCTTCTGTTGTGCAACAGCAAGACAAAAACACTCCGCGACAGATGTACTCTGGGGGCTGGGAGGCGGATTCAACTTCGCAGAATCACTGCTCAAGTTATTTCTGAAATAAGAAATTACCTACTACTTACACAGTGCTACAATCTAAACGGAATTATAACTGGGATAAATCAGGTTCCCATGCTGCTAAGATCATAGTCACTACGATTTTTTTTTTTTTTTTGCCATCGTTAGACTAGATCTGTGAGGAAATAAGGATAAGTTTTCTGTGGTTTTTTGTTGTTGTTGTTTCTATTTGATTATTACCTTTAGTTGAGTACTCCCCCCTCCCCTTATCGGGAGAGAATTGGGGGGAAAACACACTCAACCTCTTTGAAAGGTACTGCCCACTGCAAAGACGGCTTAAATGAGAATTTTCAGAAAATAAAAATCAGGGCCTTCACATAATCCTTTAGAAATAAGTTAAAATATTTAATACAGCCCAGAAATCAAGCCCAGAGGATGGACATATTTCAAGATAAGTTCTTTAAATCGATGGCTAGATAATATACAATGGGAAACTATAAAGTATACTTAGCAAGTGGAGAGCTGGATAGTGTATCTAATTCTAGCAATTCAAAAGGAAACTCTCCATGTGGGTTGCTACTTTTCTTTTGTCCATTGTCTGTTTGGAAGAGGGGGAAAAAAACTAGTTTAAAATCGAGGCGTGAACAGTCCCTAAAAGCGACCTCCAGGAAAACCGGCCGCCGGGCAGCAGAAGCACTCCCCGCGCGTCCGCTCGACGGGGGCGCTCACAAAGCCGGCGGGCAGGCGGGCGGCCGCGAGCTCGGGGTGCGCTCCCACGGCGCGGGGCTCCTCGAGGCACAGCCATCCGGAGAAAGGCGGCTCGGTAATGATGGCTGCTCGGGGCCGGCGGCTCCTTCCCCGGAGCCTCCCGACCCCCCGCCCCCCCGCGCCCGGGATCCGCCGCCCTCCCCCCGACCGCTCTCGCCCCGCGCCGACGCGGCCGCCCCGCACCGCAGCCCTCCGGGTGCCCGCGCCCCCGCACCCCCGGTGCCAAACAAACAAACAACGCGTCCCCCACCGCCCTCCTTCCTCTGCCCGCTGACCGCCTGGCCTCCAGCCACCTCGGCCGTTCACGCCCCGAACGGCGGATCTCGGCGGGGGCAGAGCGCACCCGGGCCACCTCGGGGGCCACCTGGTGACACCCCCCCCGGCGTTGACCCCCCGGAGGGCTCGGGGATGGGGGAGCTGAGTTGCCTCCGGGGGCTTAAAGTCGCTATTATGCAGCAGCCGCCGCCGTTGGCCCGGCCAGCTCGGCAAGGTGGGGTCCCCTCCGCGCCGCGCCTCCCCGCGCTCGCCCCGACCCCGCTCCCTTTCTTCTCCTCCTCGCGCACTTGGGAGCCGCCGGGGAGCCCCGGGAGCCCCCGGCTCCGGGCTCGCAACTCCGCGCCCGCGGCCGGCACGGGCCGGGCTCCGGACGCCCCCCGCGCCGCGTGTTCGCGCCGCCCCCGCCCCACGCGGCGCCCCGCGCACTTTCCTCGCCGCCGACCCACCTCGCCCGGTGGCCGTCCCCGCGCGGGCCGGCGCCGCCGCGCCAGGAGGGACGCACTTTGTTCGCGCCGGTGCGGCCGCCGCTCCCGGCGAGCGCGGCGTGGTCGGTCCGGGGCGGGGGGCGGGGGCTGGAGGCGGGGGTCGCCGCCGTCCCCGAGCCGCCGCCTCCGCTGCTCAGCCGCCCCGCGCCCGCGCGTCCATCGCCCACTCGCACTGGAGTTGCAGCCCAACTTTTCCTCCTTCCTTTTTCTTTCGAATGGAGCCGGCAACTCGTGCTCGGCGCCGGCGGGAGGAAACGCGCCCGCGCTCCCCCGCGCGCAGACACGCTCCCTCCTGTCCCCCGTCCCCCCCCACGCCGGCAGCACAACAAAAAGCCATTTACATGCGAGGAAGTGACCCTCGGCCGGACCGCGCGCCGCCGCCGCCGCCGGCCCCGCGGACGCAGGCAAAAGTTGGGTCGCCGGGCGGCGCTCCGGGCGCGGGGTCGGGCCCCGCGGGCGGCGACG
>NC_041228.1:73441230-73447402 GCF_002837175.3 Physeter macrocephalus
GCCGCCGCCGCCGCGGCCCCAGCACGCCAGCGCCTGCGCGCGCCCGGCACGCCTGCGCGCGCCCGAGGCCGCGGGGTCGCGCGCGCCCGCCGCCGGCTCCCTCCTCGCCGCGCCCGCGCCCGCGCGCCGCCACCTGACGTCAGGCGCGCCTGGCATAATTTATGCAAGAATTCGGCCCGGGTGTGGAGGCCGAGGGAGAGGCCGAGAGAAAGGGGGCGGCGCGGGGCTGCGGGGCCGCGGGCCGCGAGGGCGGGCGGGGCGCCACTTCCCGTCCCCGGGCGGGCGCCGGCGCTGCGGGCGGCTCTCCCCGCGGGCCGGTGCGCGGCCGCCGCGCCGCCTTCCCGGCCCGGCTCGCTGGAGCGCTCGGCCGCCGCGCGGCAGCGCCCGGGACGCGGGCTGGAGACGGTGCCACGTTTCCCCGAGCGGCACCTACCCGGGGTCCGGGTGCGCCGCCCGCGGGCAGGAAGCGGCGGTCCGGCCGGCGGCGGTCCTCCCGGCCGCGGCAAGGGGCTTCCGAGGCTGCGCGGACGGACGGCCCCGGCTCGAGGGGTTGGGACGTCCTTTCTGAAATTATCCGTCAACTTGGAACGATTTTCCCACCTGAAATTATTTAGAATGGGCACGTTCCATTTCAGATAGATTTCTCCTGCCTCTCCACGTTGCTTGTCTTAACCTCCTCGTTGACAGGACCGCCGGACCCACCACTAAATCAAAAAGTTTAACTAGATGGCGTTGATTTTGTTGAATTTGTTGCCATGCCAAAAAAGGGAGAGGGAGCTCGATGGTTATGAAACAAAGAAATAGGTTGTGTGCCCATTTTTAAACATGTCAGGACTAGAGTGTTTTAATCATTCTTTGGCCAAAATGGCACTTTTGTATGATCTCCTAGCCTCAATTACCCAAGCCTCTTATTCTATTTCCCTTCCCGGTACAAAATTAATATGAAACCTGGAGAAATTTTTCTTTTACCAATTTTCCTTTTAGGAACTAGATCTAACAAACATTTATCAAGCACCTTTTATATGCAGATACCAAGCAGTTATAATTCTTTTAAACCGTCAACTGTTGTACACTATAAGGTGATTTTATTAGGTAAAAGATTACGTTTATTTTTAAATCAAGGAAGGAACGTAGATCAACCAAACATAGACCTATAATAGATACAGAGGAAAGCGAATTGCTCTTATTGGACTCCAAAATAAACTCAGAAAATTGTAAAGCTATGCAAAATATAATTTCTCCTCATTCAGCGCCTGTAGTGCTAAGACTATCACGATACTTCTACTTGAACCAACGATTAATCAAAACTATTTTGCTATATTACTACTACAACTCTTCAATACCTAAATTTGATTATCCTAGACTTAATCACTAAAACATTTATTTCCTAACATGAGCAATGATTTTTTAAATATTTGTTACATTTTACTGTCATCGATTGAAATGCCGTGGTTTGGGCTTTCTTTCATCATACATTTGGTCTTTTGAAAGAGGTAAATGTTTCATTCAAGGGATTTACAAATAAACAGCAGAAAGAAGGTTGACACTACAGAAAATTCTGACGTTAAAAAAACAGGAAACACTAAAATCAACTTCTACCTTTTTTTATAGTCCATTTCATAAACCAAGAATCAGAATTCCGAGGTTAGGTTTACATTTCCATTAAGTTTATGTCTCTCAGTGAAAGCATGTTGGGGATGATTTGGGGTGTGCTGGGTGGATGGGGGTTAAAGACAGGACACATGTCTGCAAAGAAATCACTAGCAACAGATCATATTAGAGCCCATAAAAGTGGCATATAAGGGATTATCTCTATCCTTTACAATATACGCCGCTCATTGTCAGATGTGCATATATTTCAAGTCAATTTACGAGCTTAAAAAAAATGACATCTACATAAAGTGAAAATATATTAGTTAATTAACAAATAGTATTGAGTCTGAGGAGGTCCCCCTGTGCCCTTGTATGTTTAACTAGAAAGTGAGAGCACCTCCCTTTGAAACATATGAGAAACGGTGAAATAGTACAGCCAAAGCTCAAGGTGGAAACCAACAGCCCTGCAGCCCCTCCCTGGTTTAATCTCCCTCCTCGTCCCACCACAGGTCCAACAGGATGGAGGAGTCTCTAAGCTTTCACAAGTGGTAACGGTGCAGAGCTAGAGGGGCCTTGGGAAGCGGAAGGCCTCAGGGGCAAACTCCTAGGCGGCTCTGGCCTGCTTGAGTCATAACTCCCCCTCCCCCTCCCCCTCCCCCTCCCCCTCCCCCTCCCTCCTCCCTACCCTTTAGCCTCCAATGTTTTCTCTCCATTTGCTTCACTATTGAAGTTTTCCCATTGAGAATAATTTGAATTCACAAGCTTTCCCTGTGAGTATGCAAATTCCTTAGGGAGAGATAAGGGACTCCTGGTCATTCACAGATGAGTGTAAATTAGTTCAATGGGTTGTTTTCCTCCCAACACATAGCTGGGACTAACAAATTTAGAGATTTATTCATTCATTCAACATTGAGTGTCTAAGAAGTTCCAGGCCTTGTTCTAGGTGCTGGAGATACAGTAATGAACAAAACAGAACAATGTTTCTGCCCTCTTGGAGTGTACAGCCTAATCGATTGGTAGTTTTGATTTAGTGCCGAGAGAAAATGGTAACTTTGGAGTCTGAGCCCTTGGAGAATAGGACAGGCTTGAGTTCATTGTAGCCAGAGGGCAGTGGAAAGGTACAAGGGGCCTGGAGGTGGGCCTAGAAGTGGGTGCCCCCAGAAAGCTGTGGAGAAAAATTCCAGAGACAACTTGGCCTGTTACCAAAAAGGTCTTCTAGGCCCCGTGAAATGAATGAAAAGTCTCTTCCAAGAACTCAGACTAACGCTAACTGACCTATAATTTGGCTGCATTACTGCTTAGACAAATAAATATTTGTCTCTGTTTGGAAACATAGTCTAATACCTAACCTCTAATACCCAAACTTTAGAACACTCTCAATTTAAAACTATCTGCTTTTCCCTATCTGCTCTTCCAAATCATTAAAATCAGCTACGCTAATCAATTACACTAATTCCAGCGTTGAGGACTTACTTGATGCATTTTTGGAGCTCATCTTTTGAAACTGTGTTCAGAACCAATTTGCAAGTCATAGAAAATAACTCTCTTTAGTGCCCAATTTCTTTTTTTCCACTAAAAACGATATTATTCTACTTTATCATTTACCAAATTTGTGTCCAAATGATTTTGGCAAGCTCCAGACAGTATATTTTGCCTTTAAATGATGAAGATGGACTGTCATTGAAAATATATAGACTTTAAATAGTATACATGATAGCTATTCACAAAGTTTTAAAAATTTGACTTGTAATAAATTCTGAGTAAAGTACTTTAAATCCATAAAATTAAGAAAAAAGAAAGAAAAGATAGAGAAAAATAAAACTATAGTTATTCAGAGGGCTATAAATGCTAACGAAAGCACCAAAAAGAGAAGTCTGAAAAGCATTTCCTGCATCAGTGGAAGGACAGCATAACCTTCCTGGGTGATGTTTTCATGGGGGAAAGAAACCGGCTGGGTATGGAAGTTCAGCCTCCATATTCCACTGGTAATGGACCTGGTTGCTACTGCCTTTGCAGGCAACTGTCCAGACTGGAAAGGTGAAGATATCAGGTGAAAAGAAAGCCACTGGGGCTACAATCAGGCCACTGCTGGCTCCCAAAGACAGCATGGTTAGCTAAGTTTTAGCAAACATTGATTGAATGCCTTAGCATTGGAGGACACAGTTATCTCCCTATTCACATGGAGCTCATGGTCGGTGGCAGCATAAAGAAGGGAGTGATTCTTGCTGCCCGGAGAGCAGAGCAGCCTTCCTAGAAGAAGGGATTTTTTTTTTTTTTGCCATCGTTAGACTAGATCTGTGAGGAAATAAGGATAAGTTTTCTGTGGTTTTTTGTTGTTGTTGTTTCTATTTGATTATTACCTTTAGTTGAGTACTCCCCCCTCCCCTTATCGGGAGAGAATTGGGGGGAAAACACACTCAACCTCTTTGAAAGGTACTGCCCACTGCAAAGACGGCTTAAATGAGAATTTTCAGAAAATAAAAATCAGGGCCTTCACATAATCCTTTAGAAATAAGTTAAAATATTTAATACAGCCCAGAAATCAAGCCCAGAGGATGGACATATTTCAAGATAAGTTCTTTAAATCGATGGCTAGATAATATACAATGGGAAACTATAAAGTATACTTAGCAAGTGGAGAGCTGGATAGTGTATCTAATTCTAGCAATTCAAAAGGAAACTCTCCATGTGGGTTGCTACTTTTCTTTTGTCCATTGTCTGTTTGGAAGAGGGGGAAAAAAACTAGTTTAAAATCGAGGCGTGAACAGTCCCTAAAAGCGACCTCCAGGAAAACCGGCCGCCGGGCAGCAGAAGCACTCCCCGCGCGTCCGCTCGACGGGGGCGCTCACAAAGCCGGCGGGCAGGCGGGCGGCCGCGAGCTCGGGGTGCGCTCCCACGGCGCGGGGCTCCTCGAGGCACAGCCATCCGGAGAAAGGCGGCTCGGTAATGATGGCTGCTCGGGGCCGGCGGCTCCTTCCCCGGAGCCTCCCGACCCCCCGCCCCCCCGCGCCCGGGATCCGCCGCCCTCCCCCCGACCGCTCTCGCCCCGCGCCGACGCGGCCGCCCCGCACCGCAGCCCTCCGGGTGCCCGCGCCCCCGCACCCCCGGTGCCAAACAAACAAACAACGCGTCCCCCACCGCCCTCCTTCCTCTGCCCGCTGACCGCCTGGCCTCCAGCCACCTCGGCCGTTCACGCCCCGAACGGCGGATCTCGGCGGGGGCAGAGCGCACCCGGGCCACCTCGGGGGCCACCTGGTGACACCCCCCCCGGCGTTGACCCCCCGGAGGGCTCGGGGATGGGGGAGCTGAGTTGCCTCCGGGGGCTTAAAGTCGCTATTATGCAGCAGCCGCCGCCGTTGGCCCGGCCAGCTCGGCAAGGTGGGGTCCCCTCCGCGCCGCGCCTCCCCGCGCTCGCCCCGACCCCGCTCCCTTTCTTCTCCTCCTCGCGCACTTGGGAGCCGCCGGGGAGCCCCGGGAGCCCCCGGCTCCGGGCTCGCAACTCCGCGCCCGCGGCCGGCACGGGCCGGGCTCCGGACGCCCCCCGCGCCGCGTGTTCGCGCCGCCCCCGCCCCACGCGGCGCCCCGCGCACTTTCCTCGCCGCCGACCCACCTCGCCCGGTGGCCGTCCCCGCGCGGGCCGGCGCCGCCGCGCCAGGAGGGACGCACTTTGTTCGCGCCGGTGCGGCCGCCGCTCCCGGCGAGCGCGGCGTGGTCGGTCCGGGGCGGGGGGCGGGGGCTGGAGGCGGGGGTCGCCGCCGTCCCCGAGCCGCCGCCTCCGCTGCTCAGCCGCCCCGCGCCCGCGCGTCCATCGCCCACTCGCACTGGAGTTGCAGCCCAACTTTTCCTCCTTCCTTTTTCTTTCGAATGGAGCCGGCAACTCGTGCTCGGCGCCGGCGGGAGGAAACGCGCTCGCGCTCCCCCGCGCGCAGACACGCTCCCTCCTGTCCCCCGTCCCCCCCCACGCCGGCAGCACAACAAAAAGCCATTTACATGCGAGGAAGTGACCCTCGGCCGGACCGCGCGCCGCCGCCGCCGCCGGCCCCGCGGACGCAGGCAAAAGTTGGGTCGCCGGGCGGCGCTCCGGGCGCGGGTTCGGGCCCCGCGGGCGGCGACGCCGGCGACACGGCCCGGGCGGCGCTGCGCTCCAGCGCCGGCCCCGGCCCCCGCCCGCCCTCGCCCCTCGCCCCGCACACGCCCAACTCCTCGCTCCCAACTCCTCGCGCGGCCCCGGCCCCGGCCCGGAGCGATTTCCTGCCGCCGCCGCCCCTCCCGGGGGCGCCCGGCGAACTCTCGCGCTTACCGGGTCGGGAGGGCGGGCGGGCTCCTCCGCTGCCCTGTGCCGAGGGGGAAACAAAACGCAGAGCGGGCTCCGGAGTTGGCTCGGCGGCCGCGGCCAGGGGGCTGAGTCCTCGGGCGCGGAGTTGGCCGGGGGCGAACGCGTCTCTGGCGAGTTTCAGGGTCTCCGGGTCCCCGGGCCGCCTCCTCAGCGGCGCTCCTTTGTGTAATTGCACTCGATTCAAGTTTAATCCGATAGTTCCCGAGCACGAGCGCGTCCGCACTACCACGGCTCAACCCCCGC
>NC_041228.1:73451249-73455802 GCF_002837175.3 Physeter macrocephalus
GGGGACGCGGGTTCGTGCCCCGGTCCGGGAAGATCCCACGTGCCGCGGAGCGGCTGGGCCCGTGAGCCATGGCCGCTGAGCCTGCGCGTCCGGAGCCTGTGCTCCGCAACGGGAGAGGCCACAGCGGAGGGAGGCCCGCGTACCGCAAAAAAAAAAAAAAAGAAAAGAAAAAAAAAGGAGGCTTGAGGATTTCCTCAGAACAAACAGAGCAGGACAGATGACCACGAGGTCCAGTTGTTTCAAAGCCTAGTGAGCACGGTTCATTGCAAGTGGTTCCATACTGAGTGGAACATGGAGGGTGGTTCCTGCTCAGTCTTCTCTGACTGACCCCCCCCCCCAGGGTGGGTTGGCTGTCCTCTTGTTCACCCATCTCCATCAATACTGGTTTACATTAAATTATAATTCATTCCTGGGACTTCCCTGCCAATAATTAAGACTCCGTGCTTCAAATGCAGGGGGCGTGGGTTTGATCCCTGGTGGGGGAACTAGGATCCCACATGCTGCGCCGCACGGCCTAAATAAATAAATAAATCATTCATTCATTCATTCATTCATTCCTGTCTTATCTTCTCACTGGGTTGTGAGCTACTTGGGGGCAATGGCTGTACCTTTGCACTTTGGCATCCCCAGGTGGCCCAGAGCCCTCACACAAATGGCAGGGTGGCGAGGTAGTAGATTAGACTGGAGAAGTCGATAGGGCCAAGGAGAGGTCTTGACTGCACCCCAAAGGTGCTGGGGGCTCACTGAAGAGTTCAGCAAGAGAGTCACAAGTCAGATCCTTACTTTGAAAGATCTCTGTGATGGGGCAGACTGTGGGAAACGAGAAGCAGGGAGAAAAGAGGAGACCCTCATGAGGCAAGAGAAGGGGAGAAATAAAAGAAATTACCCACATCTTGTATTCTTATTATTGTTCAGACTCAAGACGTTCCAGACAAAGCAGCGCTGCGCGACCACTTCGCCCTGTGGTGGAGGAAGGGGGTGCTCTGTCTGGAAGGAGCACGGTGGGGGGCCATGGGGGCAGTGGTTCCAACGTGACCCTGCCGCCCACCTGGAAGGAAGCATTTGCTTCTTGTCCCCTCAGTCACCGGCTCCAACTTCTGTGACTTATCGCCAGACTTATCCTAAGTCATGTCGAGCAACACCTAAACTCTCTCATCTCTATTTCTAGACTAATCAATGGAAATTCATGGTGCTAACTTAGACAATTATAAGATACTTTTACAAAACATTAAAAGTGGGAAAACACAGTGTTTTATTCATTCAACAGTTATTGAGCACTTGCTGTGCATCACACACTGTGCTGGGCGCTCTGAAAATAAAAATAAAGCCACCCCTGCCCTGGAGGAGCTCTCTGAATCTAGTAGGGGTGACAGACATTGAAGCCTGTCACTACAATTAAAATGTGTACAATCGCGGTACTATGGGGTGCCTGACTGCTCGGGAGAAGAGACACCTCATTTTGCTTCCACCCAGAGAGGCAGGGGAGGCTTCACGGAGGATATGACATTTAATCTGAGTCTTCAAGGACTCTGCAGATGGCACGGGTGTGGAGGTACACCAGGCAGGAAAACTGTCTGAGACATCCATGGGGCAGATGGCTGGTGTCGGCACCGCAAGTAATTTGGCTCAGAGCACAGCATACACGGGGAAAGGGCGGAAAATGAGAATGGAGATAAAAGTAGGGCCAGGTCAGAAAGAGTTTAGTAGCATATTAAGAAATCTTTACTTTATTCCATAGGTGGTTGTCAGCAGGAAAATGATCAGGACAAGTATGGATGTCCCGGCCAAACCTCAGAGCGGGGAGGCAATGAGCAGACGTTGGTGATAGTCAAAGTACAGCATGATGAGGCCCTTGACCAGGGCAGCATTCAAGGTGATGGAGATAAAGGAATAAATGTGAGAGACATTTAGGTGACATACTTGATAAGATTTGGTGAATGACTGATTGTTGATAAGTGGATGAAAGGGAGGAGATGAAGATTCACTTCTAAGTTCCCTCCTTGAGTGACTGGTAAGTAGACGCATCATTATCCAAGATAAGGAATAAGCGGAACGAAGTCTATGGAAGAACAACACAGTGCTTTGCTGTGTGTGAATTAGAGGTGCTCTGTGGAATATTTAAATGGGGCTGTCCATTAGTAAGAGATGAGAACTTAGAAGATCGATCTGCTTTAGAAATGTAGGTGTAAGAATTATGAGGTATGAACGGTACTTAAATCCATTGGAATGGATGTTTGGAAAAATATGCAACATTGGAGGAAAGCAGGATGACAACAGGAATCTTTAAAATCCCAGGTTTTCTCAGTTGTTTATCATTGTATATCAAACCACCCCAGACCTTAGTGGCTTAAAACAAAAAGATATTATTTATGTGATGGGTTATCTGGAGTTGGGCTCAGCTGGAAAACGCGCCGCCACCTGACGTCAGGCGCGCCTGGCATAATTTATGCAAGAATTCGGCCCGGGTGTGGAGGCCGAGGGAGAGGCCGAGAGAAAGGGGGCGGCGCGGGGCTGCGGGGCCGCGGGCCGCGAGGGCGGGCGGGGCGCCACTTCCCGTCCCCGGGCGGGCGCCGGCGCTGCGGGCGGCTCTCCCCGCGGGCCGGTGCGCGGCCGCCGCGCCGCCTTCCCGGCCCGGCTCGCTGGAGCGCTCGGCCGCCGCGCGGCAGCGCCCGGGACGCGGGCTGGAGACGGTGCCACGTTTCCCCGAGCGGCACCTACCCGGGGTCCGGGTGCGCCGCCCGCGGGCAGGAAGCGGCGGTCCGGCCGGCGGCGGTCCTCCCGGCCGCGGCAAGGGGCTTCCGAGGCTGCGCGGACGGACGGCCCCGGCTCGAGGGGTTGGGACGTCCTTTCTGAAATTATCCGTCAACTTGGAACGATTTTCCCACCTGAAATTATTTAGAATGGGCACGTTCCATTTCAGATAGATTTCTCCTGCCTCTCCACGTTGCTTGTCTTAACCTCCTCGTTGACAGGACCGCCGGACCCACCACTAAATCAAAAAGTTTAACTAGATGGCGTTGATTTTGTTGAATTTGTTGCCATGCCAAAAAAGGGAGAGGGAGCTCGATGGTTATGAAACAAAGAAATAGGTTGTGTGCCCATTTTTAAACATGTCAGGACTAGAGTGTTTTAATCATTCTTTGGCCAAAATGGCACTTTTGTATGATCTCCTAGCCTCAATTACCCAAGCCTCTTATTCTATTTCCCTTCCCGGTACAAAATTAATATGAAACCTGGAGAAATTTTTCTTTTACCAATTTTCCTTTTAGGAACTAGATCTAACAAACATTTATCAAGCACCTTTTATATGCAGATACCAAGCAGTTATAATTCTTTTAAACCGTCAACTGTTGTACACTATAAGGTGATTTTATTAGGTAAAAGATTACGTTTATTTTTAAATCAAGGAAGGAACGTAGATCAACCAAACATAGACCTATAATAGATACAGAGGAAAGCGAATTGCTCTTATTGGACTCCAAAATAAACTCAGAAAATTGTAAAGCTATGCAAAATATAATTTCTCCTCATTCAGCGCCTGTAGTGCTAAGACTATCACGATACTTCTACTTGAACCAACGATTAATCAAAACTATTTTGCTATATTACTACTACAACTCTTCAATACCTAAATTTGATTATCCTAGACTTAATCACTAAAACATTTATTTCCTAACATGAGCAATGATTTTTTAAATATTTGTTACATTTTACTGTCATCGATTGAAATGCCGTGGTTTGGGCTTTCTTTCATCATACATTTGGTCTTTTGAAAGAGGTAAATGTTTCATTCAAGGGATTTACAAATAAACAGCAGAAAGAAGGTTGACACTACAGAAAATTCTGACGTTAAAAAAACAGGAAACACTAAAATCAACTTCTACCTTTTTTTATAGTCCATTTCATAAACCAAGAATCAGAATTCCGAGGTTAGGTTTACATTTCCATTAAGTTTATGTCTCTCAGTGAAAGCATGTTGGGGATGATTTGGGGTGTGCTGGGTGGATGGGGGTTAAAGACAGGACACATGTCTGCAAAGAAATCACTAGCAACAGATCATATTAGAGCCCATAAAAGTGGCATATAAGGGATTATCTCTATCCTTTACAATATACGCCGCTCATTGTCAGATGTGCATATATTTCAAGTCAATTTACGAGCTTAAAAAAAATGACATCTACATAAAGTGAAAATATATTAGTTAATTAACAAATAGTATTGAGTCTGAGGAGGTCCCCCTGTGCCCTTGTATGTTTAACTAGAAAGTGAGAGCACCTCCCTTTGAAACATATGAGAAACGGTGAAATAGTACAGCCAAAGCTCAAGGTGGAAACCAACAGCCCTGCAGCCCCTCCCTGGTTTAATCTCCCTCCTCGTCCCACCACAGGTCCAACAGGATGGAGGAGTCTCTAAGCTTTCAGAAGTGGTAACGGTGCAGAGCTAGAGGGGCCTTGGGAAGCGGAAGGCCTCAGGGGCAAACTCCTAGGCGGCTCTGGCCTGCTTGAGTCATAACTCCCCCTCCCCCTCCCCCTCCCCCTCCCCCTCCCCCTCCC
>NC_041228.1:73457305-73472983 GCF_002837175.3 Physeter macrocephalus
GGGGACGCGGGTTCGTGCCCCGGTCCGGGAAGATCCCACGTGCCGCGGAGCGGCTGGGCCCGTGAGCCATGGCCGCTGAGCCTGCGCGTCCGGAGCCTGTGCTCCGCAACGGGAGAGGCCACAGCGGAGGGAGGCCCGCGTACCGCAAAAAAAAAAAAAAAGAAAAGAAAAAAAAAGGAGGCTTGAGGATTTCCTCAGAACAAACAGAGCAGGACAGATGACCACGAGGTCCAGTTGTTTCAAAGCCTAGTGAGCACGGTTCATTGCAAGTGGTTCCATACTGAGTGGAACATGGAGGGTGGTTCCTGCTCAGTCTTCTCTGACTGACCCCCCCCCCCAGGGTGGGTTGGCTGTCCTCTTGTTCACCCATCTCCATCAATACTGGTTTACATTAAATTATAATTCATTCCTGGGACTTCCCTGCCAATAATTAAGACTCCGTGCTTCAAATGCAGGGGGCGTGGGTTTGATCCCTGGTGGGGGAACTAGGATCCCACATGCTGCGCCGCACGGCCTAAATAAATAAATAAATCATTCATTCATTCATTCATTCATTCCTGTCTTATCTTCTCACTGGGTTGTGAGCTACTTGGGGGCAATGGCTGTACCTTTGCACTTTGGCATCCCCAGGTGGCCCAGAGCCCTCACACAAATGGCAGGGTGGCGAGGTAGTAGATTAGACTGGAGAAGTCGATAGGGCCAAGGAGAGGTCTTGACTGCACCCCAAAGGTGCTGGGGGCTCACTGAAGAGTTCAGCAAGAGAGTCACAAGTCAGATCCTTACTTTGAAAGATCTCTGTGATGGGGCAGACTGTGGGAAACGAGAAGCAGGGAGAAAAGAGGAGACCCTCATGAGGCAAGAGAAGGGGAGAAATAAAAGAAATTACCCACATCTTGTATTCTTATTATTGTTCAGACTCAAGACGTTCCAGACAAAGCAGCGCTGCACGACCACTTCGCCCTGTGGTGGAGGAAGGGGGTGCTCTGTCTGGAAGGAGCACGGTGGGGGGCCATGGGGGCAGTGGTTCCAACGTGACCCTGCCGCCCACCTGGAAGGAAGCATTTGCTTCTTGTCCCCTCAGTCACCGGCTCCAACTTCCGTGACTTATCGCCAGACTTATCCTAAGTCATGTCGAGCAACACCTAAACTCTCTCATCTCTATTTCTAGACTAATCAATGGAAATTCATGGTGCTAACTTAGACAATTATAAGATACTTTTACAAAACATTAAAAGTGGGAAAACACAGTGTTTTATTCATTCAACAGTTATTGAGCACTTGCTGTGCATCACACACTGTGCTGGGCGCTCTGAAAATAAAAATAAAGCCACCCCTGCCCTGGAGGAGCTCTCTGAATCTAGTAGGGGTGACAGACATTGAAGCCTGTCACTACAATTAAAATGTGTACAATCGCGGTACTATGGGGTGCCTGACTGCTCGGGAGAAGAGACACCTCATTTTGCTTCCACCCAGAGAGGCAGGGGAGGCTTCACGGAGGATATGACATTTAATCTGAGTCTTCAAGGACTCTGCAGATGGCACGGGTGTGGAGGTACACCAGGCAGGAAAACTGTCTGAGACATCCATGGGGCAGATGGCTGGTGTCGGCACCGCAAGTAATTTGGCTCAGAGCACAGCATACACGGGGAAAGGGCGGAAAATGAGAATGGAGATAAAAGTAGGGCCAGGTCAGAAAGAGTTTAGTAGCATATTAAGAAATCTTTACTTTATTCCATAGGTGGTTGTCAGCAGGAAAATGATCAGGACAAGTATGGATGTCCCGGCCAAACCTCAGAGCGGGGAGGCAATGAGCAGACGTTGGTGATAGTCAAAGTACAGCATGATGAGGCCCTTGACCAGGGCAGCATTCAAGGTGATGGAGATAAAGGAATAAATGTGAGAGACATTTAGGTGACATACTTGATAAGATTTGGTGAATGACTGATTGTTGATAAGTGGATGAAAGGGAGGAGATGAAGATTCACTTCTAAGTTCCCTCCTTGAGTGACTGGTAAGTAGACGCATCATTATCCAAGATAAGGAATAAGCGGAACGAAGTCTATGGAAGAACAACACAGTGCTTTGCTGTGTGTGAATTAGAGGTGCTCTGTGGAATATTTAAATGGGGCTGTCCATTAGTAAGAGATGAGAACTTAGAAGATCGATCTGCTTTAGAAATGTAGGTGTAAGAATTATGAGGTATGAACGGTACTTAAATCCATTGGAATGGATGTTTGGAAAAATATGCAACATTGGAGGAAAGCAGGATGACAACAGGAATCTTTAAAATCCCAGGTTTTCTCAGTTGTTTATCATTGTATATCAAACCACCCCAGACCTTAGTGGCTTAAAACAAAAAGATATTATTTATGTGATGGGTTATCTGGAGTTGGGCTCAGCTGGAAAAACCTGGGGTAGTTGACATTCTCTCTCTCTCTCTCTCTCTCTCTCTCTCTCTCTCTCCCTCTCTTTCTCTTCACTTGGTCTTTCATCTTAGTCATCCAGAAAACAAGGAAGTTTCTGAGGAGTGTCCCAAGAAGGCAAACCCCAAGACACAAGCCTTATCGAGCCTCTGCTGACTTCATGTTTGCTGATGTTCCACTGGCCGAAGCAAGTCACATGGTGCAGCCCAGGCTCAACTCCCGGGGAACCCAGAGGAGTGATTCACTGGGACCATTACTTATCCATGTAAAACACATGTTACAAGATTGGCAGAAAAAATATTTAAGGGAGACATCAAAAGAGAAGCCATTGGAGAAAACGTATGAAGATTTGTCTGAAAGAAAGAGTAAGACATCAAGGAAACAGAGTTTCTAGAAGGGAAGGGGCAATAGAGCCAAGTGTCACAGAGAGAACAGGTAGGGAAGGAATAAAAAGTGTTCATGGGACTTGGCCTTTGTTAACCTTTCCAGTTTCAAGCGTTGAGGGTAAAAACTGAATCACAGAGGGGAGAGAAAGTGAATGGGCGTTGAGGAAGTATAGGCAGAAGATGAAGATTCCAGACTCTTTTCTCAGAAAGTTGGTTATGAAATGAAGAAAAGATGGGGCAGTATCTAGAGGAGAACTCACATTAAAGAGAGGGTAATAGTTTTTTTTGTTGTTTGTTTTTTTTTTAAAGATCAGGGTGATATGCATTACTTTAGAGTAAGAGATGGGAACTGGGATAGGACAGAAAGGCCTATGTGGAGGAACAAGCGTCCAGCTGATGATTGATGAGAAGAGCAACACCTGTTTTTTTTTTAATCAAAGAAAGGCTGGTGAAAATGGCAATAAGTTTGTAGGTTGGAGTAGAGAGAGATGACAGAAAGTTAAGCGAATGCATTTATAATAGCTTCTGGTTTTCTTCTTAATTCAGTGGTTAGTCATCTACTGAAATTGAAATGCTCATGAATGGTCAAGAGATTGGAGGCAAGGGTTTAACTTTTGGAACAGTCTCCACGGGGAAGAAAGAAGCTGTGAAAAGAAAGTAGAAGGACCCTCCCTGAGCCCTGAGAGTCCTCGAGTCCTGAGCTGAGACTGTAGAGGCACCAACTTGTTATGCAGCTTTCTTAAGTGATGTTCCCCCCGGGGGAAAAGGGGTATAACTGGAGAATTTCGAGGTTCACTAGTCATTGTGGTCTGTGGAGACCCAGACCCAGACCACATAACGAGCAGGGTTCCCAGGGACCAGGTAAGATCAGCTTGCATTATTCCCAGGAGTCATGAAGTAGCGACAGTCACGGGTCCTCTGTTTAAATGTGGGTTATAAGCTGTATATGATTATATTATAATATGATATGCAGAGATTTCTGGCCATCTCCAGTCCTCTTTGGGGAAATAAATATGTTAACAAAAACAAAGAAATAACTAAGTATGTCTCGTCTCCCCTTTATTCCCTTAAGTCCCTGGGTGGCTGGTTGGCTCATTTGGTTGGATTCCAGTGTTAACCAGGCCAAGGCCTTGGGTGCTGTTTCTGTTATGGTGATCTCAGCAGTGTCAGTGTCGTACAGGGGGACATCATATAATCATTGCAAGTTCTTGGACAATTCCAGGCTGAACTATGTCAAACTCAGAGTTGTGCTTTGCTATGTAAAATGAGAACAGGTCATAATTTAAGGTTACCTAATTCCATAACCCACGTGTCAGACCTCATGATACTCCTACGTTTAACTCTGGTTTAGGTATTTGCCAAAAACTATTGCTAGCATGTGGTACTCCAGCTCTTTTCCTCCTTGGTCAAAATATTCACAGTAGAAAAAATATTAGATTTGGGTTTTGCAGATCACGCACATGTAACCCTCTTTTACAGATGAGGAACCTGCGGCTTGAGAGGTTGCCCTGCTGTGAATGACAAAGGTGGGATCCAAACCTAGGTTTTCTCAACCCCAAAGAGAAATCCAACAGCTGCGAAAAGATGCCTTGCCTTTGTCACGATCTGCTGTGAACTGAACTCCTTTACCTCCAGTTGTGTACACTCTCCTCTGCTCTAAAGGGAGAAAAGCCACATTTGACAGACAAGTCTGCACCCTGATTTTTACAAGATCTTCTTTAGGCTGCAGCTCTGCATAAGACGGACTTGAGAACGATGCAACCAATTATGACGAATGACTTCTCCCGGGTGGAAACACAAGCTACTCTCTGCTCACCGCTCCACAGTGAAATACGGTAGTCATGGAACCCGCCCATCCAGTACAGCCCTCAGATTTGTGAGAGGTTGGTTCAGGACCAGCACCTAGTACAGTGCCTGACATAGAGGAGACACATGACAAATGTTTACGGAATGAGTGTTGCATTTAAGGTGCTAGGATGGCCGGATACAGAAAGGCAGGAATCATTAAAAAAAAAAAAAAAAAATTCTGTGTACTTGAATCTGAAAGGAGAAACATTCTTAATTTTATCTTAATTTGTAATTTAACAGAGTTAACTTCCTCCAAAGTAATTACTTGTTAATATGTTTCTAATGTGTTTCTAATGGTGACGGAGCTGCTATACTGGGGCTTTTCATTTAGAAAGCTAGCAAGACTCTGTATTAACCGTCACCTAAGTGCTCCTCTCGGCAGTTTCTCTGGATGTCATTCCACACGCTGACCTCGGTTCTCAGGCAGAGCTTCCTGGGATCGGAACGGCAGGAGCTGAGCGGACTCGGGGCGGCACACCACCCGCCGCGTCCCTGTCCCCCCAGGCCCTCACAAGCCACTGCCCTTGAGTCACTCCTAAGTCACCTGGGTTGAAAGTCACAGAAGTATGGCTACACGTGTTTCACCAACAGCCTATTTCTTTATTGCCCCTCTCAGGAAAAGAAAATGTAATATTAGCAGACCCCTCCCACCAAGGGTCAGATAGTCCATGTGAGCTCGGAGCCGGTACAGATCGAGGCAGCGGAACAAAAATGACTACGTTGGGGGAACAATACCACGTTCTACAATAATATACATTTCCCTTGCCTCATATCTTTTAGAAATAGTGGTAAAATATATATAATATCATTTGAACCAGTTTTAAGTGTGCAAGCCAGGGTCATTAAGTACATTCACAGTGTTGCGCAACTATCAGCTCCATCCATCTCTAGAACCTTTTCATCATCCCAAACAGAAACTCTGTCCCCACTAGACATTAACTCCCCATTCTCCCCTTCCTGGTGACCTCCATTCTATTCTCTGTCCCTATCAATTGGCCAAGTCCAGGTGCCTCATATAAGCGGACTCATATTTGTCCTTTTGCATCTGGCTTATTTCACTTAGCACAATGTTTTCAAAGTTCATCTATGCTGTAGCTTGTGGTAGAATTTCCTTGCTTTTTAAGACTGAATAATATTCCATTGTATATATAGACACACTTTAAAAAAAATTTTATTTTATTTATTTTTTTATACAGCAGGTTCTTATTAGTTATCTATTTTATACATATTAGTGTATACATGTCAATCCCAATCTCCCAATTCATCTCACCACCACCACCACCATCCCCGCCATTTTCCCCCCCTGGTGTCCATATGTCTGTTCTCTACATCTGTGTCTCTATTTCTGCCCTGCACACGGGTTCATCTGTACCATCTTTCTAGGTTCCACATATATGCGTTAATATACGATATTTGTTTTTCTCTTTCTGACTTACTTCACTCTATATGACAGTCTCTAGATCCATCCACGTCTCTACAAATGACCCAACTGCGTTCCTTTTTATGGCTGAGCAATATTCCATTGTATGTATGTACCACATCTTCTTTAGCCATTCGTCTGTCAGTGGGCATCTAGGTTGCTTCCACGACCTGGCTGCTGTAAACAGTGCTGCAGTGAACACTGGGGTGAAAGTTAGACACACTTTCTTTATCCATTCCTCTGTCGATGGGAACTTGGACTGTTTCCACCTTGTAGCTGTTATGCATAATGCATCTATGAAGATGGGTGTAGCCTCATCTTTTTTTCAGACTAAGACCCCTCCAGCGGAGGTCCTGCACTTTGTAACTCCTCCTTGCCTGAGAGCGCTTCAAGCCAGTTCCTTCACCCATGCCTGGTGAAGGCCTCGCCCCCCGTGAGCGGAACAGAGACTGGCTCCCACGTGCACTGCCACGCTCTCTCCTTGGGGTGCTTCTCTTGGTCCTGCAGATTCCCTGCTCCTGACTCTGGACGTGGGGCCTCGGCAGGATTCAGTGCCTCCCTGGAAGCCCCGCCACAGGCTCAGGCCCCCTCAGCCCCATCTTCATCAGCTGAGACCTAGTATATCTCAAGGTCAAGCCTAAACCATGGCAAGTGCCAGCGAAAGATGGACCTGGTTGACTGGCTAGCGCTATAAGACTTTCCCAAGTTACTCCTAAAACATTTGTATAAAGTAGAATTACTTTCTGCTTGACTACTTACTGATATAAGTTGACAATCAGTTATTTATTAAGCTTTTCCTGTGTGGAAGGTACCATACTCTGGATCTGTGGAGGACTACACTAAATGTGGTTATGTTCCTTCCATTGCCCTCCGAAAGAGTACATTTAATCAGAGAGACATGGGCCATGATGGTGTAACCAATCAAATAAATTAGGGTTTATCTTTACTATAGAAGCTGCACAGGTATTAGAAAGAATGAGGTAGATATTCATGTACTGATGTGCTATAATCTCCAAGCTATACTGTTGTATGAAAAAAAAAAGTCTAGGGACCTCCCTGGCGGTCCAGTGGTTAAGACTCTGCACTTCCACTGCAGGGGCCGAGGGTTCGATCCCTGGTCAGGGAACTAAGATCCCGCAAGCCATGTGGAGCCACCGGAAAAAAAGAGTCTAGATGCAGAAGAATGTATATGGTATGTTCATAGCTGTGGCAAAAGGACAGAGGATTTATAAGTACACACATATATACATATATGTACCTATATGTGTGCATACATATACATTCATGTGTGTGTTTATAAATTCATAGGTGTGTCTGGAATGATACACAAAAGACCAGCAGTAGCCGTTGTCTCTGAGGCAATTGTGGACGGCAAAAACCTTTTTCCTGTGCAACTGTCTTGTACTGTTTGAATTTTCTACTGTGTGCACAAGTTACCCTCAAATTTTAAAAAAATGTTTATAAAACTAACAATAAAAGAGAGTGCATGGGAGGTAGTAAATGAGTAGTGTACAAACAACACGAAAGGCTCTCAGAGGAAGGAAAGCTTGCTCTAGGCTGCAGCAGTCAGGACGGTTCATGGGGGAGGAGAGGACATTTGAACTGAGGTATCTGGGGTGAGTGGGCTTTGGGGAGAGGGGGGTGCTGGTGGGACAGTAGGATGAGGCAGCATTCCAATCAGAAGGCACAGAATAAGCAAACTTGGAGTCGTATGGGGTAAATCAATCGACCTGTGCCTGGGTGGAGGAATGTAGTAGCATTTTATTTACTTAAGGTACACACGGGCTCATTCCAAAATGCATTTGAGGAAGCTTATAAGATAATTAACAGCACAAAATTATTAAAGTAGAAGTAGAATCTGAACTCAGGACCTCGGAGAAAATATAAAATTCCTAACCAAAAAAATTAACCGGTTATTGCGCTTTGCAATTGTACAATATCTGAGCCTCCTGACGGCCAGGGTAAAAAGTGAAAGTATAAATCCATAGCTTTTCCTATGGATAGAAGGATGTCATACCAGCTCTTTGAAAACCAGTTCTTTCTGCCGAATTTTACAAGAACGTGTCACATGGGAATTCTCATGGAAGGTAGTAAGTTGTGTCCCCTGGCAGGAGCCGTGTCAGCAGGGTCATGTTCAAGAGCGTCTTGGTTGAAAGTCATCCAGGATGCAGAGGGTCACTGATCTTACCTCAACAAAGTTCTTGGAAGAGTGGATAGATACCATGTCTCCTAGAGAATTTTCCCTGAATGTCCCCTCTCTCGGCTGGGAGTTCTTTGTGTTGTTGGGTGTTTGTGTGTTTGGCTTGTAATTAGAGCCAGAAGGCGGGTTTACATGAGGGCAGAGCCTAAGTGGCTGGCAATCTGTATTCTGGTTGACGGCCAGGCGCATGTTTTGGGACCAGACAAACACAAGTGTGAACACCCCACCAGGAAAGCCGAGAAAGCTAGCAAGCAGGGTTTTGCCAGGGTGACAGGCAACTTTGCCTTCCCCCGAGGGCCATAGGTGTCCCTTGAGACAAATCCAGGATTATCCTCAGAAAGAAGCTTTGCCTTACTCCACTGCTTGAGTAAGTGTTTGTTTGACGCTCCAATATTCAACACTAAAAGAAGATGTCAGGTATGACCTTGGTCCGGTGGCAGTTTAGAAGTGGAAGTGAGGAAAGAGAGACCAGTGGGGGGAGGGAATTGTAATATTTTTAAAGCCTTTATGAGGGCAATGGGTGTGAGAATCAAGGGGCAAGGATGCTAACATCCTATAGAGAGAGAACTGGAGGGTCTTTGTGACTGAATATGGGAGCCAAGGGAAAGTGGAGGGCGGCCCTGAGACCAGGGGCCCAAGCCATTTAAAAGGACAACAGAAATGGCCGAAACAGAGACCGCGTCAAGAGGGAAACCTTGGGCGGGGGAAGATAAATTTATTTTTAGACGTGCTGATTTTGAGATGATGGCCAAATATCAGTTAGCTGAAGATAAAGGGATGAAGCTGGACACAGACTTGGAAGCCATCTAAATAAATGAGATTCTTTTTTTTTTTTTTTGCGGTACGCGGGCCTCTCACTACTGTGGCCCCTCCCGTTGCGGAGCACAGGCTCCGGACGCGCAGGCCCAGCGGCCACGGCTCACGGGCCCAGCCGCTCCGCGGCACGTGGGATCTTCCCGGACCGGGGCACGAACCCGCGTCCCCTGCATCGGCAGGCGGACTCTCAACCGCTGCGCCACCAGGGAAGCCCCAATAGATGAGCTTCTTGATGGAGGGACATCATTTCACCTTTGAAATCATCTTGCCAAAAAAATGGACTTGAATCAGCTCACACCTCTAGATCTGACTATAGCTTATTGGAAATTTGGGTGGGTGGAGGGGAGCATCGTGTTAAACAACCCCATGGGGATGTGATCAGCAAAATCCAGAATGTGGATTTTGAGCACCAGTGAGCTGGTGTTTTCCACAAATAAACTTCCCGGGCGAGGTGGTGCAGGGGAATAAAAAAGGGGAATCAAATGATTAAGGGTGATTTCAAGAGCACAGTGTGTGGAGCTTGTTTGGATCCTGATCGGAACAAAGCAACTCTTTAAAAAATTTATGAGACAACTGAGGAAATATGACCTGATTGGATATTTGCTGATATTAAGGGATTCTTTTTCATTTTTAGACATATTAATGTTTTTGCGGTTAAGGCTTTTTTTTAAGGATCCTTATATTTTAAAAAATATACTGGAATATTTACAGATGAACTGATATGATTTCTGAGATTTGCTTCAAAATAATCCAGTGGTGGGTCATGAGGAATGGCGGGGTACAGACGCAACAAGCGTGGCTGAACGTGGGTGACTGTTGGACTTGGGTGATGGTGCCTGGGGGCAGGGGAGGGGTTCACTACATGATTCTCCCTATCTCTCTGCGTGTTTAGCTGTTCCATAATAAAGAGGTGAAGAATAAATGAATAAAAGAGAGTGTTCACTCCGTGAAAGAACATTGCTTTGTAAAAGTAAATGTCTATAGACAGGGAGCAGAAAGTCCTAGGAAAGTCTCATATTTAAGGTGAAATCAGGAAATGAGGAAAAACAGGTGGAGGAGAAGCAGTGTGCTGTCCCGGTTTGGAATTCAGCAAACGTGTGTTTGAGTTTAGCTCTAACTCTTACTAGCTTTGTCATCATGAGCACATTGTTGACCTCTGTACACCGACAAGCCTCGGTTTCCTTATCTGTAAAGTGGGGATAATAATTGCATCTCCCTCACAGAGTCAGTACTCTGTGGGTTAAAGGAAATTATGTATATAAGGCACCTTACCTCCTGCCTGACACAAAAGAAGTGCTCATTAAACATTAGCTGCTAGCACTGATGTTTTATTGCTTATCAGAGTGGTCGTGAAAGGTAAGAAAAGAACCAGAGTATGTAGTGTGTTGGAAGGCAAGAGGAGATTTTGATGGAAGGACAATGACCTGAGTGTCGTGTTCTAATCCAGGAATCTGGTGCCTTCATCGGATGAGGTAATTTGGAGGTCACTGATGATCACAAAGATGTGGTGTGTGCCATCCGGTGACAAGGAATCGAGTTAGGAGCGGTGATGAAACACTGGGAGCAGTGGATACTGTGTATTTCCTTATTCGGCGATGAAAGAAAGGAAAGGGATAGAGCAGCAAAGACAAGAGCGCCCTTCCTCAAAGTATAGGAGCTCTCGCAAGTCTGCAGGAGGAGAGGAAGAAGCCTACGGGGAGGGAGGATGGAGGATGCTGAGCCTGGAGCAGTGTCCTCAGCTGCAGAGGAGGGAAGGAGGGCCAGCCCTGCCATGACTAGAGATTCTGGGGAGGTGATTTACAGTGAGTTAGGTTTGGAGGATGAAAACAGGACAAAGCCGTAAGAGCAATCAGGGTTTCCGAGGACGCTGGAAGGGACTGGGAGGGAGGAAAAATAAGGGAAGGAAAAAAGATCAGATGGAGAAGGGAGAACGTTGGAATGAGAGTGAAAGAGAGACTAGGTGAGTGAAGGGCTTGCCATGTGGGCCGGTGTCTGAGGCTACAAGGCTGGTTACAAGCAAGAGCAGGTTTGTAGTGCAGACTGGGGTCCCCTGCAAGCAACGTCTGCAGCCTGTCCAGTGGCAGAGATTGTGGCCTCTGATGACACCACCTCTTGGGTGATTGGAGAAGGGCGTCCACAGTGGCCCGTGGAGGAGCAGAGACCTCCAGCTTCCCGGGGTGGAACTGCAGGTGCTCAAGGATGGGAAGGGCTAGGAACATGCCCCAGAGAGCCGAGCCAGAGAGAAATAGGACAAAGCCAAGCTGGCCCACGAGACTCAGGGGCTAGACAAGATGTGTTAAAACATGACATCCTGCCTTTGTTCCTACTGAGCTCTTTCTCTACTGACACCCCTCACCTCCACCCCCTCTCTCCCCACCTCTGAGCCTCATTCTAAGGACACAGTGACAGCACTTGTTTCTTTCATTGCCTGGTAATAGGAGAAAACCTGGAAATTTAGGGATTTGCTTAATGTGAAAACTCCTGAGTCTAAATGTCATGACTGGGGACTTCCCTGGCGGTCCAATGGTTAAGAATCCGCCTTCCAATGCAGGGGACACAGGTTCGATCCCTAGTTGAGGAACTAAGATCCCACATGCTGCGGGGCAACTAAGTCTGTGCGCCACAACTACAGAGCCCGCACACCGCAACAAAAGATCCCATGTGTCGCAACGAAGACCCGACGCAGCCTAAATAAATAAATATCAAAAATAGGGGCTTCCCTGGTGGTGCAGTGGTTGAGAGTCCGCCTGCCGATGCAGGGGACACGGGTTCGTGCCCCGGTCTGGGAAGATCCCACGTGCCGCGGAGCGGCTGGCCCGTGAGCCATGGCCGCTGAGCCTGCGCGACTGGAGCCTGTGCTCCACAACGGGAGAGGCCACGACAGTGAGAGGACCACGTACCGCAAAAAAAAAAAAAGTCATGACTTTTCAACAAAGGAGATTAGGAGCTGGGAAGAATACATCTGAAATCTAGATTCATCTGAATTATGGTATTGACATAGTTATATCTTTTTTAAACTCAGGCATGGCCTACCCTTCATTTTGTCCCCCAATATTCATTGCCCCTCTTCTTCCATACCAATGGGATTTTTAGCTGGGTACACAACTGCTAAAAACAAAGATCGTGTGTCTCAGCCTCCCTTGCAGCTACATGTGACTGAGCCAGCCCAACAATATATAAGCAAGAATGTTGGATGTGAGCGTCTGAGGAGCTTCCAGAAAGACAGTTGGTGTGCGCCCTACACCCTTTCTTGATTCCTTCCTGGAATTCCAGCCTAGCCTCTGTCTTGAGCACAAAGACAGTGGCACAGCCTCTGGATGGCCAAGTGAAGCTGAAAGAGAATTGACCCCTGAAGACTTGGAGTGAGATGCATATCAGCCCAACTCTATCTGTACTTGAACTTGTGCAGAATTGGGATCAAACTTCTATTTTGTTTATGCTAATGCTTATCTGAGGATTTTCGGTTATGTTCAGCCAAACCTAATTCTTTTTTAAAAAATATTTATTTATTTTATTTTTTTGTTTTATTTATTTTTTTGGCTGTGTTGGGTCTTAGTTGCGGCATGCGGGATCTTCGTTGAGGCATATGGGATCTTTTGTTGCGGTGTGTGGGCTTCTCTCTAGTTGTGGCATTCGGGTTTTGTCTCTCTAGTTGTGGAGCACGGGCTCCAGAGCACATGGGCTCTGTCGTTGTGGCACGTGGGTTCCAGGGCACGTGGGCTCTGTAGTTTGTGGCTCGCGGGCTCTCTCATTAGGTGCACGAGCTCAATAGTTGTGGCACGCAGGCTTAGTTGCCCCGTGGCATGTGGGATCTTAGTTCCCTGACCAGAGATCTAACCCACGCCCTCTGCATTGGAAGGTGGATTCCTTACCACTGGACCACCAGGGAAGTCCCTGGCCAAACCTAATTCTAATTGGTATACCAAGTATTAAGATTAACTAGTCTTTGGTTAAAAAAAAAAAGATAACATAAAAGGTAATGACAATATTTATAAGAAGAGGATAAAATTATAGAAATAAAATTTTAAGCCAAATTATCATCAGTTAGAACAAACCTATAACAATGTGTTCTTAAAAGTATATTCAGCGACTTATTCAACAATTGTATTGTGTTGGGGCCTGTATCAGACTGGGAGGATGCCATTATGAAGATGTCACGGTCCCTGCCCTCATGAATCTCACATCTGGGGAAGTTGTAATACAAGTATGATGGGAGGAAGAAGCAGCGAGGGCTGTGGGCACACATGCTTCTCCTGCAGCACGAGGGAGGGGCCAGCACTGCTTTCTCAGAGATGAGGTCCCGGCTGAGCCCTGAGGAGTGCGTAGGAGTTTGTTAGATAAAGAAGAGCGAAGGAACAGCATGCCAGGCAGCGGGGTCTGCTGGCGTGGAAAGAGCATAGCACTCTTGGAGGGCTGCAAAAAGAGCAGTTAAAAATGAGGTTTGTTCATGCAGAGCTAGGCTGGGACAGGAGAAAACAGGGCCAGTGATAGAAGCTTAATTACAGTAAAAAGAGTTGGGAGAGAAGTTAGCAGGGAGAGGGAGAAACCCAGAGCATAATAGGAACATACTCTACTCTCTACTCTCTCCTTTTTACGCACGTGGAAATTGAAGTCTGTAGCAGGTCTGAATGGCTCAAAGTCACAAAGGACTCAGGTATTCTGACCTTCAGGCTGCTTTTTCTTCTAGTGTCACGTTTACCATGAAGCTAGTGTGAATCTAGCTGAATCCCACGACAGTCAAGGACTATGGGTAGCACCAGATGCAGAGATCTGGAAGCCTAAGAACAGAGGCTGGAACCCCAAGGCACCATGTCACACCTGCACAGAAACGGAGCTGGAGGGACAGCCCCGGGCAAAACTATCAGCGTGCTTTTCGGTCCCCTCTCTATGGGTCATCCATCCTTCCTTTCTACCTTGGCTGTTCACGTGCTCTCATGTGTCCATCTTGTTCCCTTTCTTGGTCTCAGCAGGATAAGAGCCATCTCTGCTGAGCAGGTAACAGATTATTTAGGTGTTAGCTTCTAGTGCCAGCTACATCCCTCCCAGGGAGATTTCTATTTTAACGGGCAACTTTAGAAAATGGACAATGTTAGGACCCAAGAGAATGAGGGTAGAAGGGTAGAGGGTGAGAGTGCTGTATTCAGGCAGGAGTCACCTCCTCTGATTGTTGGTGGGGTTGGTTAGAGACAGCGGGAAGTTGCCCATCCAGCCTCCTTCCCGGGCAAAGAGTGTAGGCTCACTCACAAACGTCTAGGTCTTTGTTTCTTTTCTTTCTCAGAATTCTTCCTTGAGAGAAAATGCATTTTGTATTTATTTTACCATCCACATTGTGTACACTACAGCTTTCTGCACGTAAGTTCTCAGTCAAACCTGGAGAGGATGATTAACCGCTGGCCAAATATTTCAAACTTGGGTGAAGGAGTCAAGGATAATAGAAGTGCTTCTTTTGCCACTTTGCTACTTTATCCTCCCGATTTATCATGGGTCAATAATAACAAACAAATACTGTCATCAAAGAAGATCTTCCTTTTTTAGCCTTTGACAGTGAGCACTGAATAAGATATACTTCATTAAATATTTGCCTTATTTTTCTTTATCCATTCTTTCAGTTTCACACACACACATCACTTTGCTCTTGCATTCTACACAGAGCATAACAAAATCTAGACTGTACCAGAATGCTCTGTACCCTTATTACAATGATTATATTTTATATACAGTGCCCCAATTTTCTCTAATACCAGCTATTACCCATGAACAAATGCAAGTATATATGAACCCTCCCTAGGGAGTCAGAGTTTATGAAAAAGTAATTTATTTCCTTCTTAGATTTATATATATATACATAAAATACAATTTTACGATTTCCATGAAAACTAAATGTCTCCAGTTCCAAAGCAGAATGTGTAGGACAGTACCCGTAACTACGACTTACCCAGAGTTTCAAGGCTGGCAGGATGCATTATCCTCACGTGATCCTCACATACACAGTGGTCAAGATGATAAATAGTTGCCCAATTTGTAAATGTGGACAGTAGGTCTCAGACATAACTTGCAGAAGGTATAAAGCTATCTGACTTAGACCCGAGTCTTTTAATTCCAAACCCCACCCTCTTTCCACTCTGCTGGTCATACTATCTGCATATCTCGACTAGCCGATGGTTTATTTTCAATGCCCAATTAACTTGAAATCTCTGCTAAAACCAACAGATGTAGCAATTGGCAATCTTAGATCTCATCTTCAACGTGTGTTTCTCTCAAGTGGTCACCTAATCAGGTTTGACATGCTTAAATAAGGCCGAAATGTATGTCATTGTAGATATGCTCTTTTTATTTATTTATTTAAACTTTTTTTTAGGCTGTGCAGCTTGTGGGATCCTAGTTCCCCATCCAGGGATTGAACCTGCGACCTCTGCAATGAAAGTACGGAGTCCTAACCACCAGGCTGCCAGGGAATTCCTGATATGTTCTTAAAAGTAGCTATTTTTAGGGCTTCCCTGGTGGCGCAGTGGTTGGGAGTCCCCCTGCCGATGCAGGGGACACGGGTTCGTGCCCCGGTCCGGGAAGATCCCACATGCCGCGGAG
>NC_041228.1:73473006-73476921 GCF_002837175.3 Physeter macrocephalus
CTGGTCCGGGAAGATCCCACATGCCGCGGAGCGGCTGGGCCCGTGAGCCATGGCCTCTGAGCCTGCGCGTCCGGAGCCTGTGCTCCGCAACGAGGGAGGTCACAACAGTGAGAGGCCCGTGTACCGCAAAACAAAAAAAAAGTAGCTATTTTTAAACAAAAATAGAGCGACCACATGACCCTGCAATCCCACTCCTGGGCATATATCCAGAGAACAACATGGTCTGAAAGGATACATGCACCTCAATGTTCATTACAGCACTGTTTACAATATCCAAGACATGGAAGAAACCTAAATGTCCATCGACAGAGGAATGGATAAAGAAGATGTGGTACATAGGTTCTGAAGAAACTAGGGGCAGGACAGGAAAGATGCAGACATAGAGAATGGACTTGAGGACACAGGGAGGGGGAAGGGGAAGCTGGGACGAAGTGAGAGAGTGGCATGGACATATATACACTACCAAATGTAAAATAGATAGCTAGTGGGAAGCAGCCGCAGAGCACAGGGAGATCAGCTCGGTGCTTTGTGTCCACCTGGGGGGGGATAGGGAGGGTGGGAGGGAGATGCAAGAGGGAGGAGATATGGGGATATATGTGTATGTATAGCTGATTCACTTTGTTATAAAGCAGAAACTAACACACCATTTTAAAGCAATTATACTCCAATAAAGATGTTAAAAAGGAAAAGACGTGGTACATATATACAATGGAATATTATTCAGCCATAAAAAAGAATGAAATAATGCCATTTGCGGCAACATGAATGGACCTAGAGATTGTCATACTGAATGAAGTAAGTCAGACAGACAGAGAGGGATATCACATGATATTGCTTGAATCTAAAAGGAAATGACACAAATGAACGCATTTATGGGGCAGAAACGGACTCACATACTTGGAGAATGATCTTGTGGTTGTGGAGCGGAGGAAGGGTGGAGGGAAGGGATAGTTGTGGAGTTTGGGATTGGCATGTACACACTGCTATATTTAGAAAGGATGACCAATGGGGACCTACTGTAGGGCACAGGGAACTCTGCTCAGTGTTATGTGGCAGCCTGGATGGGAAGGGAGTCTGGGGGAGAATGGATACATGTATATGTATGGCCGAGTCGCTTTGCTGTGCACCTGAAACTATCACAACATTGTTAATCGGCTATACTCCAATATAAAATAAAAAGTTTTTTTAAAAAGTAGCTATTAAAAAAATGTTTCACTATAAACAGTTTTTAAAAAAATCCTTTACCACTCTATGGTTTGGAAATAAGATTTTTTAAAAGGTTTAAAAACTAAAAAAAACACAATTAGCTAACATGTAGGTAAAACGTACTTATAGGATTTTTACCAAATCACAGTATCTAAAATGTTTTCTAAACTCAAAATTATCCAAGCCTACATACACAAGAGGGAAGCCATTTCTCCCGCATTTCTTTTTCCCTTATCATTTGTTTATAATGATCACTTGGCATGTCCTGTAAACATATATGGTACATGCTGAGAGGATACTTCTCTGTAGAAATAGTAAATAATTATAATGCATATTTTTCTGCTTTAAATACTTTAAATACATTACTTGCTTTTACTTTTATATAATCTCATTTTTTTGCTTATTTCACTAAACAAACTTACCCTCCCTTTTAAAAAAAAAAATTTTATTTCTTACGAAATTCCACTCCCTTCCACCAAAGTGTAAAAAAGTCAACAGACTAGTTGTACAGTAATGAGAAAACCGACAAGGATCTCGTTCAGAGTAAGGCTGAAGGGAAACAATTTGCAGTAGTTAAGATTTATTCCCCCATCCTCCCTCCAAATATTACGTCTCTCAACAAAGAATTCTTGTTTAACTTTATTGGAAAATGTGTAGCAGGGTGGTGTTTAGAAATACTACAGATCTAAATGTGCATGTGTTAGCATTGTGAGTTCCAAGTGAACACAAGGAAAATGACAATTTCAATTTGTTACACAGACATCTCATGTAAGCAAAAGAAAAATATTAAGTGTATCACGAGTTGTTTGTTAAAGTCAGTTTCAGAGCAATTTCTTAACATACGGATAATGCTATCCTAAAAATTAATAATAATAATAAACAAGGAACCAGAACTCTCAGCTTAATACTCTTTCCTCCCACGCCTTCCCTCAGTCATCATTGGGGCATTACTTTCAGCTCAGTTTTAAAGATTCAGAGTCTGACTATAAAGGAACCATTTAACCCACTTCTGCCCACTTGCATTGAACAGCAGCCACTGGTCCAGAGTTTCATTTCACAAACCACACACAGTATTTCTGCTACAAGAGATTGATAGTTAATTGTGACAGAAACATCACATTGGTTTAAGTAAAATTTGTTTTTTAAACATGTTATTCTTATAGAGAAACCTGTAAATAAGAAGAGGAATTCAAAACTGAAAAATACAGCAATGTATAATGAATCTATCAGCAGACACCTAAGGCTACCGGTTTCCTGTACCCATCACTGTGTATTCTAAAAGGGCTCTGACCAGTATAGCCTAGGAGCTGGGAACAATGTTGAGCAGGACGCAGCCCCTGCTTTGAAGGGCAGGACAAGTGACTGCACTGTATGGCTATGGTTTGCTGCAGAGGTAGGGGTGCGATGGGCGCCCCTAATTCTCACTTTGGGGAAGGAGGTGAGGGGAAGGAAGGAAGCCACCTCTCAGGAAAGCAGGAGAGCGGGGAAGGCTGCGGAAGCTGGAGAGGACTGGGCATGTTGAGAGAACGGAAAGCAGTTCAGGTAGGCTGGAACTGGGGACAGGTGGGAGGAGTGGCCGGTGGTCAAAGATCCAGCAGGGGACAGGATTAGGAGGGCCTTATAAAGAGAATTTAAGGAGATAGGACTTCATCCCGAGGGCGACAGACACCCCCTAAAGGAGTTTAAACGCGGGTAACACGATCCGATTTACTTTGCAATAAAGTGTCTCTCTGGTTGCAATATCGAGACGGGGGTAGGGCAAAACCCGAGACCGAGAGACGACTGAGCAGGTTAACTAAGGTAATCCAGGTGGGAGACGCCGGTGCTGCACGGAAGAAGCCAGAGCATGGCAGGAGCGACAAACAGGCGACCAGAAGCACGGAAGTAAGACGGATCCTGGGGCTTAATGACTGGAGGACGGGGTGAGGGGCTGAGGACCAAGCTGTCGTGATGAAGTTGCTGAGATGGGAAACACGGGAAGCTTGGAGGGGAGGTGCGGAGCTCCGTTTAGGACCCACAGATGAGATTTCTGTGGCACCCAAGTTAACTACGCCTGGACCTCAGGATGGGGCCGGCTGGAAGCAGGACGACGCTCTGCGAGTGGACGAGACCATCCAGAGGAGAAGGTGGCCCAGAACGGCTGCCCGGGGAATCCCTCCCGTGCGACCGGACAATGCTTATGTTCTCTTTTTCCTCAAATATACATCGAATCACAAAACACGCTGCGCGATTAGTCAGAGGAGTTCATGACTTTCATTTTGCAGGTGAGGAAAATGAGGCTTCGGGGTACGGGTTTGTTCACGTTCACATACACCCCCTACTCCACCCTAAAAATTAACTCTGTGTATCCGATGGCTGAAACATATATTCTTCCCCAAATATTCGGTAGAAGAGATCACAGAAATGAAATTAGTTTTAAAATGCCTTTTGTTCCTTTTCTCCCCCCAACTCCCACGATAAAATACTGTGATCAACTTTCGGTTTTAATAAATATTACCAGACATTAAAAATATGTAACCACTTTTCTTTAGAAAAACTCGGACAGAGGAGAATCTTAGAGCCTATCTCACTAGCAAGTACACAACTTCTTTTAGTTCTCTGTGCTGCATAAATAAGCCTTGACAGATCCTGGCTTTATGCTCACTAACTCGGCACGTCCATCCCCGGTTTTCCAGTCTCCGGGACGTGCCCACTCGCCCCCTCCCCTCC
>NC_041228.1:73477038-73578035 GCF_002837175.3 Physeter macrocephalus
CTCCCCCCTCCGGCCTCACCACCTGCTCCCGGCGCCGCCCCCCTCCTCCCGCCCGCCCGCGCCGGTTCTCACGCGCGGCCCGAGCCCCTCCCCGCCGCTCCCGCCCTTTCACTTCCGCGGAGCTTCAGAGTCGGGGCCGGTGGCCTCCGCGCCCGGGTTCCCAGCAGCTCCGCACTCCCGCTTCCCCCGCCCGCCTCCCGGCGCCGCGCCCCCCACGAAGTTCGGCCTCCCGCGCCGCCCCCCGCGAGGACTTCAGAGGCGGTCCCGGGCCTGCCGACGCTGATTGGTGGCCTCCTGGGCGCCCCGCCCCCCGTGCACGCGCAGGAGGTGGGGCGGGCCCAACGTGGGCGCGCGCGCGGCGCGGCCCCGAGAGCGAAGCGTCCGCGACCCGCGTGCCAGGCCCAGGCGTTCGGGGCCAGGCGACAGCGAGGTGGGGGCGGGCGGCGGCAGGGCGCTCGGGGGCTGGGGTGCTCACGTGGCGCCGAAGGCCCCCGCAGGCCCCGGCGGTGCCCCCAGCCGCGGCCAGCCGGGCGTCCCTCAGGGGCTGGGAGCTGCCCAAGGGGGCCGTCGTTGTCGCCAGCCCGGTAGCCCGGATGTCGCTGCCCCCCGCGGCGGGGCCGCCGACGCGCTCCTCGGCCCGGGAGGAGGCTCGTCTTAAAGGGACAGCGCCGCGTTCGAGCCAGAGGGGGCGGCGCGTCCTGCCCTCCTTGCGCGACCCCTGCCCCGGGGGACGCCGCGGCGCCCGCCGCCCCCGGCCCCCTGCTCCGGGCGGGGCGCAGTCGGAGCGCGGCCCCCTGCCCCGGGATGGCCGCAGAGAGCCGCCCGGAGGCCAGGTTTTCCTCCGGCCCGAGCGTGGCCGGTGGCGCCGCGCGGGGCAGGAAGGCGCCGGCCTGTGATTGGCCGAGGCCCCCGTGAATGCAGGACATTGTCTGGTCGCGGCCGTCTCTGTCTCTGCCCGCCGCCCTTCCACTGAGCAAGATGGGTGCGCAGCGAGGTCCCGGGGCGGCCCGGTCCCTCCGGCCCGCAGTCCCTGCAGCGGTGGGAACCCGGAGTGGGAAAACCTAACTTTCACGAGATCATGGCATCCGAGAATGGAACCGAGGTGCTGTTTCAAAATACAAAACCATCTCCACTAGGAAATAAAATCATTTGTGTTTGACATAAAGGTTTCCTTTAAGATAAAAAATGCTAAGGTAATTGAAAAGCGCCAACAGTTATAAAAACGGCTGTTTTGTCTTCAAGATTTCTTTAGTTAGGATCTATGATAATTCCTCTGAATATCCTTTATAAAAATTTAAGCAATATATATATCATATATACATACATGTATATAGGAAACAACCTTGTTCTAGAAGTGCACCTTCTCTAGGTCTTAGTGTCCTTACGCTGGACTGGTCGCTTTCCAAGTTTGCTTCCATTGTAAAAATAACTCTGAGTCTGATTCCAGGCGTAAAGTTCTGATACATCCTATGTACTGGATCATATCTCAAGGCCTTGGAATAGATGAGACCTTTTAAAGAACCCTTGAGGAGATTACAGTTCTCCTAAGATTGTCTTTGAAAATATATGGGAGTTATTTAAGTGAAGTTGTAGTCTTTTAGTAATTTTGGCATAAAGGAAAATGAGCAGTAGAGAAATGTACGGATATCAGTCAGTTATTGGTCAATGTGAAAAGCAAGGTTTTCTTTCATCCTAAAGAAGTTTTCTAGGTAATGGAATATTATAATAAGGAATAACCATCTTTCCTATTTTGTTCCCAGTATCAAAGGCGTAGGAAGGTGGCAAAGGAGAGAAGACACACATGAATAAGAGATACAGAAATGGAAAATGTTTGGAGAGTTTTGAATAAAATTAAGTCGGTATTTGCTTTTTTAAAAAAACTGAGTAGGAAAAATTATTGTAGAGTTAAAAGCACACACGTTGATATAGATAATATTTTGTAGTTTCAGTTTTATGCCCTCTTCAAAATTAAAAAAAAAAATCAGCGCTTTCATTTAATTGAGCAATCAACCAGAATTAGAGACTTGGGAATGACAAACCAATGAAGGAACGAAAGTATCCAGAAAAGAAGATAAAGTTAATGGACATGATTCATTGCAAGAGACATGACCTCATTCCTTAATAGAGGGATTTCCACTAAACCAGATTTGATGTTACAGAAATCTGTTTTACAGACTTTCCTCAAAATTATACCAATTTGAAATTGCCCCCCTCCCCCGCCATTATTTGTTACGGTAAGGGAAGAAATACAAGGAAAAAATTTAAACATTGTTGCAGCTTCCTCAAATGACAATTGTCGCAGGCTCCCTCACCCTTAACCCATCCTAATAAAGGAATGAAAAAGGAGAAATCATCAGCATAAAGATTCTAGCTGTCTCCAGAAATGAAACATGAATAGTTGTGTGGATGTCTGTGAGTTCAGCAAATTTAGTTTTGATTATTTAAGCTTCTAGTATTTAAATTGTTGATTTTCCTAATTAAACAGATTTTTAGTTAAAAGTTATTAAAATTTAGAGGTTAAGCTGAGTGAGATAAAAATAAATTGTTTACAATAAACACAAGCAGCAGGTAATATGATACAGTCTACAAGGCATGCAATGTCTTACCAAATAAGTTTAAGACTTTTCCAGAGAGTTTTTTCCTTAAGATTTTTGCTTTGGTATTTGATGTATAACTATAGGTTATTCTGTATAGAGTGATAATATTTATGGAACACTTGGTATATGCCAAACCCTGTTCTAAGTGTCTTCTTTGAGCTTCACAAAAATGTTGGGAGCAGGTACAAGCATCCCCATTTTAAAGATTTGGAAACTGAAGCTCTAGAGGTCAGGTAGCTTGCCCAAGGTCAGACAGTTGGTGGCTGTAGAGCTGGGACTCGGGCCTAAAATCCTGTCTGAATCTGCTCAAAGCAGCTGGCTCTGTGTTTTCAGTCACTCACTAGGCAGACTTAATTACTTCTATGGATATGATTATTCATTTTTATCAGTTCTTTTTGACAGTTAGACATTTAAATATTTTTGCATTAGCCCTGTCATTCATTTATGTTTCAGGTGACCATGTAGATACACGATTGCCACCTGTATTTATTTTGCTACAGAAAGTGAAGCATCCCTATATCATTTTTAAACAGAAACACCCCCTCAGATTTGCATCTCCTGTTCTCTTTTAAACAGACATGTACACGGACAGTAGCCCATGAGCAAGTCCCCTCACCCTCTGCTTTTCTGTCTTTTGTCTTTTTCTTCTTTCTGGCCTATTGCTTCTCAGGACCCCCATAATACCTATTGGCCGTGTTAGCTGCATCTAATTGGTGTCAGTCCCAGAGCAGGCGCTGGCGTCATTCAGTTAGTGTCTGAATGCTTACAAATCAGCCAGTCCTTCACAAGACCCAGAAGGGAGGAGGAATCAAGAATGCAAGGCAGGAATTTGGGGGGCTCATAGCATAAAGCTGAGGCAAAGGGCTGTGCCTTTAAGACTTTTTTTTTTTTTTTTGCCTTTTTTCTTCAGTCTGTATCTTTAGCTGAAAAGTGGCACATCCTTAATGACAGCCAAGGGTACAGGGTCCCTGTCCCTCGCATTTACCTTGCTCTGTCTAGGCACTGGCCACAAGAGTTAGTGGCCATTATAGTCTGTATCTGTAGCTCTGCCCAAGACAGGGGGGAGGGCAGTCTGTCTCAGTCCCTGTCTTCACTTGTTCCAAGTGCCTGTATCAGGAGGTTAAGAAATTAGAAATAAAATCATTCTGAAGGGGATCACTTGTGACTCATTAATCCATGTGATTTCTGAGGCTAATTATCACTGGAAATTGAGTTGGCTAAGTCTGTTTCACTTCTGTGATGAAGGATCAGCGTTCGGATTTGACGTTCTGGGGGCTGAGAGGGGTGAAAGGATTGTGTTCAGCTGTCCTCCACTCCCCACCCCGTACCCACGGCAGCACTCCTGGCTCTTTGTCCTTGGTCACCAGGCCTCCGTCGGCAGTGAAACACTGGCAGGCAAGCGCACAGAGCAGCGTGGAGGGTGGCACAGCACCTGGTAAGCCCGACCCGCCCAAGCCCCCTGCCACCAGTGGGTGACGGGCATGAGCTGCTTCAGTGTCTCAACAGCCCAGGTGCCCAGAAGGGCAGGGGAGACACCTCTGCAGACCCCACAGAGAGAGCCATCTGGCCTCTTATTCCTCAGTGGCTGTCTTTTCACTGACTTTTTTTTTTTTAACAAAGGTCCATAATTAAGCTCTTACCGTCTGATATTTCTCAAATCCAAGTATTAAGACATCATACAAGTGTGTAGAAATGCGTTAAATCGAGTAACAAGCACCCACTCTCATTTCTCTTTGTATTAGTATTCTTAGCACTCAACAGGTGGCCACTGTCTCTTCCTGGGCTCCAGCACACAGCCGGATTCTGGAAATGCCATCCTCTCTCTGTACCCCTGAGTCTTGGTGGGGATGCTGGTCCCCAGATGCCTTCCTTTGCCGATTCCTTTCAGTCTGCCCACACTTCTTAAAAGTCTTTTCAAAAAGCCTGACTCAACGTGTATCTCCTTCCCTCTCCTGGTCCTGCATGCCGCCCACATCCGTCAGGCTCTGACCCTGACCCACTCCTCCAGCGCAGCCTGCGGCCTGGCCCTGCTGCATCTTCTCCGTCTCTCACAGCAAACTCCTCCTCCCCGTACACCTGGACCCTCGAGGCCGCTGCGCTTTCTGCCCCGAACACGCTGTGAAGACGCCCTGGGCCCCTTCCGTGTGGGCTGCGTCTACTGTCCGCTGACCACATCGTTTTTGAATTGCTGCCTTGCCTTTCCAAGACTGGAGGCTCCCTGAGGTCAGAGACCGCATCTTAATCCCCTGTGCATCTTGGCGCTTAGCACAGCACCGAACACATGGATAACATCATGAAACCATCGCCAAATCACAGCTGAAAATCAATCTCCTCTATTGATTTTTTTCCCGAGATCAGCTTTCTAGCTTTTCAAATTTTAATCAATTCCAAATTGAAGTGTCATTTGTTTCAATCTTGTCAGTATGTACGTAGATAAAAGTATATCTTATAATTAGTATTCACACGATAGCATGCTCTTACCACACTGTATACAACAGTTATGCTCTCAAAAGTTGAGTAAATTAATATTTCTAATTCAGGTGTTTAAAATTTAAGGTCATTTGATTTATTAGTGGCGAGGTTTTTTTTTTTCTCCTTTTTGTAGAGCAAATAATCATACTCTAGGTTATTTATTTATTACTTCCTGTACATCAGATTTACCTTAAGAAAAGCAATTGTATGTTGTACCCTACTACATTACAAGTAGATTTAACTGAGAAGTGTCATTTTTCTGTCTTTTGCCCATAAATATAAAAGTAAAGACAACGATGCAACCGTCGTATTTTTCCTCAAGGCCACGCACTGTCTGTGTGTGTTCGGCAGCTGGAGAAGGTGGAGGGGCGCACAAGCTCCTCTGTCCCGCCCTGGGTTTTCCAGCTCTAGCAGAGACGCTTTCTGTAACTGGGTTTCCACATTTGCCAAGAGTCTGTTTCCTCTTAACATTCAACATGTTTAACAGAAGTCTTGTAATAGTTCCAAAAACAATAAAACCAGTCTGGAGCATAAAAATGATACACATACAAAACACTGGTTTTCTGTTGTTGTTCTTGTGGCTTTGGTTTTGTTAAGTTCTTTCTAATAATTTTTAGCGTCAAACCATGTGGTAGAAGTAAAAAAGGTTTTCTTCGCAGTAATAGAAACCCCCTAAAGAAATGCAATCAGAGAGTTGTCAGCACAGAGGCCGTCCGGGGACCGTGGTGCCCTCTCAGCGTCCTGCATGTCGCAATAGTGATGAAGTGCGGGTTACGATTCAATTTAATGCTGTGTCCTCAGAAGGAACAAAAGCTTATTTGAGGTACAGGCTTCTGATATATCTATCGGTAAGGCTGTTCTTAATCTGTGAAAGTCCATTTCTCACATTGTCAAATGTAAACATAAAAAAGCAACACTAGCTTGTATTTTATCCCACCACCATCACTCCTAAGAAGAGGGCTAAAACGCCCCAACGATCAGTTTCTCTGCTTTAACAATTAGATGTTTGACAAGTGAAAAAAAAAAGGAGACTTCTTTTTCAATTATTACTTAATTTAAATATCACAGTTACTAGTTTTAGTATTGTTCAAGCAGCTTTAAGTGTTCAGGGCATCTGGACTTAGGAAGAGCTTTGAAATCCCAGAGAGGAATCAGAGGCACTGACAAGCTGGAAACTGTGGAGCTGATAACAAAATCTCCACGATCTCGTGCAAAGCATTTTAACCGTTTCTTCATCAGTATACTGGAATCCAAAAGATAAGTCCTTGGCAATAAAAATAAATAACCCTGGAGAAGGGACGTCACTGCGGGAGCGAGCAACCCAGAGCTGGCAGGGTTCTATCTCCTGATCCAACCCATGATTGGGAGGCCTGTTCTGGACATTTCCCCAGTCCGGCCCTGGCTGTCCACTAAAGGAGCCGGCAGTTTCCCACCGGATCCCGATGGGGCGTGAACTAAAGCTTTGGTGCTCCAAGCATGTTGGGGTGACCAGCAGCATCCACGTGACCATAGACCGCGCTGGAAATGCAGAGGCTCAGGCTGTACCCCGACCTGTGGAATCCGAACCTGCATCTGAACGGGGTCCGCGGGTTCCCTCCAACACCACCCCAGCTGAAGACCAAGCAAGAGTGTCCGGAGCTGGTGAACTGGGAACCCCCTCGGATACTGTGGGTGTCATGTGAGCATCTGTTTCCCGGAAGTGGGAAATTTGGGGGGAATAAAAAAAGGAGTACTTAACCTCACGGAGCTCGACCGATACATGGAGTTCAAATTGTATTATCACCTGCGAGGTAAAAAAACAAAACAAAACAAAAAACTGGTGGGCGCGCTCAAATCAAAGAAATGGGAGAAGGCACCCATTTCTCAGGGCTGCTGTAACAAGGAACCACGGCCCTGCGCCACCCGCGGGCCTCGCTTCTCTGCAGAAGCAGAAACGCCGGCAAGCGGGGCCGCTCCTCCCCGACGCTGGGCGCGTGCGCGCGGCCTGGTCCAGCCTCGCGGCCGCCCGGCGCTCTTGGCTCGCGGCCGCAGCGCTCCCATCTCCGCCGCGGGTGGCACGTGGCCTCTCCCGGGTGTCTGCCTCTTCACAGGGTGTTTTCTTCTTCTGGAAAAACCAGTCGTGTTGGATTAAGCCCCCTCTTTCCCAACTCCTCTGTGATGTCATCTGCAAAGATGTTATTTCCAAATAAGGTCACGCTCTGCCAGCCTCCAGGATGCGAAGGTGAGGAAGACCTCTTCTGGAGGGGGAGAGGGCAGAGCAGCGTGAAAGCCTCGCAGGGTGTCTTTCCAGCTTCATTTCAGGACACCCCCAGGCCCCATTTCGAGTCCGTGGCCCTGTAACAAGCCCCAGCCGACAGCCTCACTTGCAACCCAGGGCCACGGGCTCCAGGAGGCTGGCCGAGGGCCCCATCCTCCCATCCCGCATCGCCCCCGCCCGGCGCGGCCCCAAGGGCGCTGTAGACGATGCGGGAAGTGTGAGATGGAGACCGCGGGAGAGCCTCTTGCTGGGGAAAGCAATTAGGAGTTTGTCACTAGAGTACAGTGACAGTGACAAGGTCCCTTAACAGTGTCACGACGCACATTTTCATTGTTGTGAGGTCCATACACCAACCTCAGGCATTTCAAACTAGAGGCGGTAAACTCACTCATCAAATGTTCGAGCGCCAAGCACGCGCAAGACCCTGTACTCAGCGCTGCGGAATTTGGGTGGCTGGCTATTAGAAACAAACAAACATCAAATTAAATAAATCTAGGAAATTAATCCAAGGTTGCAATTAAAATTTTTTTATTTTGCCAATTATGGGCATTTTTTAAAAAACTGCCATCATAAGAGCAAGGACTTCAATTACTTTATTTTTATTTAAAATTTGTATTTATTTTGAATAGTAATATCAAAATGTACGAAGGATGACAGGGAAAAGTAAATGTCCCTCCCACAGGGACAACCACTATTTCTTGAGAAAAGACATTTTAACACCAAAGAAGTAGGAAGGACATAATCTTAGAGAAAAAAAAGAGCTTTTTCCAAAAAAGGAACAGTTTGGGAAAAATATATATATATATGTATATATTTTTCCTTTATTCATCCATTTATTTTTTACAAGTATTTTTTACACTCTTTTTATGAATGAGGCATTGTTTTTCGTGCGGGAGACATATCAGAGAACAGAACAGTGAAAATAGCGTTCCCTGCCCTCCTGGACTTTACGTTTTGGCGAAAACTGAATCTGAAATTGGGACAGAGGAATCCAGGTGGATGAAGCTGAAGGAAGAGGATGCCACCGTGGCCGAGAGCCACCCGTTATGCTGCAGGCACACGGGGCACAAAGGTGGCGTGAGTTTAGAAGCAGCCCACCTGCCTTGCCCAGGACCTGTCAGAGGTCAGGCCACGAGGGCCAGTTTCATGTGTGGCTCTGAACAGACTCGAGAAACAGTCTGACAATAGAATTTGGTTCAGGGGTGAGTACAAATGCAGGAGATGGGTGTCGAGGTGGGTGTTGGAGGGATATTACGGGGCAGAGAGGAGAGTGATTTTTAATTTTTTGATGGGGTTTCTGCTCATGCAAAGAAACCAGCCAAGTCTGCATGCTACCTTCTTCCTTCCTCAAGTGTCTGGGCGTGCCTCTAACCCAGGGAGCGGTTCAGCTGTGGCAGATTACCGGGCTCTGCCTGTGGCGCTCCCATCAGGAGATCTGGGAGGAAGCATAAACCTCAATCTTTACACTTTTAAAAAATTAATAGACTTTTTTTCAGCAGTTGTAAGTTTATAGAAAAGTTTCCACGTACCTCATCAGCCATTCCCATTCCCCCTACTAACATCTTGCTTTAGTGTGATAATTTGTTACAACTGATGAATGCATATCGATATATTATTATTAACTAAAGTCAATAGTTTACATCAGGGTTCACTCTTTGTGTTGCATTCTGTGGGTTTTGACAAATGTATAATGACATGTATCCACCATGGTAGTGTCCTATGGAATAATTTCTCCGCCCTAGAAATCCCCTGCACTGCACCTATTCACCCCTCCCTCCCCGAAACCCCTGGCAACCAATGATCTTTTCACTGCCTCTGTAGATTTTGCCTTTTCCAGAATGTCACAGAGTCGGAACCATCCAGTATGTGGCACTTCAGATTGTCTTCTTTCACTTAGTATTACACATTGAAAGTTCTTCCAATGTCTCTTCATGCTTAATAGCTCATTTCTTTTCAGCATTGAACACTATTCCATTATCTCGATGCCCCACAGTTTGTATTTCCATTAATCTATTAAAGGACATCTTGGTTGCTTCTAAGTATTGTCATTTATGAATAAAACTGCTATAAACAGTCGTGTGCAGGGTTTTTGTGTGAACATAAGTTTTCAACTAATACAGGTAAATACTAAGGAGAGTTATTGCCGGATCATATAAACAGAGTATGGTTAACCTTTATATTTTTCTTTCAAGAATCTCTTCTCTGTGTAAAATTTCAAATGCGAAAAAAAAAAAAGCAGCGTAACATTTTTATCTTAAAATATTATGCTGCGTGCAATTTCTTTCTTGACGTGAGTTTGTCAGTATTTGACATCACGACACAAAGCTAGAAATAAAATTTCCCCTCTTTAAACTCCATCAACATTTAATGACCAAGTAAAGCTTTAATCCTGGATGTTACTAAGCATTTTTATTTTTTGGTAGGCAAAAATTGGCATCTCTTTGTTTCAACTTCTATTTTACTGATCTTGACGTCTTTTCATATGTTTGGAAGTAATTTGTATTTCTTCTTTTGTGAATTGTCTGTTCATGTCTTTTGCCTGTTTTTTTCTTTTAAAATAAATTTTCACTTATACAGGTAATATATTAATGTAGTATTATTATTAAGAAATTCAAATAGCGTAGAAGTGTATAGAATTAAAATAAGAATTCTCCATCCAGAAATTAGATATTAAGTCCAAAGTTTGGGAGGTACTCCTCTATATAATTTTCTGTCTGTGTGTGATACATATGTACACATACATGTGTATATATGTATATATATATGACCGTAATATATGTATTATGCTGCATTGTACTTTTTAACTTAACAATGTCTTGTATATGTAGATTTATATATTATATAAATGGTTTTACTTAATAATGTCATATATATTGAATCCTGATTTTTTTTACCCTTGTTTAGTGTTACATGAATTTTTTTTTCTTTTTTCTTTCTCTTTCTATTGAGTCAACATTTATATACTGCTTACTGGGCATAAAGTACTCTTCTAGTGCTTCATAAATATTAGCCCATTTCATCATCATAACAACCCCATGGAATAGGTATGGCTAGTATCCCCATTTTATCAAGGAAGCAGGTATAAAAAGGTGAAGTAACTTGCTCAAGATCACAATGCTAGTCAGTTGCAGAACAGATTTAAAATTTATTCTAAAATTCCCTTATCGATAGGTTTAAGTTGTTTCCAATCTTTGACTGCAATCAATATCCCAGAGACATGGCAAGATGCCTGAAGAAGGGAGGGGGAGGAAATCAGTCCAGAAAGGCTGAGAAAGTCAGAAGGAAGTACCAAGCCAGGTAGAAGAAGGAGGGCCAAGGGCACTGGATGGGCACTGGTCTGCAGAGAGCACTCCTCTTTACAGTGTCTCTCAGGTAAAAAGGTGCCATGGAGCCAATCAGTGCAATCTGTCTTGGGGACAAGGCTAAAAGAGCCCGCCTGCTGGGCAGGACACCATGTGGAAAACTCAATTAGGCCACAAGCAAGGACTCCGATAGTCATTATTTTTCAATGATTTGGATGCATTATATTATCAAGTAGCACAGTCACATGATTTACTATACTTACTTGGCAAATACCCAGTATTTGCTGAATGTTCATTTATATTGAATTGAATCAAATGCATACTGAGTGAATATCTGCTGTTTATTTTGGGCTGACATTTTATAACTAAAACAAGAGAAAGGCTGTTTTATAGGATAATGAACTAAGAGGAGTATAGAAGAGAAAACAAGCAGTTGAAAAATAAAAATAGATGAGAAATGAATAAAAATGAGCAGAAATCATAAAATGCTTTAGATTTGGTTAAATAAAAAGCAAAATGGGGGACTTCCCTGGCGGTCCGGTGGTTACGACTCTGCGCTTTCACTGCCGAGGGCACGGATTCAATCCCTGGCCGGGGAACCAAGATCCCACAAGCCGCGTGGTGCGGCCGAGAAAAAAAAAAAAAAAGCAAATTTGAAAATGCAGAAGTAAGATTAATTTTAGAGTTTTGAAAACAAACTGAGCCCCTCAAAACTCTGTTTCTGGAATGAATGTCATTATCCTAAAAGTCCTTGTTGCACAGAAAGACATATCTTGGGGCTTTCCTGGTGGCGCAGTGGTTAAGAATCTGCCTGCCAAAGCAAGGGACACAGGTTCAAGCCCTGGTCCGGGAAGATCCCACATGCCACGGAGCAACTAAGCCCGTGCACCACAGCTACTGAGCCTGCGCCCTAGAACCTGTGAGCCACAACTACCGAGCCTGCGCTCTAGAACCTGTGAGCCACAACTACTGAAGCCCGCACGCCTAGAGCCCGTGCTCCACAACAAGAGAAGCCCCCGCAATGAGAAGCCCGCGCACCGCAACTAGAGAAAGCCCGCACACAGCAAAGACCCAATGCAGCCAAAAATAAATAAATTTATTAAAAAAAAAAAAAAAGAAAGAAAGACATATCTTGTTCCTGGATGAGAACATTTAATATCAAACAATGTCAATTTTCCCCCAAGTCAAACTATTCATTTAAAACAAGTTTTAAAAATCCCAATAGAATTTGGGGGGTTTTGAGAGGTGGTGGGTGCTAACATAGAAATGTAGAAGTCTGTGACACAATAAAAATGTCAGAAACAAGTCCAAATATGCATATAAAGTTTTTTGTCTGAAATTAAAGCATTTAAATGTAATGAGGAAAAGATGAGCTGCTTAATAAATGACACCGAACCTAAAGACTTTCAAGTTGCCAAAAGCATATTTTTTTAAGTAAAAATTCCCATTTTTGGTAATTGAGTACAGGAAACAGGCCACTCTCAAGGTCTATTTGGAATATAAATTGGTACATTTCTCAAGGGAAATTACATATATAAAATCTTTAACAATGTCTGTACTTTATGAACCAGTAATTCCGTTTCTAAGAATGTATTTTAAAGAAATAATTGTTGATGTGCCCAAAGATTTAGTGATAAGGCTGTGAACTGAGTGTTGATTACTGTCTCTAAATACTTCTAACCCTAGCAAACAGCATTTCACCTCCACACAGTGAAATGCTATACGGCCACCAACACCACGCCGAAAGTACAAGGTAACATTTACTGAGCGCTTACTATGTGTCAAGCAAATTTTCAAGAACTTTCCACGTGACAACGTGTTTTCCCCTCCCCGCCACCGTATGAGGTGGGCGATCGCTCCTTCCACGTTATAGATGAGGAACCTGAACGAGGCGGTTCCATCCCTCCCTGGTCAGCGGTCCCGCCTGTATCTGAACGTGACAGTGGAGCCCCTGAGCCCGCATTCCTCCTCACTACAACTAAGGAGATTCTGTAACAACACGGCGATGATAAGTGAAAGAAAGCCACGTGCACTGTGGGAGGCCATTAGCGTAAAAGCACATGTGCACACGTGATCGCAGAAGGAGACGGGAACGAAATACAGCAAGCTGTGAAATCGTTTTCTCTGGGTGCTGAGATGCTGGGTCATCTGAGCGGTCGCTGTTGGTGCCCTGGTCCCCACCCTCGAGTCACCAGCTCGAGTCCGTCATTACAGGCCAAGAATTCCCTGCCTAAAGGCCCGCTCGGCGGTGAACAGGGCGGCCGGGCGGCTGAGGTCCCAGGAGCGACGCCCGCCCATGAAGGAGGGGCCCTCGGCTGCGGGGCGTCCTGCTCGGGGTCTCAGAGGGTCGCCGGGGCACCTACGGCAGTACCGCATCCGATAACGCCCTTCGCCAGCGCCGCCTCCGCTCCCCGTTTCTGCAGGTCCTCACTGCGCCCCGGGGATCCCCTCCCCCCAGATCACTTGCACCCGGCACTTGTCTCAGAGGGGGCTTTGAGGGGTATCCAAACTTGGAGAGCAGTTTTACATTTTCCTTCTTTTATGTTCTCTGCAGAAAATAGATCGCATTTTAACAAGTTATAAAGGAAGATGAAGTTTTTGTTTTGTTTTGCTTTTTGGTTTTTTTTTAAAGGAACTCACTGGACTTCTAGTCAAACAAGGGGGGTTGAACACATGCATTTATCTCCCCCCCCAAGACCTCAACAAATGGCTCTACGGGAATAAAATGTACAAATACACAAGGACAAAGGGGATAGGAGAGGAGATTGGCAGTGTATAAAATGCCCGGGACTTCCCCGGTGGTCCAGGGGTTAGGGCTTTACCTTCCACTTAAGGGGGTGTGGGTTCGATCACTTGTCGGGGAGCTAAGGTCCCACATGCCTCCGTGCCAAGAAACCAAAACATAAAACGGAAGCAATATCGTAACAAATTCAATGAAGACTTTAAAAGTGGTCCACATAAACAAAAATGTTAAAAAAAAAAAAGAGAAATGCCCACAATGTTCTGACTTAGCAGAGGGAAGGTCTGTGAACAGTGAGCCGGTCACCCGGGAAGGGAACTCACTGGACTTCTAGTCAAACAAGGGGGGTTGAACACATGCATTTATCTCCCCCGCCAAGACCTCAACAAATGGCTCTACGGGAATAAAATGTACAAATACACAAGGACAAAGGGGATAGGAGAGGAGATTGGCAGTGTATAAAATGCCCGGGACTTCCCCGGTGGTCCAGGGGTTAAGGCTTTACCTTCCACTTAAGGGGGTGTGGGTTCGATCACTTGTCGGGGAGCTAAGGTCCCACATGCCTCCGTGCCAAGAAACCAAAACATAAAACGGAAGCAATATCGTAACAAATTCAATGAAGACTTTAAAAGTGGTCCACATAAACAAAAATGTTAAAAAAAAAAAAAAGAGAAATGCCCACAATGTTCTGACTTAGCAGAGGGAAGGTCTGTGAACAGTGAGCGGGTCACCCGGGAAGGGGAGCTGGAGACGTGCGCACCTCCGTCCCTCCAGCACGGGGGCGGGAGGTGGGCAAGCATGACCCGAGCGACAGCTGAGGAGCTGGACCGAGGGCTCTGGGAGGAGACGCTGAGATGGGGCCGGATGGACAAGCGACGGTTGTTGTTATTGTAAATCTTCTAATACTATTCGTCTTTTTAAAAACTATGGGCAAATACCATTTTCATACTTAAAAAAAAATAAAACATTGAAGTCATGCTTTTGTTATTTAAATGTAGAAAAATCAGAACCAGGTTGGCACCAAGTACTATCAGATAATCAGACTGATTTACACACACACACACACACACACACACACACACAATACCATTTTCATACTTAAAAAAAAATAAAACATTGAAGTCATGCTTTTGTTATTTAAATGTAGAAAAATCAGAACCAGGTTGGCACCAAGTACTATCAGATAATCAGACTGATTTACACACACACACACACACACACACGCACACGCGTGTCCATTGCAGCCGTGGTCATAATAGCCAAAAGGTGGAGACCAGCCAAATGTCCGTCAGTGGCTGAATGGACAAACGGTGCTTTTACCCACGCGGTGGAATATCATTCAGTCACATGACCAGGAATGAAGTACTGATGCACATTTCACCACGTGGGAGCCTCAAAAACGTCACGCGCTTAATGAAAAAAGCCAGACACAGACGGCCACATGTCGTGGGATTCCATTTATATGAAATGTCCAGACTAGGTAGAACCACAGGGACAGAACACAGATCAGTGGTCACCAGGGGCTGGGTGGAGGGGTAAGGGCGGTAACCGATGAATAGGTACGGGGTCTCTTTTGGGGCGATGATGAAAGTGTTTTGAAACTAGATAGAAGGGGTGGGTTGCACAGACGGTGAAGTACTAAAGGCTACTGAACTGTTCACTTAAAGATGCTTAATTTTGTTATGTGAATGTCACTTCGGTCTAAAAGAAAGAAAGAAGTATTCTGGCTGAGAAAGGAGTGGGAAGGCAAGAAGAATTAGGAAGCTTGGTACCACTGCACACGCCCCGTTTTCAGGAACTTCATTCTGCAGACGGCGATGCTGCCTGATAGGATGACACATGGCCCACAGACCAGGCAGCATCATGGAGACCCACGTGTGCCGGCCCCACGAAGTTGTGGAGGCCCAAGTGGCAAAGGGCTCAGGTTCCAATGGGTCTTGATTAAGGAGTGAGACATTCAGAATTAGGAAGGGGCTTACTTCACGGTTGAGCTTTTCTCTAGATTTAGTAGACACAAATGAAAATAAGGAACCTGAAGGGAGCAATCTTTAAAATCTCTATGCCTAGCTTGTTCACGTCATGAGGTGGTCCCCAAGGCTTTATCATAAACACAGACTAGGCTGATTATAGAGCTGAGTGCCTTCCTTTCATACTGTCTAAAATCCATAACCCATAACCACATTTGTTACGGGCTGCACTGCGTACCTCCCCTCCCAAATTCGTATGTTGAAATCTTAAACCTCAGTATTGAAGAATGTGACCTCATTTGGAGATAGAATCTTTAAAGTAATCCAGTTAAAATGAGGTCATTAGGGTGGGCCCTAACCCATATGACTGGTGTCCTTATACAAAGAGGAAATTTGGATACGAAGACACACATAAAGGGACGATGATGTGAAGAGACACAGGGACAAGATGGCCATCTACAAGCCAAGGAGGCCTAGAACAGTCTTCCCTCACAGCCGTCAAAAGGGACCAGCCCTGCCGACACCTTGATCTTGGACTTTTAGCCTCTAGAACGGAGATAATAAATTTCTGTTTTTTAAGCCCCCCAGTTTACGATACTTTGTTCTGGCAGCCCTAGCAAACTAATACAGCGTTACATAATAACCCTTGTTTTTCACCCTTAAAAGGCACATTAGTTGCATAAATGCTTCACCCATCGTGTAATGGCTGGTCCCATGGAATAAATCATGGTCCTTGGAGACGGTCAGTTTCCATAGGACAGGTCCCAGGAACAGACAGCTTTGCGGCCACAGCCCCTGACAGAGCCATCTCTGATTACAGTCCTTAGCAAATGCTTTCATAATTCTAATTGCAAAGAGGGTGTTAAACTTTAGTGCTTTAACACAAATCAGCACCTGCTTGAGGGAATAGTATGAAGTATGGATACTTGTCCCGGCTGCGCCCAACTCACGCAGAAGCGCACGTGAAAAGACACAGCGGAGGGCCGACTGCAGCCTGTTTCCACGTTCTCGTAAATGTGAATTCTGTGCAGCAGCTCCTGGGGACTGGAATGTGGCAATTTTAATGCAAAATTAATTGTCGAGTATAAGACTGCAGTGGCCTTCTCCCGAGTGACCATCTCACCCTCCGGCTAGTCGCCTTCACTCTTGTTCTCGATGCTCTCTGTACCTTGTTAGCAATATTCAAATGATCAAAAATGATTCCAGGGGCTTCCCTGGTGGCGCAGTGGTTGAGAATCGCCTGCCAATGCAGGGGACACAGGTTCGAGCCCTGGCCTGGGAAGATCCCACATGCCGCGGAGCAACTAAACCCGTGTGCCACAACTACTGAGCCTGCGCTCTAGAGCCCACGAGCCACAACTACTGAAGCCCACGCGCCTAGAGCTCGGGCTCCGCGACAAGAGAAGCCACCGCAATGAGAAGCCCGCACACCACAATGAAGAGTAGCCCCCGCTCGCCACAACTAGAGAAAGCCCGCGCACAGCAACGAAGACCCAAAGCAGCCAAAAATAAATAACACGGGTTTGAGCCCTGGTCCGGGAAGATCCCACATGCCACAGAGCAGCTGAGCCCGTGCGCCGCAACTACTGAAGCCCGCGCACCTAGAGACCGTGGTCCGCAACAAGAGAAGCCAAAAATAACTAAACAAACAAACAAACAAATAAATAAAATTTAAAAAATGATTTCAGGATCTCAATCTCAAAACACAACCCCTCTTGGTCAGCTTGCACCTACTTTGTTTTAACTTGCTTACTTTCACAACAGGATGTCGTTGCTGAACTTGTGTCACATCTCCACTTTCACTGTCAGCATCATAATCATCGTAAGATCACACTTGTACACACTGACATCTGCTTCAATTTTAAAATGAATTCTGGGCTTAAGTAACATTAAAAATGCTATCTTTAACATAAGGAAAGTCCTGTGTTGTAGCTATGATTTTTCATGAAATCCCTATGTACAAAAATGTTTCATATTCTGAATAGCATCTGGATGTGTAAATTACTCTGAAGCAAGAAGATGTAAAAATATTCCTAGAGATTAACTTTGCTTCTCTCACGCTGATTTCTACATGTGCTATGCAGTGAAGCAGCTGTTACTCTCCCATAAACCCACGGCTTCAACACGACCTTTCACTGAAGGGTCACAAAAATGTCTTCATGCATAGGATGTAAGGTATGTATTAATTTCCTAGGGTGGCCGTAACAAAGTGCCACTGACTGGGTGACTTGAAACAGCAGGAACTTCTTCCACAGTTCTGGAGGCTCGACACCAGAAGTCAAGAGGTCGGCAGGGGTGTAGTCCCTGAAACCCGTGAAGGACTCATCCTAGAGCCTGGTGGTTTGCTGGCCATCTCGGGGGCTCCCGGGTTTGAGGCTGCCTCGTCCACATGGTCTTCCGTGTCTTCACATGGCCGTCTTCTGATAAGGACACCAGCCCTGCTCCTGTACGACTTCATCTTAACTCATTACATCTGCAACCATCTTGTTTCCAAATAAAGACTAATTCTGAGGTACGAGGGCTTAGAACGTCAGCATACATATCTTTTGGGGGGCTGGTGGGAGCACAGTTCAATCCACGAAAAGGGGGTGGGGTGGACGTCACATAGTCCAGTTCTGAGGGCAACTCAGAAGGCAGCAGTTTTGACTGATGGAGACAAAATCTTAATTTACAAGAAAGTACATACACCACATACGCACGGTTTAAAGAATTGTAAAGCAAGTATCCGTGTAACCCCCATTTAGGTCAAGAAACAGAACATGCACCAGAGGAGCCCTCCGTGTGCCCCTCCCTCACCAAAACCGCCTCCAGGACCCATCCAGCACCCCACATTACATTCAGCTGTCATGTCTGTCTCCTCCAATCTGTGTGCCTTTTTCTTTATCTTTCACAACCTTGGTATTTTTGAAGAGCACTGGCCACTTACTTTGTAGGATTTTCCTCAGTTTGGGTTCGTCTGAGGTTTCCCAATGACTAGGTTGACGTTATACAATTTGGGCAAGAATTCCACAGAACTGTGCAGTGTGGTAATGTCACTTTTTAATACTATTGGTAGGTTCTCATTAGTTTTTATTTCGAGTTCCTGGCACATCATGGTTGATTTTTTTTTTTTTTTTTTTTTTTTGCTTTTTTGCATGGTTGATTTTAATTATTTTCAGAGTATGTGAAACATTACTGTAGTTTTGAGTTAAACGAAACTGTATATTGAAAGGTGCTACTCGTCCCGATTCGCCTTACTTTCCACTCTGTACTCACCCCCTGTAGGTAACCAATCTCATTAGTTTCTAGTTTATTCTTCTCGTGTTTCTTTTGCACAGGTGAGCAGATACATGTATATTTCCGTCTCCTGCCTTCCTTATTAAATGAGCGAAGGTAAACTGCAGACACGCTTGCATTTCGCTTTTCTCATTTTGCTTAACAATATATCCTGGAAATCATGACATCAGTACATAGAGCTCTTCCACATACTTTTCACACCCGTGCAGGACATCGTGTGACGTACCAGCTTACTGAATCACTCTCCTATGTAAAGACATTGAGGTCATTTTCAATTATTTTGCAATTACAGCCAATGCTGCAGCGAGCAACCTTGCGCACATGTGCTTTCACATTGTTGGAGGGTATCATCAGGGTATTTTCCTAGAAGTGGGAAGGCTGGGTAAACAGGTAAGTATCTCCTGGTTCTATTAGGTATTGTTGAGTTCCTCTCCAGAAAGCTAGTATCAGTCTGCACTTCCACCAGCAACGTATGAGACATTTCACCAACAGAATGTGTTGTCATACTTGTATTAAACTTCTTCCGATATCATAGTTGAGAAATGGCATCTCAGTTTTAATTTGCATTTCTAATTGTCTGATTTTTAAAACATATTTTAGGGACACTTTTACTTCTTTTTTTGGTGAACTGTCTTTTTCCATGTTTCCTATCAGGTTTTTGGTCCTTTGTCTTTCAATTTTTAAGAGCTGGCCTGATGATTTTCTAAACCTAATGAACACTGAATATATACACGTGCACCTTAAAGTTTCCCATCATGACTTCAACCAAGTAAGTAGTGTTATCCAGTATATACCAATGCAACATGAGATACTCTACTTATGGGGTTAGGCTCTATTCTCATTTGAACACTGAAGCCCATGTGAACACTTTCTAAGAGACACAGGTTGATATGTTCACGCATTTGTATAGTCAATTATTTATTATGGAACAGGGTTATCTTTTTGCATTATTATGGGTTTTTTTGGTATGAATTTTTAGCTCACATAGTCAAACCCTGTGCTGCCAACCTTAGTACTGAGCTTAGATGGAGCTTCGCTACCTATGAGGGAATAAACGTTTAATGTGTTCCAAACACAAATAATTTGAGAGGTTAGACAACATTTTGGTATCATATACATTCCTACTCTCTTGACTATTAGAACTATTAGAAATAGGGACTATTTTCCTGTTAACAGGCTATTTTAAAATTAAAAACATAACCTATAATGGAAAAGAATTAAAAAAGAACATAGATGTATACATATATATGTATAACCGAATCACTTTGCTGTACACCTGAAACTAACACAATACTGTAAATCAACTATACTTCAATAAAAAATTAAAAACAAACTGTGTAGGAAGATATAGTTTTGCTCTCATGTACTGTTTGAATTGTATATCTAATTATACACTACTCTTTCAAAAATTTGGTCTTAATCCAGTTTTGTTAAATCCAGAAGGCAAATTATAACACTATATTTATGAAGATTACAACTTTGGAATGTTACATGTTGAGACATTAAAAGTTTTATTTATTTTTTGTGACTGATTTTCTAGCTCTTAAAACATGTCCATAGGTGCTACCAAAATTGACCAAAGATCATTTAAAGACTTAATTACAGTATTAAAGGGTTTGGCTCCAGGTGCCACTATTACATTATTTGTGACAAGGGTAATAAAACAGCAGAGTAGAAACCAGACAGTAACAGTAACACTGTTTTGTCGACTGACGTAAAGGATTCATCACGTATGTTCCTTAATGGCAGGTGAAATTTGTAGAGAAAGTGGTGACAACTGCGGAGAAGTCCTCTACCCGCCCCTGTGGCCCAACACCGAGGCAGGTTAAGGCTGCTGTGCAGGGGCTGCATCTGAGGGCTCCAGCTCTTCTTAGGTTATTAAAATACATGTGCTTTGTTGTTGTTTTTCCCATGACTTTCTCTTCTTACACTTGATTTATAAAAGAATTAGAGGAGACAGCATGGAAAAGAAACACATTACGTTTCTGGAAAATTAACAGCAGTTTAAAAGTAACAGCTCCCAAAGAATCCTCCTCTTCCTGGCACAGAGCGGAACAAGTCCGAGTTGTCTTAACTTGTCCTACTTGCCACTGCCGAGAGTGAATGGTAAGACCGGTGAATTTGGTAAGACCACTTAAGGGAAAAAAAGTTTAGAATAAAACCACTCAGGAAACTCGATCTCCCTCACCTGTCTCTCTCTGCCCTCTAGGAGCCAGTTAAAGCAAAAAACTAAGATAGCATTGGGTGACCTCCCACAAGAGTAACTGTCCAAGCTTTGACAGAGCGCTGCTGAAACTTCAGGAAAGACCGGTAGAAAGCTGAAGTCAGTGAGTGGATTGAAAGTAGTTAGTTTCAAACTTAAAATACTTGCTTACATCGTCAATAACAAAAAGAACTTCAATACGGTAAAAAGATTTTTATCACGTTCTAGCAAAATTTTTAAAAAGGGTAGTGTTAAACATCCTGACCCTTAAAAAAAAACGTGCTTTAATACATGTAAAAGCTGTGGATGGACTGAAAAATTACATTCTTAAAAAATGATGTGGTCATAAAAAAAAAAAGAACACTTTTATACATAGGATTTTATTTTGCACTGCTATAACAATTTCATTATAGTCCAAGGGAGAAAAAGAAAAAGAAGGATAAAACCACCACACTGAGCAAATTACTAAAGCTTTCCTACTTTTAACAAGATTTTCCATCTGGTAGGTTTATTGTCATACCCCCTTCAAAACAGACAAGATGCTCACCATATTTTAAAGATTATAGGTTGCCACTGAAAGAAAAATTTTACACAGTCACTGTACATCAAGGTTGAAAAACTGTCCTGCGTGAAAAATATATTTAGAAATCATGTGAATAAAAGAAAAAGAAAACATTATTGTGTTCAAGGAAAGATTAAAGTCCTCATAATGTGCCGTCTAAATGTGGACACTCACTCCTCCTGGAGTCGCTCAGGCGGGGGGGGGGGGGGGGGGGAGTTCTTTCTTCCGCCCGCCTCACTCATTATACCCAACAGTATGCATTAAGGCAAACAAATCCTTTTCCGAAGAGGTCATAAAGAAACTGTGGACAAACAGCAAACTTTTGGCATTAAAACAGGTTAACGCATACATAGCCTTTAGAATGTACATTAAGCATATTTCTCTCGGACTAGTGACAAGAAAAAGATGAACATGCTTGTTAACAATGTCAAAAAGTTTAAAATTCAGTGTCCAAGCAATTCCTAACGATGCTTCTGTAGCTTTAAGCTCTAAACAGTATAGAATTTATGCAAATGCATTAAAGAATTCAAGCTTGGCAAATTACACCCAAGCAGGTTATTAAACTATATATACAGAAAGTAAATGATACATACGGAATTAAAAGAGTCCTTCGGTTTTCCTTATAGCCTTGAAAACTGACAAACTTTTGAGGACAGTTCTATAATATTAAACATTAGGTAACCACAGGTGTGGGGAAACCTAACTACACAAACCGATTTAAAATACCGAGGATGACTCTGTAGTGTTCAATACAATTCAGTTCGTAGGTAAGGGCACAAGACAACATTTAACAAAAATAATCACATCAACTGACCCAGAAATCAAATGCAAATAGATATGAATACAATCTCCAAAATCTGCCTTTTTACGTGAACATTAACCATTTATTCAAAGTTATACAAGAGTTTGAAGGATTAAAGTCTTCTTCTGTGACATAAAGCCATTTCGAAGAGTTTCACGTCTCAGCTGAGCAGGAGCGGGCGAAAGAGTAGGTGAGCAGCCCCTTCTGGGCAGCGAGACGGTGAGACAGACTCAGCAGCAGCCTCCCCCGGCCTGCTGTCCTCCCTGACTGCCTGCGTGCGTGGCGTTAGTAGCAGCATGCTGAGGGCCAATTTTAATGCCATTTGCCTGAAATGAAAGACAGAAGGGTAATAAATGTAACTGGGGCCAACCAGAGAGTATAATTTAAATTTAAGAAATCCTTTGGCTTCTTAGGGGCACAATCTTAACAAACAACTAAGAAAAATTATATATGTATACATATGCTAAGCCGATTTTTACAACAATTAAAACACTCTCTCTCAGGGGATGTTCCTTCCTTTTAAAATAATATTTGTGGAAATATTCCTGCAAACAATTCCTTATCATACCAGGTACTGCGTTGACAGAAACTGCAGTGCTGCCTTTAAGGGAATTCTCACAATGGAGAGATTGTTTAAAACGTAATCTTTAAAAGCGAAAAGTATGCAAAGCCTGTGCTCCTCTAACACGATGTACAATCTTTCCTCTAGACAGCGTTTCTGTTCCGTGTTGAATCGGCTGTACAGGCTAAGGGCATATGAGTGTTCTGTGTCATCAATAATTTCTATGATCCCCAAAGACATGGCAGCTTGCCAAGAACCCACACACAGAGTGGTTCTTTCATTCATCAAACTCACACTTATGTCTCAACCCTCACTCCCTCAAGTGGATTTTACCTAAAAATACAACACTCTGAGAAAAGTAATACAGTAGCTTCAGAAATTAAGCTCTTAAGGAAACTTTACGTCACAGTAAATCTCAGATTTATAGTGCTTGGCAGTTGTTCTGCAACAGTAGTAGCCTTGGGGTTTCTGGCACTAGCTCAGTATTGACAGCAGCTGATGTGGTTTCTTTTCGCTCTTTTGACTCCTCTTTAATAAAAAGCATGCCCTATGGCTCATTGGTTTTGCCCCCTCTGGGCTGGTAGCAACTTCTTGAGGAATCAAGAAGTCAGACTTGGCATTAGGCCAAATAAATCGCACGGCCTGTTGGCTCCTGACAGCACATTACAATCAAAGCCACACCAGGCACAGTAAAGCAGTCAGCTACTATATGAAACCAGACAGAGACAATGAACATGCCCTTGACATAGACGCCCAATTACGGTTCAATTTATACGGCATTAGTCTCTGAATCGTGTCGCCTTTAAATTAACTCAAGATCTATTGCCATATAAGCCTGGAAAATATGGGTTAGAAACTTTATCACTACAAATTAAAAGGAACTGGAAAATCAAACACTTTTTGGAAACCCTAGGCAAACTGCTGTTTGTTTTAGCAAAGAATAGTGAGGCAGATGATAAAGAGGCTCTCTTGCACATGCCAAGAGATGCACACACAATGTCTTCCCAACGCGCTGCTTCCTCACTGCACCTGGGGGAGGAATAAGGGTTTTTCGCTTGGAAGCAAGAAGTCTTATTATAGGATGGCAGAAACATTTATGTAAAAGTAAATAATATGCTCTTATCCACATAAAAATTCTGAAATAAATAAGGACAAATGCATAGTGGTGATTTAGGTCAAAACGATGGCCTTTGGTAAACACTTTGAATTATTTGCTTCAAAGTTACATTTTATCCTAATCATGTTGATCAAAACTGGCTCAAAATAACTTTACAAAGAAAAAAGAAAAAAAAAAAGGAAAAGAAAAGAAACCCACAAAAACAAATAAAACAACTGGTGCCAACTGCCAATTACATATATTAACTCAGTCTCCTGAAAACATGGTATGCTGAACTGGGAGTAATTTCCAAATTGGACATTTCCCTATTCCGCACCAGACAACAGAGAGAGCATCTTGCGTTAGTTAACGTCGCACGCGCATTTACACACTAGAAAATTATTCCCAAAGCAGATGACACCATATGGATGTGTAGATGAAAGTGGATTTTCTTCTCTCTTTGGAGGATTTATATTATTTTGCATTGCTTGCAATAAATGGGTAGGGTCACTTACTTTAATCCATTTTCATAGATAAAGTGATGCTTCACTAGAACATAAACATTTAGCTATTATACAGCATATGACAAATTTTCAATGAGATGATTATAAACTAATGTGTTAACTGACATCACAGATCCATTTTAGGAATTTTAAAAAATAGAAATCTTGAATCCAAGTAATTAAAATTCAATTCTAAGTTAATCAGCCAATAATATTTATATATATATATATATATATACCTCATTATTAATGTCAAAGACTCCTTCTTGGATTTTTTCATAAATTTCTTTTGCTGTATTAATAAATGCCTGAAATATAAGGTAGAGAAATTGGTTCAAATTATTTAAAACCACACAGTAAGAGAACATTATATAAAAAGCTCTATAAAATATTACAATGCTTAACATAAGAAAATCAACCAATGGAACACACCATATTAATAAAGGACAAAAAAACACATGATCATTTTAATAGGTGCAGAAAAAGCATTTGACAAAATCTAACACGTTTTCACAATAAAAGCATTCAACAAACTAGAAATAGAAGGGAACTTCCTCAACCTGATAAACAGCATCTAAGAAAACCCACAGCCTATGTCACACCCAGCGGTGAAGTCTGAAAGCCTTCCCCCTAAGATCACGAACAAGACAAGGACGTGTGGGAACTAACGCTAGTAGCAGCAATAGCCAAAAAGTGGAAACAACACAAATGTTCACCAACTGAAGAATGAAAACCAAAATGTGGTATAACCATACAATGGAATATTATTCAGCCGTAAAAAACGAAGTACTGATTCATGCGACAAGGAGGATGAACCTCGCTAATAAGTAAAATAAGCCAGACATGAAAGACCACATATAGTTCAATTCCATTTATATGAAATGTCCAGAAGAGGTCAATCCACAGAAGGAAAATAATTATTGGTTGCCAGGGGTTAGGGGAAGGAAGGGAGTGAGGAAAATGTTCTGGAAGACAGTGGAGATGGTCGCACAACTTTGTGAATACACTAAAACCCATGGAACCGTACCCTTTAAAAACGGGTGAATTTTATGGTATGTGAATTATATCTCAAAAGAAAAAATTCATGACTGGAGAAGGTGAAGGGGGAGGGGGAGACCATAACGTAAGAACAGCACATCTGAGAAAAACATGTCAATTAGATAAGCTGCACAGATTTCCATGTTGAAACTAGCTTACTTCTGGAGGCCACCGTTCCATACAGGATCCTTTTTCCCAGACAATGTATTACTTAACATACAGTTTGGCGGGGCGGGGGTGGGGGAGAATAATCAAAGGGTGCTTATGATAAAGAGGTAAAGGCAGCTCAACTTCTATGCCATGTTGAATAAAGTTTCACCCTTTTCCCATAGAGCGTACTACTAAATGACAAGAAATTAGCATTAGAACACTGTAACCAAATTAAGCCTCTAAACACCAAAATTAATCCAAAAGCATTCTATATTTATGTAAGACATTAAGATATTTTACACAATCCAAAAACATTCTATATTTATGTAAGATATTAAGATATTTTACACACTACTGCCAATGCTACAGAAGGTGTATACAAACTCAGGTTCCAAACTATCAGATTTGAGCGATAATAGTATTAATATTATATTCAATTAGCATTCTATAAAAATTTGTAAAAGAAGGCTGTTCTCCATTACTACTGATACAGACTTAATTCAAAATTTAAAAAGTAAACAGGTTCACGGAGAGGAACACATCATATCTTTCGTCTTTTCTACACTGGAAACATCTGACTGCTGAACCTGCCACCAGAGCTTTTGTTTCCTAATTAACAGGACTGATATGTTTTCACCTTTAAAGGCCTTACAGCTCCCCAGAGTAATCAATCTACTGTAGCTCAATTACTGCACCAAGAACACACCAGTCAGCGCAGGGGGGTGAGCGATTGCGGCAGGGGCGCAGAGGAATGAATATGCATCAACTCTAAGTGGCTGATCGAACCATCAGAGAGGGTCACGAGAACTTGCAGCGAAATAATGAGAAGAATTAATCACTGCAGATTCACAAGGCACTTCGGAAGCCAGTGTGCTTTTCCAGTGTGTGCTGGAGCTCAAGTGAAGGAGAAACTGGCTGTCAGCCAACTATGAATTGATTCACATTCCTCAAAATGGAGGTTATCCTTATAAATAAGGGAAAACCTAACTCTATTTCCAATAACATGTCAATTACAGTGATGGCCAGGCTAACTAAATATTGAAGTCAACAGATTCATAAATTCACAGAGTTGGAATTCCTTCCAGGGGCACCCACATGTGTACATTTCACTAGAACATTAGAACTACAGGGTCCCATAAATGAGTTATAACTTCATATAAACAAGCATTTATATTATAAAAGTCATTATTACATGTGCCAACAGATGTAAATAAATTGGCTTTTTGCTAATCTGTTGATGAATCACTTTAAAAACTGGCTTAAGAAAGCTATGTCTTTATTTATGCTAAATTTTCCAAGTCACTACTAATTTTATTACTTAGATAGTATACTTAATACTTTATTTAAGCACCTTCAAGAATAGCTGTACCCAATGGACGTAAGAGGTATTTTATATCGGAAAGACATGCAATTAACTTCATTATAATTAAATATAGCAAATGGTTATCTTTTCTAATTCCCATCATCTCAGTGAAATAAATACTCTTTGGACAATGCTACAATTTACTTGTCATCCAACTCTCTGATTACATATTAAAGACATTGAAATAAAATATTTTCCACTTCTCTGAGCACACTATAGAGAGGACACTATAAAAATGGATTGTTTTATTTACATCATGGCAAAAGTTAATATTTAATATATATTACTAAGTGATTAATTAATGATCAATTTTAAGAAGTACTTAAGAGTTTAAAACCAATGTGACAACTCTAGACATTAGTACACCTCTTTTCAAAGTATGTGGCTATGGACTGAAATTGTTGAGTTCCCAAACATAATGAGCATTAACCAAATACCGTTAAGGCTTAGTAGAGATAAAATAAAACTTCTAAGAGAACAGCCTTGGTTGTCATGGACAATAACTGTCCACTAAAGCTGCAAAGCACTTCAAAAACTCAAAAAGACAAGAGAGGTGCTTCCCTGGTGGCGCAGTGGTTGAGAGTCTGCCTGCCGATGCAGGGGACGCGGGTTCGTGCCCCGGTCCGGGAGGATCCCACGTGCCGCGGAGCGGCTGGGCCCGTGAGCCATGGCCGCTGCGCCTGCGCGTCCGGAGCCTGTGCTCCGCAACGGGAGAGGCCACAGCAGTGAGAGGCCCGCGTAACGCAAAAAAAAAAAAAAAAAAAAAAAGACAAGAGATACATATCTGTTACAATAATTGGCTAGAATTTTCTTTCATTGCTCATTTCACTCCAGTCACTAAAAATCAATCTCCATATATATTTTTCAAGGAAGAGATGTAACAATCTGAAATACCTCTAGAACACAGGAAAAAAAAAAAAGAAAAGAAAAAAAGGAAGAAATTAGCAACAGTAAGTTAACTAAATAGACACTACAAAGCCTTTACACTAAAGCTCATGGTTTTTTGTTTTGTTTTTTTTTTCCGGCTGTGCTGTGTGGCTTGCAGGATCTTAGTTCCCTGACCAGAGATTTAACCTGGGGCCCCAGCAGTGAGAGCGCAGAGTCCTAACCACTGGACCACCAGAGAATTCCCTAAAGCTCATGCTTTAATAGGACAGTCTTAAATTGAAATTCCTTCCAATTTTAGACATCATTTTAAGTAGTTTTACTTTTTCTATTCCCCAGGCTACAGAAGCAAATTATGAAAAGGAGAGGGAAGGAGAAAGGGGAAGAGTGAGTGTGAGGGTGTATCTGTGTGAGCGGCCAGCGGGGACGTGCGTGTGCGGTTTTGGGGAAGAGGCCACGGGGGAGCCCGCACATGGCAGCGGCTGCGGGACAGCGGGCCCGTGTGCAGACGGGCTCACAGCTCCTGAATGAAGAGGGCACGTGTTGGCCAAGGTGGCCCGAGTCATCGAGGGGAGAGAGACTCAGGATTTGCTCTTTAACATAAGTAACACAAAACACGTTCTTGAAACGTCTTCATTATTTTTACAAGTTTTGATGTTTACCAGGGAAAGATTCTGTAACAATTAACTTATCTGGAATAGTTATTTTCTTACTATCAGAAAAATGAAGCAAGATGATGGCATAACTCCAGAAAATTTTTAGCACTTAATTAACATAATACTCTAAAAACATGACATCCTAAATATCACTGCAGGTTTTGTGACAAGTCAGAATTACAAACATTATATTCATCTATACTCCATGTTTCAAATATAGTCAAATCTGAATATTAGTTAATAGGTTAGAGAATAGGAAAAAACATTTGCTGAGAAACTGATGTGAAAGGATTTCATTAACCCTGTGAAACAAACTAGGCAGATCCACGATTAAGAAGTATAAGCAGATTTTCTTGCAGCCAGCTTACCTTGGCGAGCCCCTGGCCTTCCCACGCAGCGCTGCCCGCCAGTTATCTGAAGCCTGGCTCTCTCTACGTTTTCCCATTAGCTCCCTGCTCTGCCCTACTTTGATTAATTGCCACGTCCAGTCCTCTACCTTCATCAGCCATCAATTGCCCTCCACCTCAGACACTAATCTTTCAACCCTTGGCAGTAGTTATCTGAATGATTCTGGTAATACCTAAACGTAAGTAAGTTTTCAGGGACTTCTACAGCACAAATCAAAATGAACATAACTACAAAGAACTAAAAATGTATACCCTACCTATTACCTGGCCGTTACCCAAGGGCACCTACCTATTCAACTGCTGCCACAGAGCTGGTACTTCTCTGGGTACCACGGAAGGTCCAGGGAGGAGGACGACTGCAGTAGCTCCTGCTGCTGCTGAACCAGAACAATTTAGCGGGAGGAGCCCAGCACCAGGGCTTACGTTTCGGTTGCAGATGCAGGAGAAGTGAACTCTCTGCCGTGGCTGACAGAGGGACGGCGCGTGCAGGGCAGGACCAAGGCAGGTCTAGCCGTGGGCTACGGACACTGGGCTGCGAGGGCCTTCACAACCAGTGAGGGGGAATACAGACAAAGGGGAGCACGGAATAATATTTTGCTTTTATTACGGTTTAACAGTTTTTAAGGCAAAATACTGAAAACTAGTCTACAACAGAGCAACATTTCAATTGTTTCCTTGTGTAACATGCTGCCACCTGGTGGCAAGACAAAAATTACAGCATCTGTTAGGTAAGACTTCAAAATAAATTGAAGTGTCTTGGTTTTATCTAAACATCTTGAATAGATGCTAAAGAGCAAAGTACCCTGTAAAATAAGTGAGTCTTTGGTTCTCTCTGAGAACTGGGAAACAGAGAACTAGGATGCTGTTTAACTTTCTTCTCCATTGCTAAACAAGGAATGGACATTCCAGGTGTCCGTCCATTCGCCAAAGCTTACACTAACCAATATTTACCAAATAGTTACTATGGGTCAGTCACTATACTAAGTGATTTACACAGGTTCTCGTTACTTCTGAAAAGAAGTTCAAAATATGTGTAAAAATGAGGAAATTACGTTTGCGGCTTGAAGCTGCGCCTCCAAGTTGCCAGCACAATGGTGCGGGGGAGGCTCTGAGCCAGGCCGTCGGGGTCACAGCCCAGCGCCACCTCTTACCACACGTGTCGCCTGGCCCTGCTGCTCAGCCTCTCTGTAAAAGGAGGGCGACCGTGGCGCCTACTCCACACAGACCCGCTGGCTCGCAGGCGGCCTCGGCACACGTCAGCGCTCGGCACCACGGGGGCGTCGGAGCACAACACCGCGGGAACAAGAGGAGAAGCGGGTACTCATGAGCAGCCTCCTCAGCGAGTTAAAATATCCTGATTAGACGGAACTAAGCATCAAAAGGTAAGTCAGCAACATGTAATGTGTACGGTGAGCCGAAAGAAGAAAATGTATGGAGGTAAGACTTCGGTATTACGCAGAGACACGAAAGTCCTGCGAAAAGAACATCAGACGAGAAGCAAGACAGGCGCCTTACACATGAAGCTTCGTCGAATTCCGTGATGGAAAATATTCCGGTTCGACCTGCGTTAGCTTCAGGAGAGCCTTCCCACACGCCGCGCCCGACGCAATGGCTTCAAGCTGCGTTCCCGGACATCCCGCGGGGGCCACCATTTCCTCCTCCTCCCCCTCATTTTCCGCGGCGTCCCCTATTCCAAAGTAGAGCTGTTCTGCTCTTCTTTCTTTCATCCGGTTTCCTGTGTTTCATTAGAAGGAAGAGGGCTGCTGCTAAATCTACTGACCTGTCCTAACTCTCACTGCGCAGACGGCACTGGGCTGCCAAGGAGAAGTGACTTGCCCGAGACCGGGCACAGCTGTAGCAGAAGCAGGGTTAGCAGGATTAATATTCTGCCCACGTTTATCCTCTCTTTATTAGGATCACGTATCTTTAACACAACTCGAAGGAATTTTCATTTATTTTGCTTATGTTGCCACTAAAATTGAACATAAAAAGCACCCCATTATCACATCCTCTTAAAAACCTTCCAGCTAGCTAGAAATTATTGTGGATTGCTAGGATTATTTTTGGAAGTACAAAATATCTGTGTTACTTATAACACACAGATATGTTTATTAATTCCTTAGTAATTCAGTTCTTCCATTCAACAAGCATTTACTGAGTGCCTGATTTGTACCAGGCACAGAGCATATACTCAGTTATATACTTGGGTACACGAATGTCTTTGACCTCAAGGATGTGGGAGTACTACAGGACAGATGCAAATCCAAAATTGGCACACAGCACGAAAACTTCCACAGCAGCTGTTTAGAAGGGTAACGTGGCATGACCACTTCTGCTGGTAAAAAAACTGTCAAGAGAGAAAGCCCCGTGAACGAAGGCTTGAAGGAAAGTAAGCTCCCACTCATTTATTAGGAAAATTAAGGGGAGGAAAGACTAGTCTGGACAGAGAGGCAGATTTTAAGCTCAGTTACAGTGGAAGCTGGGGACAGGGAGCCATGTGAGATGAGGGTAGACAGGGGGCTCAACAGACCTCAAGGAACCTTGAAAAGGTAGGAAGCAGGCTGGGGACAAAATCAGAGGGTGGTTTAGAGGAGGAATTCTAAGGAGGGAGGCTGGCAACAGGAAGGCCAGTAAGGAGCTTAGAACTATAATCAGATAAGAAATGAAGGCCTGACCAAACAGTGGCAACCAGAATGGAAGGCAAAGATCAAACTTAGTATCTCCTTTGGAGAAATTAACAGGACTTGGTAAAGAATAGGGTAAGGATGGTAAGATGTTTAAGGATGACTCCATTTTTGGCTTAAGTGACTGAGGTGGAAGGGTATGCCGTGAACTGAGATAAATAAAAAAGGAAGAAAATCAGGTTTCAAGGAGGGAATGAAGAGTTTACTTTTGACACATGGAAGGATCTCTAATGCTGATGGGAAAGTCTTGGTAGCTGGTGATCTATATAGTTGTGTAAGTGCATAACATGCACATAACAGCATGATTTTCTTCAGAACTGTTTAGCTACCCTGGTTTAGAAGTAGAGAAATTGGACGTAACTGTCAGAGTTAGTTTGGTTTGGATCATCCCTGAAGTTCCCTAGGGTGATGGCCAAACGAGGAGCAGAGAAGCTGACGCTAGTCAGCAAAGCCTTCCAATCTGTGGAAGGGAGCAGTAAATATTTATTACACTAAGCTCCCCTCAAGGGATGCTGGAAGCTTGATAAGGTCAGGTCAGATTTCCAGTGAAAAGCCCCGTGGTACCCACGACACTGAGAACAGGGTTGAGGGGTAACAAAGCTTTCAGTTTACAGCCACATTCCAGCTCTACAGAAACATCTGTTCCACCACTTACAACACAGCCCAAGGCAAGGAAGATGTCCTCTCAACCCAAATTCTGTCTGTAGATCTCAAGTAGCAGGACAGGACACAAGTATTCACAAGGTGCCTTGAAACTGGTCTTAGTCACTAAAGTCTTACTGTCAGGTGTTTTCCCCATCCCTCCCACCCCGACACAGAAACCCACTGACCCTGTCAGGTTAGATGGCTTGGCAGCTTACTACAGTGTCTTCGGGTTAGGTGGCTGTATTTTCAGCTATCATCTTGGCTATATCTTTAGTGCTTTAGCAGCTAAGCCAGGAATTTCCAGCCCTGATTTTTCAACAGTTTAAGATACTTTTAATTACTAAATTTTTACCTCAAAAATTTTTGATGTTTATATATTTTTCTGGTTTCGCATAAATTTCCAATCTTAATTTTAAGTAAAATTGATGAATATTAGGGAAAAATCACCCATCAAATGGCTAAGAGGTTGAGAATATTTGACAAAGTGACAACTGTTTGACACACAATATGTTTATTTCACACCACAATCACCTTTGGGTCCTAAAGGAAATATAATACTGTTTAAGTTTTGGTAATGTACAACTCTGAGAAAATGAAATTTTAATTTAGAGGGAATACACAGAGAAAAACAAGGAAGGAATCATAGAAGTAAATATATCACTTCTAGAATATTCGGACACCTTTAAAAAGTTGACCTGAGGCCTCTGGGAAGGGGTACTTTCCCTAGCCTGCCATAATCTTTGTTGCAGTTATTCCTGGGTCTAAAAAACCTCTTTCAAACCACAAAGACCCCAGGCGGCTACTGGAGGGAGCTCCCAATCAAAGGAGAAGCCAATCTATTCACCTGTGTTTTTCAAAACTCATAGGTTTTACACAATGCTTAGGGCAAAGAAGGTTTCGGACAGAATTCCACCTACAAGTTAACAAGTGGGACCAAAGCATAAGCTGATTAAAGACTGCGGGGAGAGGAGTAAGGTTAAAGTATTTAAATAAATACATTACCATCCAAACAATTATCTACTGTGTGGGGAGAAACTGTGCTAGGCGTTGGGGATGCCGAGATGAAAAGACAGCCTATGTTTTCAAGGAACTCTGTCCTCATGTTGAGCCAACGTGAGAAACAAGGGTCATGACAGAGTCATGAGAGAGTGCGAAGATAATAAGCCCATGACACAGGAATGACTAAATACAGAGAAAGGAGCACATAAAAGTGGTGAAGGGGGCAGGAGGGTGTGTCACGTGTCACGCATTCCAAGAGGAGGAATCAGACTCACTATATATCCTTGAATGATCAGGTGGGAAGGAGGGCATTTCAAGTGTGGAGAATACTTTCTGTGCAAGCAGGTCAGGAGCACTGCCCTGTGGACGCACTCTCTAGTTTAACAGGGAGAACACAGAGGGGAGGACTGGCAAATACAGGGACCTGTTTTCCAAGCTAAGGAGTTTGATGCAGAAGCTGTGAGGAACCACCTCAGGGTTTTAATAAAGCTGGAGAGTGACATTCGATTTTCATTTTTAGAAAGATCTTATAGGCAACAGTGTAGAGGACTGAAAAATGAACACAGGGAGTCCAATTAGGAAGCAATCACAGAAGAGGACAATTTGAAGAGATATTTAACAGGCAGAAATAATAATACACACATGGAAAGCAATACATATTAACTGAAGAAATGAGTGTAAAGGGGTAGGGAAGGGGGTTGCTTTAGGATACACGAGAGTGAACATCTGCAAACTAGAGCAGAGAAGGGCTATCAGTTCAGTCTGAATGTGTTAAACCGGAGGGTCTGAGACCCACTCATGCAGAGCTGTCCAAGTAGAGCTAGACACACAGCCTAAGAAGGGTATTCATGGATTTAGGTGACATTTCAACGTGGAAGAAGGAGATGGTAAAGGAGTCTGGAAGGCTAGAGAACACAAATAAAGAGAAGACCATGATATCATGGAGCTAAGGAAAGAGCAAGTTTATAGATAGAAGAGTAGTCAAAAGTATCACATACCCCCCAGGGACTGTTCAAGGTAAGAAGAGAAAAGCATTTGTTAGGTGAGGCAACTAGGAGGTCTAGGGTGACCTTGGCCATGATGGAGGAAGTCAGACTGTGAACCGAGGTGTGAAATCCAATGAGGAAACAGAGGTAGATCTTACTAGAAGCTAGAAGAGAACATACCCAGGAGAACAGGGACTGATAGGGTTTTGTTTTTAAGATGGCTGAAACCTGATTATGTAATTATATGCCGAGAGCCAAGAATCAGTAAAGGAGAGGATGAAGATGACGAGAGGTCTGAAGAAATCATGAATCTGCAGAGCAGGGAAAGGACAGCACTTGGCTGGACCATCTCGTTCACTCACAGCCGGGTGACTTTCCAGCCTCTCCGCTCCCCAGAGGGAGCCCGGGTCACGGTACTGACATCACCTGAGAGCAAGCTGCAAATGCAGACTTTCAGGCCGCACCCTAGACCTACTGAATCATAAGCTGCATTTTAACAGGATTCCTAGGTGAAGTGAATGCACATTAATGTTTGAGAAGCACTGTTCTAAATACAACTGATTTGGAAAAAAATATTTTTACAAGATATTCTGAGCTTAAGAAGAAAGTAGTCTCCACTTCCCCCACTGCAACCTCTGTGTTACCATGAAGTAAGAGAATTAGCAAAACTAAAGGACATCAATCCTTTGGCTATTATTACGCACCCTCCACCCCAATTCCACTGGGGAGGGGGGTGGGAATGGCTAAATCACACTTGGAAAACTCTAGGTTAAATAAAAGCCAACAAATTTCTTAACAGCGGGTTTTCCGAATAGTAATAACATACTACTACCGTGAATTCTGGTTTCCTAAAAGCGGGGTAGACTCCAGCTCCTCCGAAGCTCACTTGACCACGGAACCCTATGCAGAAGTGATCATTTTAATTCATGCTCCTCAAAGAAGGGTAGGCTAACCTTCAGTGCTGCTATTCTCCACTGTGTGGCAGACAGAAGGGGAACAGATGGGGAACCCGGAACACCTGGGTTTGAGTCCTGACTACGTATGTGAAAGAACTCTGACGACTCTGCCATACAAATATACAACCACATTATTATTTCAGGGACCTGACACATTTTAATCATTTGAAAATACTTCTGAAAGAAACCTTCCACTTATGAGACACTCTTCTAAATGCTGCAAGCAAGATCACCAGATTCCAGTGACTGGAGGAGCATCCCTTCATATCAACTCCTCAGTCAGTCACAGGACAGACCACAGAACCACAGGGTTCTTCCTGGAACCCTGCAGACTAGGACACTAAACAAAGTTGTGGTTCTGGAGTGAACTGCCAGAGGGTGGCAGCTGAGGAGGCGTGTAGCCAATGGGAAGCCAGGGCAGTTACCAGGCAGCATGATATCTTGATGTCCTCAATAACCTTTAAGTCTCAGTTGAAAATGGAAGTCAAACTAATATTCAAAAATATTTACTGCTGGTCATATGGTTGATTCTTATTTCCTTACCAGCAAAATCTTCAGCAAAATGGAGGTAAAAATAATCGTTTTTTTCCTTTTTTGTCCACCAGAGGTAAAAGAGCCTAAACCTCATTTTCCTAATGTAAGATGTGATGACACTATAAATGCTCTGTATATTCAGCATGAACATTACTTGAATAAATGGTAGACAACTAAATATATGGGTTCCCCCCCATATGCTATGCACTCAAACTAAATATATGGGTTCCCCCCCACATGCTATGCACTCAAATGTATGTGTATAGCATCCAAATATTAAGTTTAAAAATCAGTAATGGGAACTGAAAATGTAAAGAATGAGTTCTGGTCTCCTATTTCTATGGGAATACCATATAGGCGAGAATATTTTGGTTGCAATTAGCTTTTTAATTTCGTTGACATTTAGGAGATGAATTCTGGGGTGTACCTCTACTATCACATTTAAATGTGCATTTCTTCAGCAAATAGCAAAAAGGATGAATGATAATTGCATGTTTGGAGCAACCCCAAGTTGTATAAAACTGACTAGAATCCACTTCATAGGAAGGGTGAATTCTCTTATTATAACTTGTAACTTGGAAATTATAATTTACAGTTTGGAAACAAATAAACATAATACTTGTGTACCACAGCAGTTTGCTAATACAGAGAGGTTTTATGTGGAGAGAGCTTTCTATGTTTGTATGTATACAAAAAAGTGTTTCTTCGTGTGTATACAGTCTGTGTGTGGTGTTAATCTTATACATGATTTTATAAATATAAAATGATACCCATCTATTAAATAGCAGATCTATCTGAGAAATTCTTACCTCTGTAAGTATCTAGTTTAGGCAGACTGGGGTATCATTTTATTTTTATGCTCTTTATAAAATAATTTGAAACAAAAATTGGAAGTATAGCCTTGGGTGCCATTTTCCATTTATCATCCCAGTTGAAGATCAGCAGCATAAATTCAGGTAAGAGCAAAACATTTGGCACATGAGAGGCTACAGTTAAAAGAAAAATATGAGTCTGAAATATTATAAGTAGAGCAGCGCTGAACGATGTTGCCAGTGGGGCCCTGAACTGGAAAAGAGGAGGACATCAGTGTGGTTTAGAAATATAATGAGCTTGGATCCAGCTGTCAACATCAGCAGCAAGACAATGAAAACAGCTTAGGATTCTCACTGTAGAATTCACAGGTCAGAGCCAGCCCATAAAACAGAAGTGGGACCCTTCATAACAGGACTTTCCAGTCTTCACTCTCTCCCCCAGGTTGTCATTGAAATGAAGCTTTTTTAGATCAAAAAATACACCATCCTACCTACTACTAAATGAATAAAGAGGATTCATGTATTATGCTAAGTTGTTGGTGCTTCACTTCATTGATTTTAATTATATCCTGTTATTTTAGCACAGTGTTACTGACATTTTGGACTTGGTAATTCTTTTCTGTGGACAGCTATCCTGTGCATTTTTCTCTAACACCACTTTGATCCTTCCCCTCAACAGATCCTTCGTGGACGAAATCATTATGCTGAGTAAATCAGTACATCCAGAGATTAACAGTAAACCTATTTCCAGCAACAACGCAACAAATGCTGCAAAAATGGTGCTATCTTATGCTGCAAATTGTCCAATTGCTTACAGGGAAATACAAGAGTTAAACTTCATGGTCTCGACTTGCATTAGGTAACTGGACCTTGGTTAAAATATAAAAATAGACCACAGCACAACAGGAAAAGGAAACAGGTCTAGTTCTAAACTGAAAGGAATCATCAAGGTACCAGTTAGGCTTAATCTTAATGAATGACCACAGAGTTTTAAATTTCTAAAAAGAACCCTTAGTCAGATGGTCCATAATCAGGACACTGGCATTTGTATAAATCATTCTATCTTTAAACATAATTATGTTTAAATAATTTATATTTAAAAATGGCTTTTAAGAAAGTTTTTTTCTTTAATACCGGAGTTCTCTAACTTCTCTACACATGAGAACCAAGGATTGGCTAGGAATCATGTACTTTTTAAAGATTATACAGAAGAAGACACTGACCTTCTGTGAGCTGCCCGAACACCGACCACCGCTCTTACTAGCTGACCAGGATGTGCTCAGGATACCTGCCTTACTTTTTTAACTCCTCACATGATCAGCTCTCCCAGAGGGTCCTCAAGTTCAGGCAGTAAGCTGAGGATAAACTCCTGTCTGAGCCCATAGCCCAAGTTTCTACCCACTGTGCTAAACGGCCTCTCCCATGGAGGATGGCATAATTAGGCAAATCCAAGTCCTTAGAAAGCAAAAACAAATGGTATAGCACTTAGAACAAACATCTTTGAAATGAATTACTATTTTCTCCAACCCCAAGTCTAAGTCACTAACTGATCAAGAATCTAAAGACCCTGTAAAACTAATGTATTTATTGCTTGTTTTCAGGATGATTCCTCTTTGGATCTAATTCTAGCAGGCTAACTCTTGCTTAAATCCCAGAGAGCGTATACTGTAATTTTATGAGCTGAATAGCTTCCCACTGAGGCCTCAGCTCTCCTGCTGCAGGAGCCGGTGCTGACTGCTGTAACAAGGAGGGTGTCTGACAGATGCTGGCTTAGTTCTCCTTCCTTCCCTTCTCAAAGTAGAAAGAACAGGTTTTGTTAGTCTTCCCTGACCTTGAAGAAAGAAACTAAGTACCTGTTTTCCAACATCAACTGCTGAATGAAAAAAAAAAAGGGGGGGGGTGCTATTCAGACTTGATATCAGATATTATTAAGGAATTACTGCTAAGTTTGTTAGGTATAATAATGGTATGATGGACATATTTTTTTTTTAATTACTGCTACTGAAATTTGTAGGTAAAATACTTCTGGAATTGGCTTAAAAAACGGCACATAATAAAATAAGATCATCAAAATGTCAAAATGGTGGTAACTTCTGAAGCCAGATGATGCATATGTGGGTTTACTTTTAAAAATGGTGACACTATTTAAATCGGTTTAAAATAGCAGCTCCATCAATCTTACTGTGAGGCTACCAAAATGCTTTAATACAGGGGATGTAAAAAAAAAAAATAAACTAATGGATAAATGTGTACTGTCATATAAATGCTCTTTACTTAATGATGAAAATTATTTTAAAGTCTGACATGCACAGAGGTCATCAATGAACTCTTTAAAAAAAAATACTAGTGCAAAACATCTAATATTTAGCCCATTTTTGGAGCTCTTCCTTTAGTTACTTTGTACAACTCATCATTATCTTCCAACCAGGTCTTTTTTATTCCACATAGCTGGGCTGTCTTTATTATGAATATTAGTGTAATTTCATGTTCTGCATCTTCTGAGAAATTGTATGAAGGAAGTCTATACATAATAAAAATCACAAAAGTAACTGTTATTTGTTAGGCATATGCTAAACATACAACATTTAGCATGGAGGGAACTGGTTGTATAAAAATTTGCTCTGTGTAAGAATGTGACAGACTCATGAAAGAGCCATACTTAACAAATAATGACAATAATTTGAAAAAGAAATCCTGGGTTCTTCATGAATTAAAAAAAATCACTTAAGCCTTTAAAATTATATTCCATACTCTCACATTAGTATTTCATTACAATTGTGAGGTTTTGTAATCCTTAATTTTTATTTTTAAAATTGCCATTGTGATCTTAAAGAACAGGTTAAACTTAATTAAGTTGCTTGTATGTGGTTATTACTATTATGTTTTGATCAAACTTTCTGAGATAATTACAGACTGACATGCAAGTGTAAGATAATACAGAGAGATCCTGTGTGACTTTCACCTGTTTCCCTCAGTGGTGGTATCTTGGAAACATATAGTACATGGTTACAACCAAAATAATGAAAAGGGATACAGAACATTTCCATTTTCAGGGACCCCTCATGCTGTCTTTTTATAACCATACCACTTCCTCTTCCACCCTGACGCCCTGGCTTAACACTGGCAATGACTAATCTGTTCTCCATTTCTCTAATTTTGTCATTTCAACCAAGTCATATAAGTGGAATCACACAATGTGCAATCTTTGGGGACTGACTTTACTCATTAAGCATACTTTTCTGGAGATTCATCCAGGTTGCTGCATGTAACAACAGTTCGTTCTTTTTTAATGCTGAGTAGTATTCCATGGTGTGGATGTACTATACACTTTGTCTAACTATTCATCCGTTGAAGGACATGTGGGCTGTTTCCAGTGTTTGGTTATCATGAATAAAGCTGCTATGAACATCTGTGTATGGGTTTTTGTGTGAACATAAGTCTTCATTTCTCTCGGATAAATGCCCAGGGGTGCAATTGCTAGGTCATATGAGAGCTGCACATCCAGTATTTAAAGAAACTGCCAAACTGTTTTCCAAAGTGGCTATATCACTTTAACACTCCCACCAGCAATGTATGAAGGACCGAGTTTCTCCACATGCTTGCTAGCATTTGGTGCTGTCACTATGTTTCATTTTAGTGTGTAGTGATACCTCATGGAGGTCTTAATTTGCATTTCTCTAATGGCTAGTGATGCTGAATATCTTTTCAAGTGCTTATCTGCCATTTATATATGCTCTTTGATGAAATGTCTAGTCATATCTTCTGACCGTCTTCTAATTGGACTATCTGGTTTTTTTTACTACTGAGTTTCGAGAGTTCTTTATTTTAGATACTAGTGGTCCTTTGCCGGATATTTGGTTTGTAAATAAATACTTTCTCCCGGTCTGTAGGTTGTCTTCTCATCCTCTTACTAGGCTTATTCATAGAACAAAAGTTTTTAAAGACTAATTTATCAATTTTTCCTTTTATGGATCATGCTTTTAGTGACAAGCATGCCTACTGCTAGAACCAAAAGATTTTCTCCTGTTTTTTTCCATAAAAGATAAATAGGTAAAACATTTTACATTTAATTCCATGATCAGTTTCGAGTTAGTTTTTGTATAAGGTGTGAGACTCAGGTCCTTTCTTTTTTTTGCTTATGGATGTCCAATTGCTACAGCACCATTTGTTGAAATGGCTATCCTACCCTGTGAATTGTTTTTGCACCTTTGTTAAACAGCAGTTGGGCATATTTGTGGGTTCTCTATTTGGTTCCACTGATGTTTCTCTTCACCAATATCACAAAGTCTTGACAACTACAGCTACGTTAAAACCTGAAATCAAATAGAGTGATTCTTCCTACTTTATTCTTCTTTTTCAAAGTTGTTTTAGCTATTCTAGTTCCTTTGCCTTTCAGTATGTATTTTATAATAATATTGTCAGATTATCTACAAAAAAAATCTTACTGCAATTTTGTTTGATAAGAGTTGGGTTAAACCTGTATATCAATTTATGAAAAAGTGACATCTTTACTAGGTTGAGAATTCCAAACAATGAACATAGTGTATGTCTCTCCATTTATTTAGATCTTCTTTACTTTCTTTCATCAGCATTCTGTAGTCTTCAGCATACATGTCCTATACCTGTCATTTTTAGATTTATACCTAGGTATTTCATTTTCTTTTTGTGTGATTATAGATGGCACTGTATTTTAAATTTTGGTGTTCATTGTGAGTATATAGAAATACAGTAGATTTTTAATGTATGTCTTGTAAAAATCCTGTAAACTTGTTGAACTCACTTATTAGCTCTAGTTTATTTATTTTGAAAATTCCTTGGGATTCCTACAGAGTCAATCATGTCATCCACAAATATAAACAGTTTTATGTCTTCCTTTTTGAGTTGTATGCCTTTATATCATGAGAATAGGTATCCTTGCTTTGTTCCTGATCTAACGGGTAAAGCATTCAGCCTTTCACCACTAAGTATAATGCTAGTTGTAGGTTTTTTTGTAGATGCTCTTTAACAAGCTGAGGAAGTCCTCCTCAATTCCTTTTTTTTTTTTTTTTGAGGGTTTTTAAACACGGCTGGTGTTGGATTTTGTCACATGCATTTTCTGCACTGACTGCTATGATGTGATTTTTCTTCTTTGTCCTATTAAAATGGTAGATTATACTGAACCAGCTCTGTATCCCTGGAATAAATTCCTTTTGGCCATGATGTATATATTTTACATATGCACATGTATATGATTTCACATATTGTTGAAATTCTACTTGCTGGTATTTTGTTGAGAATTTTTTTCATATATTAATAAATGTTATCAGTCTGTACCCTTTTATTTTTTTTTTCCTTTGGTTTTGGTATCAGGGCAATATTAGCTTCTTAAAATAAAAAAGGAAATGTTCTACCTCTTCTATTTTCTGGAAAAGATAGTGTAGAATTGGTGTTCATTCTTTCTGTAAATGTTTGGTAGAATCCTCCAGTGAAACCATCTGAACCTAGATATTTCTTTTTGAAAAAAATTTTTAAATATTTATTTATTTATGTATTTATTTATTTTTGGCTGCGTTGGGTCTTCGTTTCTGTGCGAGGGCTTTCCCTAGTTGTGGCGAGCGGGGGCCACTCTTTATCCCAGCGCGTGGGCCTCTCACTATCACGGCCTCTCTTGTTGCAGAGCACAGGCTCCAGACAGACGCGCAGGCTCAGTAGTTGTGGCTCACGGGCCTAGCTGCTCTGCGGCATGTGGGATCTTCCCAGACCAGGGCTCGAACCCGTGTCCCCTGCATTGGCAGGCAGATTCTCAACCACTGAGCCACCAGGGAAGCCCGGGAGGTATGCTTTTTATACTTCACCTGACTTGGTAAAATGACAACTGTAACAGACTGTTGAATTCTTCAGTGAAAACAATTCTTCAGTGAAAATACCAATGCTGTTGAACTACTGTAGTCAATTTTGGGGTTCAACGGTTAATCAGACATGCTCCAAGTATTATTCCTGATAAGTATTTACTCACTGCTCACTGTGTTGAAGGCACAGTGCTACTTGTGGCCTAGGACCCCACCCTCTGCCACCCTTAGGATGAGTGCTTCTCCAGTCATTTGTTTTCTAGAATCCCCTTCTGCCGCTGCTCTTAAGATTCTTGCCCAGAAGGTGGAAACTCCAGCATTACTCTGGGCAAACTACACATTTTCTTATTCTCATTTCTGCTTTTTATGAAACAGAGTATAGTAATACATTTACCTAGGAGAGGATTAACTGTCTATTCCTGTATGTATAATAAATAAATACCATATCCACATACACAAAGCACAGAAGAACATGGTGTGTTCACAAAACTTCCATAGTTCAGGTTGATCAATGGAAATAACTGATACTACAAATTTTATTTATTAATTATGGCAGAATTCCCATGCTTTGTATAATGTCACATTGCAATAATATAATACTTTCCATATTTAAGCAGAAGTGGATACAAATAGCTACAAATGTTTAGTGTCTTAAAACATTTCCAAATTTCGTTAGTGTTTTTTTTTTTTCCCTCTCAAGAAACATAAAAAAGATTTTAAGGAAAGTATATACAAAGATCTGTGAAAGCATTTTGGCTTCAAGTGAAGGCTCAGAATGTAACTGAAGAGCCTGATATAAGATGAACATTACAAGGCATTTCAAAGGAAAGAAATTTTCTACTTTACGACTTTCAAGGACCATCTGTGACTAAAAAGCTTACAAGGGATAATCAACAAATGAATATTAAGGTATATAAAAAGTTTCTATTAAGAAGATAAAACATTTTAAAAAGGCCTCTTACTTACCTCTTCTACATTCGAAGCAGTCTTAGCCGAAGTTTCCATGAAGATAAGTCCATGTTCTCGTGCAAAAGCTTCACCTTCTTCTTTTTTTACTTCTCTTCTAGATTCTAAATCACTAAACATGGGAAAGAAAGGGCCAAGTTATCAACCAACATAGTATAATTAGAGACATCTGTGGAAACTGTACCATAAGATTCAAAGTTGTGCTGACCATTCTTTCAATTAATTTTCTACACATAATAATCAACTTCATTATTCAATGTATTATGAGAGTCAAAAAGAGCACACTGCTTAGCTTCAAAGAACTAACAATCCAACTAAGGAAAGATTCTAAGTTAGAGCCCTAGAATGCTAAAACTAGAGAAACCCAAAGGGAACATCTAGCCCAAACCCCACCTTTGAGTTACAGTGGGTTCCCAAAGAAGGGAACCACCTTGCTCAACATAATAATTTGAGAGAGCAAAGTTACACTAGTCCCCTCACCCTTTAGCCAGACTGACTGAGTTTCTATGAATGTGATAAAAATAAGCCACACAATTTTCAGAAACTACAGGAAATCGCTTAATAAAATTCAAAGCAGTATAGAAACATTAATTAATTTTTAATCCCAGTTAATTCCCAATAGAACTGTTAATGGAAGAAGAGAGAGAGAAACAAAAGTCTAAGCTAGAAATTTTGGACAGAAGTATGGTATTCATTTTTATCATACTGAAATTGTATTAGTTAAGGTAGGGGTAAAAAGTAGAAGTCTCCTCTTCAAGTGTGTTTTATTGTAAAAAAATTTAAACTTTACTACTACAAATTTATGTGCCCAGAAAAAGATGGAGAAAAATATAATATCCATGTACTTCCATCTAGCCTTGACACATATTATTTTGACAGATTTGTATCAGATTTCTTTTCTGTTGAGAAATAAAATCAATAGTTACAAGTTGACTGTGCTATGAAATACTAGTGGTAAAACAAGAACATAAAAAGCAGGCAAACTCAGTTTGCAAATATTATAGCAAGACTGGACGAGGATAATTTATCCAACTATAATCTGGGGGCCTCCTGTGTGCCAAGCCCTATCCTGGATCTGGGGACAGACCACTCAACAAAACAGACATAGTACCAACCCCCTGCCCCCAGGTGGAGCTTATATTCTAGTAGGCGTCAAAAATGGGGGAGGGGGGGACACTAGCAACAGTGACATGGTAACGTGCTCCTGAAATTCAGTCCCCTTATCTGACAATCATTCTTAAGGGAAGATTAGCTTTGAGGTACACAAAATCTTCAAGAAAATACTTTCCCTTAACTGCCCTTTATCCCATTTTATGCATATGCCACATTTTATTTAAACAATCCCTTATTTGGAGATATTTAAAGTTACTCCCAGCTTTCCCCTACCAGTATCGCTGATGATGCCTGCATTTGCAAATGTTATCTTAACAACAAGGGTTAAGGATGTGTACATTTAAGGGATTGTTTGAAAAAAAGAAAGCTCTGTATTTCTGTTTTATCACTCTTCGTTTCCTCAGTTTTCCAGGTGTAAAATCATATTGTAGTCTTTGACTTTTCACTCCATTAATCCCATTTAAATTGCTTTTACTACTTAACTTTCTTTCCTAAACCATTCTCTTAATTTATGCTTTTTTGTTTAGGGTATTCTAATCCCTTGACTATTAAAAACTTTCATCCTTGCAGACTCTGTGTCCTATTTCTTGTATAACCAATTTCAAATGTCACAGTTAAGAAAAATCCATGTCATATCTGTCATTCTGACTAGGTCACTGTCTTTCTCAAACCCCTCCACTGGCTCCCTACTGCTTAATTCACCTAACTCAAAAATTGTTTATTCCCTGTTTCCATGTCTACCCCAATTCACCTCATCTAATAATAATCCCCTCATTTATCTCTGTTCATTTCCATTCACTCTTTGCATGTCATACATTCTTTTTTCCCTTCTCCTAGTTTCTTCCTTAAAATGTCTTTCCACACCTACTGTATCCTAATGATAAGAGTTACCCATCTACACTCATTAGAAACATCTTTCGTACATACTATACTTTGCTCTTTTTTTTCACAACTGAACTATGGGCAGCAACCAAAGTTAAGCCACCAGGAAGCTGCTGCCACCTTGTTTCAGACACAGGAAAACACCAGTAAGACAAAACTATGAAAGTTCTCCTCATTCTTCAAATATTCTTCTCTTATTATTTCACACATCATCACTGAATGGTAGTATGAGTACTTCCATATTACAAAGACTAAAGCTTCCCTCCAAGAGCCTTATTCTTAAAAGGATTTTGATATCTGTGGGGAATCCAATCCCCCATGGATGTGGAAGGACAACTGTATGTTCTCTTAACAGCAAACCTCAATTAAAATAACACTTAAAAAAATCTAATCTATGCAGTGTAATATTTATTTGTTATACTACTTTCTTTTTACAGTTTTACTGCAATATAATTGACACAAAAAACTGCATATTTAATATAAAATTTGATGAGTTTCACGTATGTATACCTGGTGAAGCCATCAGTCTCCCAAAAGTTTCCTCATTCTCCACTGTAATACATCCTTTCCTTCCCCTGTACCCTAGTTAACTAATGATCTGCTTTCTGCTACTAGAGAAGAGTCTGCATTTTGTGGGATTTTATATTAACGGAATCATATAGTATGTTTTCTTTTTTGTCTGTTTTTTTTTTTTTTCGCACTCAGCATAATTATTTTGAGATTCATCCACTTTGCTGCATATATCAATAGCTCATTCCTCTTTATCGCTGAGTGTATTCCATTGTACGGCTGTATCACAATTTATCCATTCACCTGTCAATTGAATTTTGGGTTGTTTCCAGTTTGGCGCTATTGCAAATAAAGCCACTATGAGAGTGTGTGTAAAATTTTTTGTGTAAAGCATGTTTTTCTTGGGTAAATACCTAGGAGTGAAGTGGCTAGGTGGTATGGCAAATGTCTGTTTATTTTCTAAAGAAACCACCAAACTGTTTTGCAAAATGGTTGTATCATTTTACATTTCCACCAGCAGTGCGAGAGTTTCAGTTCCTCTAGATCCTTGCCCATACTTGGTAAGTTAACCTTTCGTATTTAAGTGATGTTTGACAAAACCAGAATCCCTAAGATTTTATATGCTTTCTTCTAGAATATTTTTTTATACTTTTAGCTCTTATATTTAGGTCTGTAATCCATTTCCAGTTAATTTTTGTATATGGTGTGAGGTAAGGGTCAAGGTAAATTTTTTTGCACATGGCTATTCAATTGTTCCAGCACCATTTGATGAAAAATTACCTCTTCCCCCACTGAACCTTGGCATCTTTGTCAAAAAATTTAATTGACAGGACTTTCCTGGTGGCGCAGTGGTTAAGAATCTGCCCACCAATGCAGGGGACACGGGTTCGAGCCCTGGTCCGGGAAGATCCCACATGCCGCGGAGCAACTAAGCCCGTGAGCCACAACTACTGAGCCTGCACTCTAGAGCCTGCAAGCCACAACAACTGAGCCCTCATGCCACAACTACTGAAGCCCTCATGCCTAGAGCCCGTGCTCTGCAACAAGAGAAGCCACGGCAATGAGAGGCCTGCGCACCGCAACAAAGAGTAGCCCCTGCCTGCCGCAACTAGAGAAAGCCGTCATGCAGCAACAAAGACCCAATGCGGCCAAAAATAAATAAATAAATTTTAAAATACTAGTTTTAATTGTTACCACTGTAATTTTCTACTAAACTAGTGAAAACTTTCCTACACTCTTGAAAGTTTATAGAAACTATGGTCAAGAAACTGTTTTCCCATGTACTATGCTATCATTTTAAATGTAGATCACAAGGACATGCACTGCAAATAATGATCCCTAGATATATAAAGTAAAATAAGATTGAAAAAACAACATTAGCATGACACTAATATGTAAGTCTTAGAGGTAAGCTTAAAAGTACTAACGTGATATCTACTAAACAATATTAAAAGTGTTTCAGGACTTTAAGTAGAAATACACCTGATTAATCTATTAAGTCATATAATACACGTTAAGTCATGAAGAAGGGAAAAAAATATTTTTCTGAGTTCTGCACAGATCCTTATTTATATTGCCAAGTATTTTTGATAATACTGAACAGTGACCTAACCACCAAACATATCAGTGGGTTTTATTTGAAATAACTAATCAGATAAAACTACTTAAGAGTATTATTTAAAGTACAGCTTCCAACAAAAACTATTTCAAATAATAATTTCCAATAAAGCTTATTATCTGCATTTAAAAAAACAAAAGAAACATCTTAGTATCTTAAAATTTTTATAATTTAAGAAATCAGTAACTTACATTTTGGACAATGTACAAGACAGGCACTTTAACAGTTACCACATAAACAGTTACCATATAACAGCTATCCAGTCTTCATCATTATGTAAAAAAGCTTTAAAAGAGTCTTTTTACCTTTTATTTCCAATAAGCATAATGACCATGTTGGAATTGGAATGCTGGCGGGCATCTTCTAACCAGGTGGTCAAGTGGTTGAATGTGTCTCTTCTAAACATAAATGATAATTTGATTACTGTTTTCAAAGTATTTCCCCTAGTGGTGTACAATGAACAGTATACATTCCATTAAAGATAATTATTTTTAGCCATGTCCAAGTAGGAAACAGATTTTAAGTACAGTATCTGGAATCAGAGCTCACTGGCTATAGTTCAGTTTAGAAATTAAATGTAACCTCACTTTAGGTAATTCCAATGTATAAATATCATTACTAACTTGATCAACTTGGGGTGCTTATTCATATAAGAGAATAACTTAGTTACAGATTTCTGTAGTAAATTTAAAGTTAATTCAAGATACATAAGTTTTAAAGGCAGATAGCCAGGACATAAAGGCAAAGCTATACTTTTATTACTGATAATCATATTTATTTAGAAAAATTCTCTGCACTGACCACTGAACCAAAAAATTTCCACGTTCTCACCTTGTAATATCATACACTAGTAAAGCCCCTGCTGCACCTCTGTAATATGACCTTGTGATGGAACGAAAGGACTCTTGCCCTGCCTGTGAGGAGAGAAGAAAAGGTTGATAGTTTCCTTTAATAAACTGTCCTCTACATTTTCTTATTATTCATATGTAGAATATGGACCGGTAGGGAATGAGTGCATAAAGGAAAAGAAGAAATCCTAACTTCACCAGTCTTAGGAAAAAGTCACATAATACCACTACTGCTCAAGTCAACCAGACGCACATGCAATCCACAACCCCCCACCCCCCAAAACAAGACCTCTAAACCTTTTTTGGCAATCCCTGACAACCCAATTTACTGAATGGCTTCACAATACATGAATCAGTATTAGAGCACAGAATGGACTCCTAGCAACTAAGCTCTGAAGACAAATTTGAAAGGAAGCAAATAACCCAGAGCCTCACATTTGAATTCAATAACCCACTCCCTGGGGCAGCTGTTGACACTAGAATAAATAAAGTCCATTGTAAATAAATGATGAGTGACATCTTTAGCCCACCATCTGCTGGTGTGAAGGTTGCGGGAAGGCCAAGGATGCAGATTTTATCAGTTACACCATAAACTGCAGTGAGCTTTTAACAGTCATCAGACAGAATTCTTTGAGCAATCATTTTATTATGAAAAACAGAAAACGGCTCTGAATTTATGAAATTTTTTTCTCTACATTTAATCAATTTTCTCTGTTATTTGATATAAAATGCTTGTCAAAAGGCAACAGGACAAAAAGTCATCTTTACATCCACTTGTGAAAACAGACTTCAGAGATTATGCAAAATTAGTTACTTTCCCTTCTACCAGTGGCACTAATGTTCTGCTTTTTAAGAAAGGCTGGTGTGGGATATGCCTTTTGCCTGAGTTTAAAATTGATACAGTTCTTATCAAAAACACTTTTTCATTTTTAATCACTTAATTTCAACCTTTGAGAAAAAATAAGCATGTAAATTAAGTAAACAAAGCCAGTTTTCACAATTTTTGAATTCAAAATCTACTAAGTCCTTGAAAAATACTCATGTTTCCATATTCTGAGTTCAGATCTCCAAGTGTAAATATTAAGCCCTTCCCACCCTCAGAATGCACATGGACAGTCAGGTTCTGCCCTGTGCTAACACTGATACTCCATGCTGTAATTCTTGTTGCCGTCCCACTACACTCCTGTCCCCCAGCCCCGGTGCCTAGCACTGGGTCTGGCACACATCAGGCATGCAGAGAAAGCCTGTCGAGTGAAAGAATGAATTCTAATGTCTCAGTCAAATGCACAAAATGGTTATTACTCCATCCCACCTAAATGAGTGGACATCAGTAAGTCCTGACATACTAAGATTCAGTAAAAATAACTTCTCCCAAGTGGAAACTAAAGATTAGACCTTCTTTTGGTAACCTGAAAGCATTTCTGGCACTTAGAATAATGTCTTATGATAAATTAGATACTGAGAAAGCCATCACATAAAAGGGTTGTAAAAATAGCCAACTCGCTTCACAGAGTTTGAGGTTAAAACACTAGATGATACTAGTTGGAAGCATGAAATTAATTACAGTTATTTTTATATAATTTATTGAGACACATCTTTCCCCCCAAATCCTTTCAAATCCAAATTCAAAACTCAAGCATTATGGGAATTTCTTCTTTAACTGCTTAGCATGGGAAAATTAAAGACTAGAACAGTGTGAATTATATATACCAAGGAAGGATCATGTGGTAAACAATACAAAAAAAGATAAATATTAGTTCAAAATGAAAATCAAGCGTAGGCTCTTGTATCTCCCAAGCCTAAACAACGAGCAACGGTAAAAGTTCTTTAAATCAATCTCGGTGGGACCTTTTGTGGGAGGAGTTAAAATGAATACAGTTGACCCTTGAACAACACCGTTTTGAACTGTGTGGGTCCACTTACATGTGGAGTTTTTTTCCATGGCAAACAATACAGTACTACACAACCTGAGGGTAGCTGAATCCACGGACACAGAAGAACTGCGGATAGGAAGAACCACAGATAGGAAGGACCGACTATAAATTAGACCCAGGTTTTCGACTGTGTGGGAGTTGGCAACCCTAATCCATGTTGTTCAAGGGTTAACTGTACACTGCTATAGATCTTATAGAAGAATTATAAGATCTAAAACTTCAGTGTTTCCAGTCTAGATAAGAAATAGTAAAAGGGAACAAGTTTAGGAAAAGCACATATCTATATACCATTCCCATTCCTCCTGAACTGTTTTACAAAGAACAAACATGTTGCAATATGGAAATAATGTATATAATGCATCACTTTATACTGAATCTGGATGGATTTTGCCCATCATTACAAAATCAAAAACTCCAGCAAATAAAAAATGAAACATCCCACGTGAGGGCTGTGAAGGTAACTGTGCCCCTTGAAATCTAGGATCACTGTGTAATAAGTGAAGATCAGTGTTCAGAACAGTTTCCAAAATCTGGAGACCTGGCTTGTCGGGACAACACCCCACACTCTGGCCTAGTCTCTGTCAGTGGTGCTGGTGGCCTTAACATAAGTCTTGCCCGATAACGTGTTTTATTACGGCTTCTCCAGCTATAAACAAACTGTTAAACAACTAACTGCAGAAAGCTAGCCCAATGGTTATCTTGATCACATTAAAGCAAAGTAATCTAGTTTTTAAGAAGCATTTTAATATAAACCTATCCAAACTGTGATCGACTGATATTGTTTTAAATGAAAAAAACGTCAACTTAGGGCATATAGATGCTTTTGATCCTCTTCACTATAAGATGCTGGCTTAAAGAAATTTTAGAAGCTTGGAACTGAACAGGATATAGAACTCTTTGTATCAAAAGAAAGGGACGCCTGGGACTTCCCTGGTGGCACAGTGGTTAAGAATCCGCCTGCCAATGCAGGGGACACGGGTTCGAGCCCTGGTCCGGGAAGATCTCACGTGCCGTGGAGCCACTAAGCCCGTGCGCCACAACTGCCGAGCCTGCGCCCTAGAGCCCACAAGCCACAACTACTGAGCCTGCGTGCCACAACTACTGAAGCCCATGCGCCTAGAGCCCGTGCTCCGCAATAAGAGAAGCCACTGAAATGAGAAGCCCGTGCACCACAATGAAGGGTAGCCCCCGCTTGCTGCAACTATAGAAAGCCCGCGCGCAGAAACGAAGACCCAACGCAGCCAAAACTAAATAAATAAATTTATAATAAATAAATAAATCAAATCAAATCAAATCTGTGCCCAGGATTTGTTTGTTTTTTTTTTAAAAAAAAAAAGAAAGAAAGAAAGAAAGGGACTCCTAACAGCAGCTAAGGGTATAAAGGAAAATGCATTTCATGAGACAGGAACTAAGTGAACAGCACCAGAAAAACCCAGTTGGGACGGCCAGAGTAGACCATGAGCTGCCAACTCACAATACAGCTCTGTGATTTCTGGAAAAAAAAAAAAAAATCAGCAAGATACCGGATATGCAAAAAAGCAGTACAGAAAAGTCCGCCTCGGGAGATAACAGGCATGCTCATTTTGAGGACACTTACTACTAAAGTTAGAGCCACAGAACACGTGTGACAAAGAAGCCTTGTAGTCCTCCATTTTCCATGTGAGGATTGTTAAATTAAATAAACTTGATTCTTTGCCCCAATACCTTTAAAATTGACCTCCAATTGCCAGATAAAGATTCCCCCAAATTGGCTTCTCCATGCGCCTAAGTCTTTCTGTTGAAACAATTTTTGTAGTAACCAGCCTGGCAACTTAACTCCTCCTCTTCTTCTGTTATCTCCATAATATACAACTTCACATACATCAAGCTACTGTTAAAAAAATCTCTACCCTGAATGTAAGTCCTAAGCTCTTGGGAATCTGATCTCTATTTGTTTCTCTAGAATTTTATATTATTATTCAATAAAAGTCTTGTTCACACAGCCATTTTTTTTTCTACTGGTATTCTGCCCATATTCTGAATATTCCTGCTTTTGTGCCTCTGTTTAACTCTTTGCCTGAAAAATCTTTCTCCTCTATCTATTTATCCAATTTCTATTCCCTTTGAGGAGCAGTTCAAGCCCCCTAATCTTCTCACAAAGCTAGGAAGCTTGCCTACCACAGCCTATACTTATCCTTTTCTCCTCACAAATCCAAAAGCAATTTCAAGCGATCATTTGGTTCTAATACTATTGATTAGATAAAATGAACACACTGCTCAAATGCTTCTCTTTCTTCCTCCTTGGTTCTCCTTGAGGGACAGCCTAACGCAGAACACAGAAGCATATCTATAGCGGACACTCAAATGTGTTCTCTTGATTGATCCCAAACAGCCAATAAGGTTAGAAAATTAAGATCTGTGAGAATCAATATTACAGTAATACCTCTTACTTTCATTGTTAGTCATTTATCTAACAACTCCAGCTACACAGAACACAGCCAAGAGCCAAAAAGAAAAAAAGGATTTCTAAGAAGCCAAATAAGTTGTCCAGTGCTCAAGCATGGAATCTCAGGTACTTTACTAAACAGACTCAACTTAAAAATCTAGACCTGTGATCAAGGAACTGCTATCATCGAGGAAAAAGATTTTGAAATCTACACACAAGAGCAAGACTTCTGGTTGGGACGACGGCAAGATTAGTAAGAATCACAGTAATTTTTAGGCTGCCTCAGTGACCACAGCAAGGATGGAGAAAAAGTCAACTGGGACTATTTAATTCTAGGTCTTTTAAGGGAGTTTCATACAGAAATTGAAGTAGATTCTGGGAAGAGAAATAAAGGTTGTGAATATCTAGGAAAGAAGAGATGTTGAATGCTTTAACAAATTTAAGAATAGTTCCTTTGAAAAAAGACTCAGGATGCAATTGCTGACTTCAGATTCTTCTAACACTGCCATATAAGAGAAACTGGAGTCCACAGGTGGAAGGTAGACATTAATGTAGAATGACATGTCTAAGATAGTTTCCTGTCCCTGTGGTTGTTCAAGAAAATGTTGATAAACAGCTGCCAAAGGAGGTGAAACAGCTGGACCTCCAAAGGCCTCTCAACTCCTGGGGCTGGGGGGATGGGAGCAAGAGGAGTGACAGAGGCAGGACTGCTTCCCAGGGCTCAGCTCCAGGCTCTTTCTCTAGCCCCCCTGAATTCCTGTCATCCATCCTCGCTGCTCCACTGAGACAACTAAAATTCTCATTTTGGGGTAAGAAGTTGGATATGAACTGACACATTTTACAAAGGACCAAAATATGCCTGTGATTTGCTGAAAAGGTACTTTTAGCATATAGGTTTCACATGATTTTTTATATAGTTTCACTAACTTTTATTTGATGGGAGAAATATTTGTCAGTCTAATGTAAGAATATTTTCAGGGAAGCTGAACAGACACATGGACTTAAAACATCCATACTACAAATTTTGGGGGGAGAATAAAATTTGGATAAGCTGGGAAGGCAACTGAAAAAGTAACAAAAAGCAAAAGACAAGCAATAGAAAAAGGTGGGTAAAGACTGGATGAGGGTCTGAGAGTGAGAATGGAATTGGGTACAAGGCATGTTTCTCCTTTGACTTACCTCGACAGATACCAGGAATATCAAACATTTGACTTCCCATAAAAGAAAAAAGGGTACAACAGGGGCAGCGGAAAGTGCTTTAAAGGATACACTGATAACTATTATCCCTGCTTCTGACAAGGCCTTCAAGGAGTATCTGTTGGCAGCTGTACTTACTATTTTTGAAAGAAAGCAAAGATGCTGGATGTGGAAATTTTGCAAGGAAAACACCTTATATTTATTTTTATTTTTATTGTGAATGGAAACAGATATACAATGGATGACAAACATCCTAAGATACTGAGACTCAGTCATTGGGAACAAAAATTCAGTTTCTTAAGGCTGATGAAACAAACCATAACATTTGGCAAATTTTTCCCTGAAGGACTCTGGGATGGGTTTGTAAATATCCTGGGCCAGGAACAGCCATGACCCTTGCTACTAAAAACACAGCTTGCTATACAAATGTATAGACACACTGCAAAACATTAACGATATGGGAAACTGTGTTTCACCAGATATAAACTAAGTGTGGGAGCAACCTTAATGTGTGTCAGATAACATCTATTAAAGAGTTTTGGAAGTTAGCTATGAAAGAAGAAAGCCAATGATAAGAGGAAAACCTGTAGGGCAGAGACTTAAGAAACTTTCATAAGTTAACAGAGTTTTTTGAACAGTCCTTAAAATCGGGAACAGGCCATGGTTCCTAGCACCCTCCATTTGGGAGCCCTGGAATTCTTTTTGCGGGGGGGGGGGGGGTGGGTCACGATGTCTTCAAAGACACCAGTCTCTTCGTGTTAGACAAAGGGGAAAGAAGACCACCCCTTGCCCTTCAGAGGAAGTGTGAACAAGAGGGTTGTTTTTGTTCTATTTCCCTTTCATACTGTCCAGCATAAGTAATTATTATACATTTCTTTTGAAAGATCACTGCAGATAAAACAATTAACTCATAAGCTAAGGGGAAAAAAGGTATTTATCAAAAGAAGGCATGACTAGTTAATCTAGAAAACAACTGGGGAATGAATGATTTGTTCAAGTTTCGAAAAGAGGGGAGGGATTATTTAAGAGAATACCTTAAGGATAGAAGAACAACTGAATAAACAAAATGAACTACAATGAGGTGGTTTGTGCCTAAAATATCACACAATTTTTATTACTATATTAATCTTTCCTTTTGAAACCATGTACTTTAGTAGATAGTATCTTTTCAGCACTTCCAATGATCCTAAAGCTGCTTAGACAGAATGAGATAGCTACTTCACTCATTCATTCAGTAAAATTTACCAAACATTGCATCAAGCAGTATAAACTAAGAATACAAACAAGACACAAAGCTGAACAAGACATAGATGGCTCTTTCCCTCATGATGCTTATTCTGAGGAGGGTAAATATGGGAACAAAAAAACTCTGATAACAACGGGGTAAGAGCTGTAACAGAAATATGCATAAAATCTTATGGGGACAACCAGCTATCCCATGGGGGTCAGAAAGGCTCCACAAGTATTGATATCTGAGCTAGTCTTAAAAAGAAAAGGGGGAAAAAGTACTTCAAGCAAAGCAGGTATTTATGCAAAGTACAAGGTATGAAAAACATATTTATTAAAGAATAGCAAGTAGTTTGGTTCACACTACACTGCAGGATGTGTGCTGCACAAGTTTATTAGTTAAGGAAGCAAGTTGGTTTATGTTAAAACAATGACTTCTGAAAAAGAAGTGAAACTTTTTATTTATTTATTTATCTACCTATCTATCTATTTATTTATTTTTGGCTACTCTGGGTCTTCATTGCGGTGCGCGGGCTTCTCATCTTAGTGGCTTCTCTTGTTGTGGAGCACGGACTCTAGGCGTGCGGGCTTCAGTAGTTGAGGCTCGTGGGCTCTAGAGCACAGGCTCAGTAGTTGTGGTGCATGGGCTTAGTTGCTCCGCGGCATGTGGGATCTTCCCGGACCAGGGATCGAACCCGTGTCCCTTGCATTGGCAGGCAGATTCTTAACCACTGCGCCACCAGGGAAGCCCAAGAAGTGAAACTTTTAATACAGAAGTAGAAAATACTTCCTTTTGGTTAGAGATCATTAATTTTCAATCTTTAGGAAAGAAGGGACTGTGCATATTTTACTTTTGTCTTGCATGGAAATGCAGTTTTGAAGTCATGTCGCCTCAAAGAATATAAATCCAGAAAGTTATGAGATGCTACTGGCTGGGAGGGGAAAACACTAAGAAATGGTAAAAGCATAAATCTTTACTGCAAAAAGAGGAAATAAGAAAGCATAAAAACAGAGTCCAATGTATAACTCTGGGACAGAGCAAGAAAGAGACTTGGGGTTTTCCATTTCAAGGATGATTGTGTGATGCATGGGAAGGATCAGCCTTCAGAAACTTGCCTGGTCTGCTTGCGAATCCAGTCTGTGAGACTGAATATTCTTCAAGGTGCCTTCCTGCAGTAATGGCTATTAAAGGTGACAGGTGAGACACTAAGACTGCATGATTAGGAAAAAAAATTCCCCATATTTTATATTTCATTTACTAGTTTAGAGAGATGCTCTTTGTAGGAGACCTTTTGGTTTTCCTCAGCTGGGGTTCTGTGAAGAATTAAGTCCTAACTGCCCTAAGGTAGTGGTACTCAAATTGTGATCTCTGACCCTGGGGAGTCCCTGAGTCCTTAAGGATCCATGAGATCCTCCACTTCCCAACTACCTATTTGTTATATTTTCTTCATATACTTCAACAAAACAACACATAAGACTCAATACAGGGGCAGATATGAGAATCCAGCTGTCTTCTACGAAGCAGACAGAAAAGAGATTTTTCAAAAGGTAACCGAATGGCACTCTTCACACTGGAAAAATGCAGTTTTTTTGTTTTGGAAAAACAGTTAATTTCCATAAAAACTGCATCTTTTATCCTAACATACAATAAGTTTATTATGGTTATTCTACAATGAATTAATCATTAACTATTTAATAAGTTTCTCAGTTTTAATTTCGAATATGGTAAATATTGATAGCTATAAGCCTCATAAGCAAAGGCTCTGAGAGGTCTTTGCTAATTTAAAGTAAAAAGGGATTCTGAGACAAAAAAGTTTGGGAACCTCTACCTTAAAGCATCCATTGTATATAATAAAGTAACTTCTCTTTTATGCATAATATAGGAAAACAAAGAAAACAGTCACTCAAATCATTTTCTGTGGTTCAGATGAGAAACTGCCATTAAAACACTACATAACAAGATATGTAATAGGCACTCAATGAATATAAATGACAGAATCAGGAACTGGAGCAAGGTAGCTTCAAGTGGTTGGAACTAAATCATACTTTTAAAATAAATGAATAAACTGTCAGATCAAGTGACTCTATCATACTGACATTCACGTATTTTACTTCTTATGTGTATGTTAGACATACTGCTTGTTTTTCTTAAAAACATAGTTTCTAGAGCATTTCTGTTTAGATCCCATAGACTGAGCATTCGCTCAAATATGTTCACCAAAACCTGACACCTCGGGTACTGCTGTTTGAAAACACTGCATAATAAAAATGAATCTTTTCTGGTACCACATTTTCCATCACGGCTGCAGGGGCGTTGGTTTCTAACAAACCATAACAGGCATAAAATAACATTAAAACAGAACAAACGTATAATGTAATTTTATAAAACAACTTTGAGGTCATACAGTGTATTTCTGCTATACTTACTGTATCCCAAATCTGAAGTTTTATCTGTTTCCCATCAATGGTTATCATTCGAGCACCGAACTCTACACCTGAATAGGACAGAAAATCTTTTGTTATACAAACTAGTGGGAATATATTTCACATTTAAGGATTTTTTTTAAAAAGGCTGTCTATTTCTAGCACATGTTATGCCAAGTGATACACAGAGTAACAAATATAGCTCCTATCCTTAGAAAATGTGTAAGCTAAGGCAGAGGCTAAGGATATAATTAAAACACTAAGATATCTGAGTCTAGTGTAGACAAGAAACCAACTGTGGTCTTCATGTTTTGCAGGCTCTGTAATACTTAAAAAATCTAGAAATGAGAGTCAAGAACCATAATTATTAATCACAAATATTAAAATTTCTTAAAAACTATTAGTGTGGTATAAAATTCACTGAAATGGACAGATGAATTTCAACATCATCGTCTTGGTTCCCAGCATGGGTTATCAACTAGGAAAGAAATCTCCAAATCCATCCACTAGAGATGACCATTGTTTAAACATATTTTCAGACATTGCTCCATGAATAAAATATACACAGAAGTATACAATTTTATATAAATGGGAACACATAAATGCTGTTCTGCAATTTGCTTTTCAGTCACTGTGTCATCAACATTATTCCGTACCACAAAGTATCTTTACAAATCAAAAAATATATAAAACTATACTATTGTTTTTGATGGCTGCATAAGATTCCTGTGTGTGTGTGTTATCTCTATATACACACGCATTTTATTAAGTTGGTTACTCTACTGCTACAAATTTTGGTTGTTCTCAAATTTTCACTAAGTAGTTGATGCTGAAATTTTTTCAACTTATGATTATGATTTTTGGCAAATTACAGGAAATAGGATTGCAGGTCAAAGGGAATACAAACTTTACACTTATCAGTTTACTACTCTGGCTTTCTTCCCTGCATGTATCAGCTCTTTTGAAAGTACTCACTTAATCATCAAAATAGGAGGAGGAGAATAAGAGGAGGTAATTTCAGAATAGCAAACAACTGTGAAGGCGACTCTGCAAGAAGTCTATCACTCACATTACACCACATCATTACTGCTTGGAGTGTGTTCTATCAGCATTTACATCAGAGTCAGGGTGAAGGGAAGACACACATGGTCCCCAGAAACCAGCTGTCATCCTGGCAGAAAAACTGCTTTTAGTTAGTTGCCCAGGAAAGGGCATACTGCCCAGTGCCAGAATTCCATTTCAGCATCTCCTGTTAATTCCCCCAACTGTGACTAAGAGAGTGAGTACAAAGGTAACTTAGCCTCCCAGGATATGTAACTTGATGGAGTTTCTACTCTATATTTTATTACTTATTCCACCCTAGGGGCATAATCAATACAAAGAAACTAACGGTATGTTTCTTAGACTCAGAAATACGGGAAAGCCAAAGAAAAGGGACCTAGGAGTCATGAGGTATTAGAATGAAAAATGCAAAATTATAAACCTATGTCATATAAAACCGTTACAGTGTTTACATATTTATCTATCTACATGCATTTATTCATACACACTGTGTGCCACAGGGTGGGGGGCACCCAAAACAACCATCCACCAGCTTACCGTTAGCGACATGAAAACGAGTAGCTGAGGAAAGAAAGCAGTGACTAAGTAGGGGACAAATGTTCTTTGACATATCCAGTATTTAAAAGGAATGTTCTAAAGTAGAGAATTCTACACATCAGCAAGACAGCTGACAAAATGGAGGCCTTTTCTTGAATCTATTGTTTATAGCCACAGAGAAATCCGATTTTTCCTTCCACTGTCATGGATGGGTTTTTAACCACAATCCAAAAACATCTGCATGGCTCAATGGGATTCAAGATTTCTTAAATCCAATGCATACTGTCAAATTTGATGAAAAACAACTGCAAATGAGAAACAGACCCTTGACTGCTACCAAGGGTGGGCAGGTGAGGGCAAGCAGCGGCTCCTTCTCTGGAAATGACACCTTGGGTAGAGGGAGAAAGACGCTAAAACCGACTGGCAACCGCTCCGTCGTCTGCTGTAGGACGGCTGAGATGCTCTCTGCTTCCTGGCCTCTTAAGATGCTTCATTCCTGCCCCTTCCCCAGTCCACGTCCCCACCCTCCTGTGGGTTCTATATAAAACTCCATATATTCCCTTTCCTTAACTTAAGCCGTAATTGAGTTTTGGTATATTTATCACTTTATTCAAAGTAAGTACACAAGAGATTACTGAAGCTTAAAAAGTCCTTAAACAAAGATTTTGCCCCTAAAAACATACCCAATTTTAAAGACATGTTACATGAAAATCAGGGTTGGTTCTAAAGCAGGTAAATATAATAAGATTGCTGTTTTATTTTATTTATTTATTTTTTTGTGGTACGCGGGCCTCTCACTGCTGTGGCCTCTCCCGTCGCGGAGCACAGGCTCCGGACGCGCAGGCTCAGCGGCCATGACTCACGGGCCCAGCCGCTCCGCGGCACGTGGGATCTTCCCGGACCGGGGCACGAACCCGTGTCCCCCGCATCGGCAGGCGGACTCTCAACCACTGCGCCACCAGGGAAGCCCAAGATTGCTATTTTAAATTCACTTATTAATAAGGTCAGGACAGAGAATAAAAAAACAAGAGGCCAAGAAACTAGTTAAAAGGCTACTGTATTATCCAGGAATGAGATAAAGAATGATGATAAGAAGATAAAGAATGGTATACACTGCCAAAAAAAAAAACTGACAAGCCCTGTTGATTACTGAAAAACTATGATTTCTGTTTTACTATCAAGTGAAACAGAAACAAAGAATTCAATTTCAGCCTCAAAAACATTAACTCTTTCCCATTTACCTTCTCATAACTGGGTTCAATGCAGGTTTTACCTTTGTATTCTACGTGGCTGAAGAAAATACTGAAACCTGAAGTGTCCTAGAACTCTCAGAAACAAACAAAAAACCCAAAAACCTCATACTTCTCTTCTGGATTGTAAAAAATTTTATTAAACATTTTCCTTAAGTATATATATGCTTGAGAATCTCACTTAGAAAGTTTTCCTTATCTTTTGCTTTATTTCTTTTTTTTTAATGGGATAAACCATCATCCCCTATGCCCTTGAGGCTCTCTTGCCAGATACATTTTCAATTAACAGCCAATTTGGCTGCCAGAGAAATTGTCTGTGGAACCAAAGGCCAGGCCTCATTTACCTGACACAGTCAGGGAGTGATGCTTATTTTTTTCAGATATGTTAGTCACTTTCAACCTTCCAGGACAAAATACTCTGAAGGTAAATACACACTTTCTAAATTACCTCTAGATCACTACCATCCTTGTAGAGTAAGTACTTGCATCCTTGCACAGTATCCATTTACTGAGCATTCAATAATCGATACCTACTAATTGTGTGACCTTGAGCAAGCTAAGTTATTAAATCTCTTCCGTGTTTTAGTTTCTCTTATTTGTAAATGGTATTAGTGATACCCACCTCATAATTTTTTTTTCAAGATTAGAAGAGTTACTACATATGTGGAATCTAAAAAATGATACCAGTGAACTTATTTAAACAGAAACAGACTCAAGGACATAGAAAACAAACTTCTGGTTACCAAAGGGGATAGCGGCGAGGGGGCGGGGGGAGGTGCATAAATTAGGAGTTTGGGATTAACGTAAACACACTACTGCATATAAAATAGGTAAACAACAAGGACCGACTATATACCACATGGAACTATATTCAGTATCTTGTAATAACCTACAATGGAGAAGAATCTGAAAAAGAACATATATATATGTATGTATAACTGAATAACTTTGCTGTACACTTGAAACTAACATAACACTGTAAATTAACTATACTTCAATAAAAATAAAAGTTACTACATACAAAATAAGTGCCTGGCACACAGTAAGTATTTGGTATGGGTCCATTGTCATCATTATTTTATATTATACCTTCCTCTATTCATCAAGCAAAGGCAAGTACGCAGCAGAATCGAGATACTGCCTTATGCCTATTTTAGCAATCATTCCCACATTCCTTTAAAAAACATGCGCTAATTACCTTCTAAATTGTTTTTATGTCAGAAAAATAAATTCTTGTGATGGGTGTCACAAGGTATAGTAGTCAGTGTCCAACCAGAAAAACAGAAACCATACGTAGGTATTTAAAACAGAGACCTGGAGTCTGTCATACAGAGTGAAGTAAGTCAGAAGGAGAAAAACAAATACCGTATGCTAACACATATATATGGAATCTAAGAGAAAAAAATGTCATGAAGAGATTAGTGGTAGGACGGGAATAAAACACAGGCCTACTAGAGCATGGACCTGAGGACATGGGGAGGGGGAAGGGTAAGCTGTGACGACGTGAGAGAGTAGCGTGGACATACATACACTACCAAATGTAAAACAGATAGCTAGAGGGAAGCAGCCGCATAGCACAGGGAGATCAGCTCTGTGCTTTGTGACCGCCTAGAGGGGTGGGATGGGGAGGGGGGGAGACGCAGGAGGGAAGAGACGTGGGAACGTGTGTATGCGTATAACTGATTCACCTTGTTGTAGAGCAGAAGCTAACACACCATTGTAGAACAGTTATACTCCAATAAAGATGTTAAAAAAAAATTAAAAAAATAAATAAATAAAACAGAGGGGATTTAAAGCAGGGAACTGCTTACATTACAGGAAGGGTTGAGAAGCCCAAGGAGCAGAGGGTAAAGCAACCCAGAGATTAGGGACAGCCGGAGCTGCTGCTGTCCCTAGGCCAGGGGGCAAAGAGAGAAACCAGGGTTCCCAGAGCCCAGGAGCCAGACCACCAGCGGGCCTGTCAGGCAGGGGCTGTGGCTGAAGCCACGGAGGGCACACGGTTAACCCCAGGGGAGAGGGGAGAAGGCCCTCAGCTTCTCTTGGCTCTTAGCCTCCTAACTCCCAGCGCCACGCATCAGCGAGCCCAGAGGGAAGCCAGCTGGTACAGTTACATGGGTTACAGTCCTCTAAAAACCCCCTCTGCTCTACTCCCCCTTACACGGGCTCCCACAAGTAGAGCCTATGCCGATTTCTAACAGCAGTGAGGCTCAGGCCCATCCGCCCAATCAGGTGTGCCCTAACAACTAGAAATTTACAGGAAAGCTTCGACGAAAAGGAAGACACTTTTGTCTAGTACCCTATATGAAAAACAACTGGCTAGTTGTCTCGGGACTGAATCATGCCTAAGAGATGGCCTCAAGGTTCAGACCTAGGGAGCAAAGAGCAGATCCTACACAAAGACGAGCTCACCAAAGTCAAACTGCGTCATGAGGATCAGCAGGCAAGAGCAGTACCTGTTTACCCATCGTTATTGGATATAGAGTTAAAACTGTCAAAATGAAAACGGAATCTGCATGTTCCTATTGATAGTAGCCAGTAAGGAAAGATTTTAATATATCTACAAAGTACATGTGGCTTGCTTGAATACTATTAACTGATCTAATAATTTGATTCATAAAGTCTATCTTCGATTTGGTATTTTAAAAATACACAGGACATGAGAATCAACTTGTTATGAATAGTGAGTTAATCATACCTATAGAACATAAGCAGTCACTGGCTGAAAAGATACATTAAACTATCAATTGTAAAGTTTAACTAGATTTCCAGTTACCTTGTTTCTTCATGGTTGACTAATCTCTAATTGTTACTGGGCTACAGCCATAGAAGAATAATCTAGATTCTTTAGCTTTCAGGGTATAAATATGATTTTTTTAAAACAGATAAGAACCCTGAAACAGTATGCTTAAAAGTTTTTAGTTTTTCACTTAATTTTATACTTTTGCATATTAATGAATAATATCACTAATAATAAAAACTAGTGTAGCTAATAGTAATAACAGCTAATATTTGTTGACCATTCCTTACCAGTAACTGTCTCATTTATTCTTCACAATTGAGGAAACTAAAAAATGCTTGATGGTAGCTTTTCTCAATTAATAATTATAGGTAAGCCTAAAGCACTTAACATGCTGCCAGGCACTGTTTCAATGCATCATATTTATTAACTCATTTACTGTTCAGAATAATTTTGTGAGATGGTTACCACTACTCTTCTCATTTTACAGGTAAAGAAACTGAGGCATGGAGTGGGAAAGGGGCTTGCCCAGCTAGTTAGCAGCAGAGCCCTGATGTGAATGAACTCAGACAAACTGGTCCAGAGTCTCTGCTCTTAACCCCTCCCTATGATATACTGTCTCTCAATCAATTGTTTCATCATTAAATACAATCAAAATCAAGTATTAATGTCTTGCTGCATTCCAACCACTTTTACAGAGTTGGGGAATATTATTTTTACTATACATACTTATATTTTTTTAAAAGTGATAGAGACTAAACTCTGTACAGCAACAAATCTAGTTTCACTGATTTCTGACTCATCACTGATGGAATGAGCCCTCTAGCACATTCCATTTCCACTACCCAAAACTTCTAAATGCTTCTCTTTATAAAACTTACCAATAGTAAGGTCATGTACTGGCTGAAACCTCTTGTCTGTAAACTGTAGCAATAAGCATGATTTACCAACACCTGAAAGGTAAAAGAAAAAAATTTAAGGGACAAAATTCACAGAAATTAAGAAATACTTCATAAGAGTACTTGGAAAAGAGGCAGCTAGGGTTTCTGGTGCTCTGAGAACAATCTGCCTTGATTTTTCAGTGCTCTCATTTCTTTTTTTTTTTTTTGTGGTATGCGGGCCTCCCTCTGCTGTGGCCTCTCCCGTTGCGGAGCACAGGCTCCGGACGCGCAGGCCCAGCGGCCATGGCTCACGGGCCCAGCCTCTCCGCGGCACGTGGGATCCTCCCAGACCGGGGCGCGAACCCGGTTCCCCTGCATCGGCAGGCGGACGCGCAACCACTGCGCCACCAGGGAAGCCCCAGTGCTCTCATTTCTTAGGGAATGAGAAGACTGATGATTTGGGTGAAAGGTGTTGACCAATCCAAAACACCCTTTTCATTCTTTTGCATTCATTGGGCATTTCAATCTGAAAGACGAGAGCGGCAGCAACTCCCGGAGACAACCAACCAGGTCCTCCCAGCAGACTCTGTACCGCAGGACTCATGCAGTGGAGTGTTCATGCACTTCTGTTTTTTCTGTAGTAGTGAAAATATTTAAAAAACATAGTACTTTCCTCTTTTTACAGTTTATTTTATCTTAGTCTCCTACAAACAAACAAACAAGTAAGTGTTCGGGATCTACTTTTCTGGGAAAAGCTGCTCACTCTATCTTCTGGCTGATCCATTTCAGGATCGACTCTAATCTGAATTGCATTCCTTCACTCTATTATTGAGGTTTTGAATAACTTCCAAATTCCCAAATTAAAGGCAAATTTTCTATATACATCCTACTCGCTCTCTGAGGAGAACTGAATATTGACTACCACACCACTTCCTACTCATTTTCAGGCCCGTAACCTCACACTAGACCGAATCTGCTTACTTGGTAGCATCCTGCACTTACAAAACACAAAGGCAGGGAACATATGTATATGTATAACTGATTCACTTTGTTGTAAAGGAGAAACTAACACACTATTGTAAAACAGTTATACTCCAATAAAGATGTTAAAAAAAAAAACAAAACACAAAGGCAGTCATCATTTATTCACTCATTCACTTACTCAAAAAGCCTTTATCGAATGCTACCTGTGCACATGGAAAACTGATATGCTTCCTACCTTACAATCTAGCTCAGGGAGAGAAATTTAACAGAATGAGTGCGCAAATAATCTATACGAACTGTAATTTGAAATAATTATAATGACTGCCATTTGAAAGAAGAAAATAAAGTTCTATGAGGAAGAGTAACAAAAGAGACTGAAGGGCTGGAGAAGGTCTTTCTTAAGTGACGCAAACTAAACTGTTCAATGTCTTCTAGATTATCCGCTCAATGAGAGAAGGACAACAAATACCTTGCCACTTGCTGTCTGTCTTAAGGCAGAGATAAGTCACTTAATAATTTTGCTGAATGACTGGCCCTAGTGTCAAATGCTATAATAATTGTCAAAATGCCCAGTAACAAATCAAATACATGGTCTACTCTGTGTGCGTGTGTGCGTGTGTGCGTGTGTGTGTGTGTGTGTATGGTTGTGTTTTAGGAACTATTTTATTTGTTCAAAGTTTTTTGAATGTTTTAAAATTCTAGTTAACTGAAAAAAAATTGGAATTTCAAAACATTTGACCTTGGTTTTCTTCTCTTTCTTTTATCCACAATTTCTCTTTTACATTACAAAAGGCACAAACTCATTAGATTTCTAACACCCTTGAATAACCTTTCAGATCTAGGAGAGAAAGAAAAGAAATTTTTTTTTTTTTTTTAGTCCTTTGTGTGTTTTTAAAAATTTTATATTAGAGTATAACCAATTAACAATGTTGTGATAGTTTCAGGTACACAGCAAAGGGACTCAGCCATACATATTCATGTATCCATTCTCCCCCAAACTCCCCTCCCATCCAGGCTGCCACACAACATTGAGCAGTGTTCCCTGTGCTATACAGCAGGTCCTTGTTGGTTATCCATTTAAAATATAGCAGTGTGTACGTGTCAACCCCAAACTCCCTAACTATCCCCTCCCCCCATCCTTCCCCCTTGGTAACCGTAAGTTCGTTCTCTAAGTCTGTGAGTCTGTTTCTGTTCTGTAAATAAGTTCATTTGTAACAGAAAATTATTATTTTTTAAGTGTTAAAGTACAAAATAGGTGAACAACTGAGATGTGAATCTTCAGTTCTGTTTTTTAAAAAGAGGCTTTATTTTTAAAAGCACTTTTAGGTTCATAGCAAAACTGAGCAGGAAGTACAGCAAGTTCTCATATACTCCCTGCCCCAGGGGAGCACAGCCTCCTTCCCTATCAACATCCTGCACCACAGCGGTAACACTGGTTACAACTGATGAACGTACACTGACACATCATCACTTAAAGCCCTCAGTTTACATCTGGGTTCATTTTCGGTGCCGTCCATTCCACGGATTTTGACAAATGTATACTGTACCCACCACTACAGTATCATACAGAATAGTTTCACTGCCCTAAAAATCCCCTATGCTCTGCCTATCAGTCGCTCCCTCACTCCTAGACCACTAATCTTTTTACTGTCTCCATAGTCCTGCCTTTTTCTGATTGTCATATAGCTGGAATCATACGGTATTTTAGCTTTTTCAGACTGGCTTCTTTCACTTACCAACATGCAGTTAAGATTCCTCTGTCTCTTTTCTTCATTTCTATTTTTAACATTCGAAATTTCCCCATATGGTATAGAAAAAAATTATAATTAGAAATCACAGACTTTATTACTGAGGGACCTCAAGAATCATCTCACAGTCTGGTAATCATTTAAATGATACAAAAGCCTGAAACCCTTTTCTTACCTCACAACAGAGTATGGATTGCTCTAGCAATAACAATACCACTTATTCTGACCAAATACTGACTTCACTTTCAAGACACCATATTCTTTCTTCAGGTAATCAAAGCATCTTTCAATGCAGAGAACATATCCAAGTGCCACTGTGGTGTTTCCCAAGTCTCCTTAATCACCCATCTGTAGATCATTTGTCAGGATCGGTTAAATTTACAGGTAGCTCATCTTATTCAATATATGTTGACTTCCACTGTTTTAATTCTGGATAAAATACTTGGGGTTCCTGGCTCACAATCACCAACACTTTTCCAGATTGCCAAAATTGAATTAACTAGTCTTTTTCTCAGTCCTCAATTTATTTGATCCAGAAACAGGATCTGTTTATGCTCATAAAATATTTCCATATAGTTTATCTGCCTACAACCTCCTAGAAAATGATCGCTTCTGGCTTTATCAGGCTATAACCACCTCCTTGGTCCCTTAATTCTGTGACAACTGCTCTTCTTCTTCCATGCAAGCCTTAAATACTGGAGGTTTCACCACCATCTCATATTTGGTTATCTTTTCTCTTCAGCTGAGAGAACTAATCCAGTTCTATAGCCCCAACCTACATCTATAAATTAGTCAGTGATTACCAAAATCCATCTCTCCAGCCTCCATCTTAATTAATTTCACTTTTATTACATCCAACTGTCTACTGAACATGTCCACTTTAATTCCTTCAGGGCTGAAACTCAAACTTCCAAAACCTAATCCATTCCTTTTCATTTTCCTGCCTACCATCCTTCCAACAATTCAGAACAAACTCAGCATCTCCTTCAGTATTTCTTTATCTCTGGAGTTGGTTCCCAGTGCATCACACCAACAAGAAAATTCCTCTTCCTCCTTTACCATCTACAGCTAACGGCTCACCAATCTCATCAATTCTCTCAGAAACATCTTGAATTCCATGCTCTCTCCTCCTCTTAATCCTCAATGCTCTAGTTCTGGTCTTTCTGCCTTTAGCCTTTGCCCTTTCTCCAACCTACTTGTATAAACCTCTGTGAAATTTTTGCTAAAATGCACGTGATTAACCCACTCTCACGGAATATTGCTTAAAATATAAAATTCAAGCCCTTCAAAACAGTAAACAAGGTTCTTTGCAGTTAGGCTGCAAAACTGTTATTCCGATAGATCATATTATCATACCACAGTCTAGAGACCCTAGATTTAAGCATAACACACCATCTCCTGTCCTCTGAAATGACACCATGTTCTTCCCCCATATCTCTTACCAAGGAACACTTCACTCCTTGGCAACTCAAAACTCATGCTTAGAGATTCCAGCTTAGGGATTCCTATGCCTTCTTCACTAAAGCATTCCTGTTCCAAAGATTCTACCAATCCTCAGGCAGAACTAATGGTACATTGGATTTCCATAATATTTCATTTATGCCTCAAAACCCTGGTCAGAATCCCTTACTAGCTGTAACATGGGGCAAGTACTTACTAGCTGTAACATGGGGCAAGTACTTGACCTTTCTGAGCTTCAAAATCCTATCTATAAAATGGGGGAAACGCCTACACTTTGGTGAACTGTTGTAAGAATCAAATGAAATAAATAAATGTAAAAGGGCTAGTTACAATTTTCTTTTAAATAAAATGACTTCAGAGTTGTTTTCATGCTGCTGGTTTGTTTTCCAAACATCATCCCCCTCACATGTACGACAGCAATCCTCTCAATTACTGCAACTAGATACTGATCTGGTGGCTTACTGTAGTGAGTTAGAATGGCTCCCAAACAGATATGTCCAAGTCCCAACCTCTGGAACCTGTGAATGTGACTTTATTTGAAAAAAGGATCTTTGCAGATATAATTAAGGATTTTGAGATGAGATCAGCCTGGATTCAGGTTGGGCCTAATTCCAATGACAGATGGATATGCAAGAGAGAAGGCCGTATGAAGACAAGAGGCAGAGAATGGAGTTGTGCTACCCCAGCCAAGGAACACCTAGAGCCACCAGAAGCTGGAAGCAGCAGGAAGGATTTTCCCTGGAGCCTTCAGAGGGAGCATGGCCCTGCCTATCCCTGGATTTCAGACTTCTGGCCTCCAGAACTGTGAGAGAAACAGCCCTTTATTGTTTTAAGCCCTGAAACAACTTTCTGATAATTTGTTAAGCTGCCCTAGAAAACCAATGCACTTATCAAGAGTAATCTTGCCTTCCTTCTTCTCGTTAGATTTTTACATTGCTCATCTCCCAGTCTTGTTGACTCTGTCTCTAATAATTCCTACTGTAATCAATAAAGAGACTCAAAACACCAGAAATATTAAGAGTGAGTAATAAGGGAAAAAGGAAGCAAGGAATACAGAGCATTTATTTGAAAAATCTCTCAGTGAAGGCTAGGAGGGTAGGAAAGAGACAGTCACTCAAAAAATATTTATTAAGTACTCACTATATTCCAGGCACTGAGCTTAGTAATAAAGAAATTAAAGAAAGTTCTCAAGAGGATGTAGCTTTAAGAACGTAAGACATCTTTTCCTCAAAACTGGAAGGTATAGAAACAAATACGCAGACAAGGCTGAAAGACTTGCTAAAGAATCACTAAAATGAAAAGGAAATAGGAAGATGTGGAGAACTAGCCCTCCTTCCCTTGATGCAAATCATCTACCGCTTTTCTTTATCTTCGTTTTACAATAATGAAGTACCCCAAGTACTAAAACACTTTTTCTGAGATGAGACCAAAACCATGAAAATGAGTAAAGCAGATAACCTCAGCTAAAAGTCTCTGATTCCTTAGGCTAGTACTCCTTATACATCAGGCCTCTGCACATATTTATTTAGCATACTTTAAGAGCTCTTTCTCCAATACTCAGTGACTTTCTGTCCACTTAGCTAACAGCTACTTATTTCTAAAACTCAACTCAAATGCTGTAACCTCTAGGAAGCTTCCATAGTGCACGCCTACCTTCCCAAAGTGAGTTAGGTATTTTTCTGACTCTTAAATATGGAGACTTCCTGGCTGTGTGTGTATATAAAATAATCAATATAATTGTCTGGCTTCTGGGAAAAAAGCAATATCCTCTGCTGTAAATGCAAGAGGAAGGAACACTGCCAGGTTTCTGTGATCTCCCTCACCCTGTGTGTGGCATGGGCTCCAGGAACCACATCCAGACCTGAGCTCAGACCAACAGATGAAGAAGGCAGGCCTCACGGAAGAGTAAAACACAGGCTTAGAAGAGCTCCAACCACTCTCTTTATTCAGCCACTATGGGGACTGGAGAAGCCTTAACCTGGCAGTTTATTTCTTACCCTGCATTCTTTATGAAACCTCCTCCGCAGTTTGGATTTTTTCCCCCTTAGTTTCTACCTCCGTTTTCTGTCCCAGGATCCCATCCAGGACACCACATTACACTTGGCTGTCGTGTCTCCTCAGGCTCCTCTTGGCTGTGATAGTGTCTCAGAATTTCCTTGCTTTTGATGACCTGGACAAAAGTCTTGAGGAGTACTGGTCAGGTATACTGTACAATGTGCCTCAGCTGGGATCTGTCTGATTTTTTTTCCCTGCAACTAACTAGAATACGGGTGTTTGGGAGGAAGATGACAGAGATAGAGTATGATTTTCACCAAAAGGGTACCTACTATCAACATGACTGATTACTGCTGATGTTAACTTTGGTCACCTGGCTGAGGTAGTCTGCCAAGTTCCTCCACTGTAAAGTAAGCCTTTTGCCCTCCCTTTTCATCCTGGACCCTTTGGAAGGAAGTCACTGTGTAGCCTGATCCTCTAGGCTTAACAAAGTTTTAACCTCTGTATTCCCCCTGCTTGGTTTCTCTTTGTATGATGTCATATTTCACCTCCCCTCATATCCAGTCTTCTGCCCTTCCATAATGTTTTAACAGTATCATGTGTTTTTGTTACTTTCATATTAAAAAATATATGAAAAAGAGCTCACATTTGGAGTATGTACTCCTCTGAGATGGAAAAGTGCCTGCAAATGTTTTAATTTTTTCACTCCCTACAACATCCTTCCCTAAATCCTGTTAATTCCAACTGTCACCAGTATCCTCCTCTTCATTTTCATTATCATTGCCTTAGATAGGCCTTCATTACTTCCTACCTGGACCACTGTAGTAACCATCCAACTATACCCCATCTTTCTAATCTGTACTACATATGACTGCACCAGAGATGGATGAGAAAAGATAGAAGGATTACATTTAGCATCTAGTATGTCTCTGCTGCTGTATTACAACATGAATATATATAGACATATACATACACATGTGTATGTGGGTGTGTATATACACATTTAATTTCTAATTTAGTCGTAACTCTAGTCCTGTACTCCTTCCTTTAAAAACTTCAATATTTTCTACTGTCTACAGAATAAAGTTTAAACTCTACCTTAACCTGTCACAACCTAGTGCCTACCTAAGTCCAACATGTCTAATGAACTTATCTTTCCTTATTTTCACTAACTGTCTGACACAGGGTCTATACTACGGTTAAGCTGAATGGTTTGCAATGAGGAAAGTACAAGGTATGGTACTTAGCAGATGTGTAATAAATGACAACTACCTTTCTGGTTTTTGCCTAGCTTTAGAGTTTGATTATTTAACATTTTTACTTGTCTAAACCCTACTCACTTTCCAAGGACCAGCTCAAATGCCATCTTACCCTAAGTTTTCCGAGGAGGAAGGCACTCTGGACCCTGTGAAGTTCCAGGCTTTCTCCAGGACCTCAATCAGAGCCCTTATCACATTCTACCAGCACTGCTAGACTATAAACCCCTTAAGGGCAGGGACACACCTGATTCACTTTTTAAATTCTTCTTAGAACTGTGTTTTACATTTGGTAAACGTTTACTGTTGCAGCCTCCTGCACTGCAACACACACCACCTGTTTAAGGGATAAATACCGGACTACGTTTGGATCCTGTGTGTGCTGCTGGTAGAAAAAGTTGTTTCAGGTCTCTAGGCCTTGTTTGCTTACCTGTATAATGGTAATCATACCATTCACCTTATTCAGAAGGCTACTGTGAGGAATAAAAGAAACAGCATGCAGAGAATAAATGGTAACACGTCTGTGCTTCTTCTTCCTTCCCCAGTACGCAGAGGCAGACCAACACATCATCCCATGCTACGGCACAGTACTCTACAGGTACGTTATTAAGCACTTCTCACATTAAACTTTTATTATCAGTTCACACATCTACCTGCAGAAAATCACTTTGCTCTGCGGCCTGGCTTAGAAAGCAGATGCTCAGTGAGTGAAGAGCATGTGTATCGCATGCTCGCTGAAAAGATCACAAAATGACATACTCGCCTTTTCTACTTAATGACAAACTTAGTCTACATTTTAAAAAGTCAATTTCTCAAAAAAATTTTTATTCCCCATAGTGGCTTTTTCAGATAGAAAAATGATGCTAGAGAATGAAAACGTGACTGCATGAAATTAAGAACTGCATCCCTAATAGTATCTGCCCCTAATTTAAGTGTAATTTCCCTTTGAAAACATCAGGTCTCTAGCAAGTGTACTGGTGTGCCAGTTATCAGTCAAGTGCCTCCTGCTCCAGACCTTCTCTGTCCTGCTGGAGAGACGAGGACGTCTCTCCCTTGACAGCTGGCATGATAGGAAGTGCCATCGGCAGAAAGTAGCACTCCAGCTCTCTGTGGCCAGTGGCCCCCAGCGCCCCTTCAGGCTGCTTCTCAGGGGCTCCCAGGAGCAGCTCCGCCCCACAGAAGGCTTCCCACAGCTTCCCAACCCATCATGGCCCCTCAAGTGCAATTCTCAGCCACCAGGTGGGCCTCAGCTGCGAGCCTCTAAAGAAGTCTGGATGCCAGATTTGCTTGTTCCTTCCTTCCTTGCTCTTAGCCAACTCCCCATTACTCTAATCCCACATTAGAGTCAGTGGTTCCTTACACCAGACATTCCCTGTTTGAATTCCTGTGTGGCTTCTGTCTCCTAGATGGACTCTGACTGACAGAACTAATATGGTTAAAATACATGCTTCATTAAAATAAAACAAATTTAACTTGGTTAAGTCAAGGATGTTTTTTAACTTAAGCCGAGTTTAGATATCCTTAGGAAAGACCTAGTTTGTGCAATATTTTCACAAAAACAAAGCTAGGTGCAATTTACATTTTTTAAAAATTGAAAAATAAAATGGAGCATTTGCTAATTTACATAGAAATAAACGACAGAATATTAAATTTAATAGCAAGTAAGAGAGCAGAACGTGGTTAAAAATAGCATCTCTTTCCTTTTTTCCTCCCACTCTTGGGACTATCCTGAACTAGTTTGTTTTAATGGTGGAAAATGGCTTAGAGTGAGAAGAATCAGAATGAAGAAAACTGAAGCATAACTACCTCTCAGAATCTCAGAATGTCTCCGTATGCTGGATCCAAAGAGGTCCTCTGTGCAGTGTTTTCTAAACAGTAGGCTGTAACCGGTTAGGTCATGAAATCAATTTACTGGATTACAACTAGGCAGTAAAAAAATGAACTAGAACAAACCAGCAAATATTAGACTGTATGTACTAAATAAAGTTAGGATGAGTGCTGTTTGGAAACTATTGTTTTAGATATATATGTGCACTTACACACATATCTGAACCCTGGGTTGCAATGTAATATGTTACTGCAGCTTGTAAAAAACAAACTTGGAAATTATTCTCCAGCATCTCATCCAATCACATATCCAATGAAAGAACCCATCCACAATATTTACATTAGTAAACACGGCAAGACGAATCAGCCAAAGAATCTAGAATACTTCTATTCTCATTTGATGAACATTTACAAGAACAGGGATCAAGGGAAAAATATGACTGAATGGGCTTCCCTGGTGGCGCAGTGGTTGAGAGTCCGCCTGCTGATGCAGGGGACACGGGTTCGTGCCCCGGTCCGGGAGGATCCCACATGCCGCGGAGCAGCTGGGCCCGTGAGCCATGGCCACTGAGCCTGCGCTCCGCAACGGGAGAGGGGAGAGGCCACAGCAGTGAGGCCCGCGTACCGCAAAAAAAAAAAAAAAAAAAAAAAAAAAAAGACTGAATCATCAGTTGGCAATTTAACATATAAATAAATAAATAAATAAATAAATAAATAAATAAATAAATAAACCTACCTTACATACCATGAGTCATCTACTAGGTGACAATTCTATTACATAAACCTCTTTGCAAAAAGATCTTTCAAATAGGTAAAATTAGGATGACACTGTATCCTGGTTTGCCAGGGACAGGCTTAGTTATTCCTGGTGTCCTGAAACATTAGGGATCAGCTTGGACGATGAATTACATGGTTTCCCTAAAGCGCTGAATTCTCAAAAGTGTGGTCCCCAGAACAGCAACATCAGCAATCTCTGGAAACTTGCTAGAATGCAAATCATCAGCCCCGCCCCAAACTTAGTGAGTCAGAAACTTTGGGCTGGAGTCCTGAAATCAGTGTTTTACCAAGCTCCCCAGGTGATTCTCATGTGCCCTAAAGTTTGAAAACCACTGGCCTAGACACAACCAATTAAAATGCTGGTTTCAGTGTCTCATCCTCTTTAGTTTTCCAGCTACACAACTAGTGTGACGCCATTACATGCTTGGTATAACAGAAAACAGTGAAGTATGTTTCACCTCGGTACAGGTTAAGTTCAAAACAGTGTTACCCTGGTTTCCACTTAGTATCTTTGGCAATTCCCCAGCTTAGAACAGCTAGACTACCTGATGCCTGCCAAATACCTAAAGGACATGCTTCCCTATACACAAGTAGTTTTTACTGCAGCTATGGGGTTCTACAATTGCGTTTATGCTAACATACTCTTGTCTTATGTAAAATATATGCCTGACTTTTGACATTTTGAAGATGAAAATAAGTTCCCTCTTCACACACAATCTTATCTGACCATAACAGTAAGCCTATGGCATCAGTAAAGCAGGAATGATAACCTTTTTTTTTTTTTTTTTTTTGCCATGCCGTGCGGCTTGCAGGATCTTAGTTCCCTGACCAGGGATTGAACCCAGGCCGCGGCAGTGAAAGAGCTGAGTCCTAACCACTGGACCACCAGGGAATTCCCGATAACCTCATTTTAAAGATGAAGAAACTGAGGCTTAAGTGACATGCCTCAAGTTAACACAGTAAGAGGCAGAATTGAAAGTCAAAATCAGGTTTTTTAATTCCAAGCCATATTTTTCCACTATACTGTCCAACCTCCTGAGTTTGTTCTTCTCAGATACATATTACTACTTGCAACCAATACCTCTCCTAACTAAAAAGAAGATATCTCACTTACCACATTATTAGCAGCAATACTAAGAGGAAGAAGGGAAATGTTCTATAAGCTAAATAACTCTGACAGAGCAGAAATTTAATGAAGGAAGAAGGTTTTTAAAAAAATGAATATACAACTTCCTCGATGTTGACTTTATCCCCAACAACAATGTTCCAGTGAATATATCAGGTATATTAACATACTTTAATCTGACCATTTTCCTAATCCTTTCATAAGGTAAAGATTCCAAATAAGAACTACAGCATCTCAGAAATAGATTTCAATGATGCAGTTTGAAGAGGATACTTTTTCATGATGCTATAGTAAGGAAGAAGGTGTCTGGATGTAAATGTACAAAATAATTACTGTACAATAAGTTTATTGTACATGATCTCTAAGTAGTATGTTATGATATAAATGGGTATCAAAATTAGAGGCCGTAAACAGAAAGATCTACTTCAAGCAGCTGCCAGATTAAACTAGTAAGAAGTATGTGATAACAGTAACTAAATCAAGCTGCTAAACCCCCAAACATAGACTTGGTATCAGTCGACAAAGATAATGTTGAGACTAGCCTGCTGAATTTAAGTACATTAAATATATACCGAGCTCAAAATTAAATATTCTTTCTAAATTCTTATTTTTAATGGAAGGTGATTTGTGACCTTCCATTGTGGTCACATGGGACCTAGGCTGAGCCAATCAGATGCTCCTGTTCAGAATTTGGAATCCCGAAGGAATACTGCAATATCAGGGACCAACAAGCGAGAATCCACGGTGGCTACAGAGGAGGTGACAGACGACTGGCAAATGCATCAGCATCTGCTTCAGCAGGAGTTTGGCTGTGCCTTGCCTGCCTTGGTTTTGTCATTTTCAAGCTTGATTATATTGCCTTCCTATTAACTCTATGGTGCATCCAATCTTTACAATAAAATCTTCCTCTGCTGAAGTTAATCACAGTAGGTTTCTGCTATTTGCTACCACAGATGAGGACTAACAGAATCAGGAACTGACTGAATTAATAATGGTTCAGCTATGCAGGTTTTTTAAAAGAATGAGACAGATTTATATGTGATGATATGTTAAGACACCCAAGATTTACCCTGAAGTGAAAAAAATAAAAGTATAGAACAGCACAATTTGTATAATCATATTGGTGGGATTGGGACACACACACACACAGGCTTAAAGATGTACAGAAAATTTCTAGAAGGATACACAAACCATTACTATACTATGTAAAGTGGTGGAGTATTTAAATTTTCATTTTTTACCATAAGCATTCATCATTTTTACAATTAAAAAAATGTTTTTCAAAGAATCTATTTTAGGATCAAACACTATATAAGCAATACTTTTCTGGCCTCATCCAGTGACCTCCATAGCGATGTGGCATTTAAATAACTAGCAAAACTTCTAGTGTGACCAGAAATAGTTACATTAAATATTGGTCTGCTAAGAAAATTAGAAGCCTGCAAGTAAAATAATGTGTTGTGAAATAGAAGATTTTGATTTCCTTTTTTAACTCCTAAAAGCCACTAAAGAATAAGTAATCAGCAGTTCTTTTAACAAAACATACTCATGGCTAAGGCTCAAAATTCACATATTCACTCTCAAATTCAATACGATTTTTCCATTTCTCAGGTAAATTCTCCAAGAAAGGAAACTCTAAGCCAGAGAGGACGGGGAAAAAAAAGACCGAGAAAGAAAATAAGGTTAAATGGTGGAAAGGCCTCAATAACCTTTGTCAGAAACCTGTGTGTAGGGTTGAAATTTATCCCATTTAGAGATGGGGAATAAGGCTTCTTCTGTGAAGCTGTCCAGAGGATACAAAACCGACTCTTGAAACTGCACCACACAACGCTCTTCACGGTACATGGTCCCTAGATTCCCTCAGTCTTCAACCCCCAGAAACCCTGACAAAAACTCTACACCGTCACACTCTGGATCACGTTCCTGGTATAAAGTCATCTGCCCTTCTTGGCAAAATAAAAGACTGAGGAGCTCAGCTCAATTCTCTGTTCTCCACACATAACAAATACAAAAATAGGGGCAAAAGTACAAACTGATTCTACGGGATTATTAGGTGGAGAATTTCTCAAACAAACGAGACCATGCCTGATCAAGTCACATCTGATCTATCATTTGCCAAATGTGGCCAAGAGCTATCTAGGGTTACTGTGAGAAACATATGAAAGCCATAGAACAGTATTCAGCATATAGTAGGTGCTCAATAAATGTTTACTGAAAATCTGAATCTGCCATGAGCCACTCACTCCAGTCAGAATGAACCTTCTCCATGCTCCTTTAGTACTCTCTGTACATACACATCTCTATTACATCATCCTGTAACCTCTGTGGCAAACTGGTCTCCCCTCTAGGGTGAGGCAGTCTTGTTCATTTTTCTAACTCCAGCACAGGGAATGCTCACATAGTATCTTACATTTCTTTAAAAAGAAAAAAAAATTCGAATCCAATCCCCTACTGTTTGCATAAATACTATCTTCCAAGCCCTAATGAGTCAGTCAAATCTCTGCTTGAACAGCCTCAATAACAGACCAACTCACCACTTAACACACTCTTTCCATTTCACAGGCAGTCTTCTCTTCCTGGTCCTGGTTCTGTCCGCGAAAAGCCACAAAGGGTAAGTTTAAGCCCTTTTTTATATGACAGTCACCTAAGTATTTGAAGGTCATTATTATATTCTCCTTTAAGTCCTTTTTTTTTTTTTGGTTAAAATGTTTCAGTTATTTCAACCATTCTTAAAATGTCATGGTTGACAGAGACCCTGACTGGTCTCTGAGCACAGACTCCAATGTGCAGATATCCCTCTGAAACAAGAGTTTCCATAAGCGAATTGCAGTTGAGTCCTGACAGAGTACAACCATTACCTGCCTTGTTTGTACATCACACTTCTACTAACCTAGAGTCACATTTATTCCTTCGTTGGCTTTATTACTCATGTGACTCATACTGAATCTAGTCATGTAAAACTTTTAAGGTTTTAGACATATCCTGCTATTTAACCAGGTGACCATCCTCTTTTATTTGTATGGTTGTTTTAAACGTAAATATAGGGCTTTCACTTCATTTTTATTAAATTCCATTTTGCTAAATTTAGCCAACCATTCTGGCTGTCGAGGTCATTTTGAATTCTGTCTGGTGTAATCCACACATCAGCTCCTTCAACCAAAGTGGACTTCATCCAAGTTGTTGCCAATACGAAATATAAAAATCCAGGAGTGAATATAGCAGCATGCTCCCTCCAGCTTGCCTACATGGGCAGTCCTTTATGGATACAGTCATTCAACCAGTTAAAAATCCACTTAGCTGCAAAACCAGAAGAATTTCTTCACCCCATACCAAAGGTTATCCTGAAAAAGTGTAACCAATACCTTCCTTAAAGGACTGGTGAATCACCTCACCAGGCACACAACTAATACTGCTTTAACTCGTAACTAATTTCCCTATTTATTAATCTTTGTATCAAGCAAAGCTTTGAGCGTAAGTGATTTTGAACACATGTACTTTTACTTTGCCCCTTGAAACGGTTTAAACTGAAACAACAATACTTCCTCCAAAGAGATAAGAAGATAACCTTTGATCAATAGATTCATTTATACTGAAGACTTCTGTAGATCTACAGAACTGCCTCTTTCCAAAAGGGTTCAGAATTGAGAGAAACCATTCAAGAGGTATATCAAGGTACCAAGAGTGCGTCAGCCTTATCACCTCCTTCCTGAAGACCACTGAAAAAGAGCACCTCCTACCTGATATTCTTCTCAATCTCAAGTGGCTCATGAGGACATCTGAGTTTGGAAAAGACTTTTTCTTTTATGCAGTCCAGAAAGAACTTCAGGATCAAAGAACTGCCATTTTGCAGGTTAACATGTGCTCTTGTTTCCTTCAACTCAAGTAACTACAGTTTGAGGTCAACATGGTGAACAGCTTTTTCTATAGGCAAGACCTCCCCAACTAACTTAATTTTAGGATACTCAACAAATTAGAAAAATTATCTTTAAAATATTGCTATTAATGAATCACTTTGCAGCTTAAAGGCATCTGTGCACAATGTTTATTTCAAACTCACAAAAATCCTGTGAAGTAGATAAGCCAGACATTACTACTAACTTTTTCTAGATGAGAAAACTGAAGTTGAAGACGTCTGAACTTTACCAAGGGACAAGTAAGCAGAGGAGCTACCACGCTAATCAAGATATTCTAGGGCTTCCCTGGTGGAGCAGTGGTTGAGAATATGCCTGCCAATGCAGGAAACAGGGGTTCGAGCCCTGGTCTGGGAAGATCCCACATGCCGCGGAGCAACTAGGCCCGTGCGCCACAACTACTGAGCCTGCGCGTCTGGAGCCTGTGCTCCGCAACAAGAGAGGTCGCGACAGTGAGAGGCCCGCGCACCGCGATGAAGAGTGGCCCCCGCTCGCCATAACTAGAGAAAGCCCTCGCACAGAAACGAAGACGCAACACAGCCAAAAATAAAAAAAAAAAAAAAAAAAAAAAAAGATACTCTAATTACAAATACCAGGCTCTTAGACAATTTTCAAGAGTGCTGTCTAAGCTAAAATACCCAGAAAGGACTTAAAATAATATATTGTTTGCCTTCTAGATGCATAGTAGTTATTGCTAAAGGTGGACAAATGCTAAAGGGGGAGCCATCCATCAATGTTAATAATGCTGGAGGCCGCAGAGCAAGCATAAAGGCACCACTTACACTGATTTATCAACTGTAAATAAATGAAGGGAAACAAATCACTGACACTTGAGTTTCAAAGACAGCTACAAAGTTGGGGGAAAAAAACCAAAAACCAGTGCTAGAGCACTGGTGAACAACCCTATAGAGTGCACTAGCCGGTACTGTACACATTTTACAAAGAGAAAACTCAGGAATTTAAATTAATTGTTCATCTGCACAAACGAGAGTTATTGGCAGGTGACACTATACATGCTTGGGAAATCTGACCACCATCCTGCTTCCTGTGTGGGACAAGTGCTGCCTCTCCCAAAAGCCCATGGCAAAGGGGCATGCCTGTGACCTATGACCTGATCCCTGCGAATGGCTGAACCAGGCTGGTGCCTAATAGTAGATAAAAATTCAAATTCCCCAATGATTAAATTCTCCTAGTAAAAGACAGCCTCTCAGATTGAATTTTTAAAAAATATATCACTGGGCTATATAAAAAAACAGGCTTAAAAAAAGTGACATAGGGCTTCCCTGGTGGCACAGTGGTTAAGAATCCACCTGCCAATGCAGGGGACACGGGTTCAAGCCCTGGTCCAGGAAGATTCCACATGCCACGGAGCAACTAAGCCTGTGCGCCACAACTACTGAGCCTGCGCTCTAGAGCCTGCGAGCCATAACTACTGAGCCCGCGTGCCACAACTACTGAAGCCCGTGCACCTAGAGCCCGCGCTCCACAACGAGAAGCCACCGCAACGAAGAGTAGCCCCTGCTCGCCACAACCAGAGAAAAGTTCGGGGGCAGCAACGAAGACCCACGCAGTCAAAAATAAAATAAATAAAAATAAAAATAAAAAATACTTAAAAAAAATTTTTTTAAAAAGTGACATAGTAGGGCTAAAACAAAAATTAGAGTTGACTGATAACTACTCTGGAGAGTGATTCAGATTAGCTGGTAGAGCTGAAGAGGGGCACCCCTTCCACCCACAGTTCCACTTGAAGGTGTATCTCCAGAACTCAGCGCATGTGCTCAAGGAGCAGGCATGAGAATAACCCATGCAGTGCTATCTTTTAGAATGCAACGGAATATATAGAAAACTAAACTGATCAAGCAATAAATATCAACAAAATAGAGCAAAATATATTAATACAGATAAAACCCTGAAAATAATGTTGAACAAAACAGTTTCAGAGCAAGTACAGTAAAATTCCATTAATATGAAGTTGAAAAAAATACAAAAAATACTGTGCATTGTTTATAGGTACATACATACACATGTTGTAATCATTTGAAACTTTCATAGGAATAATAAACACCAAATTCAGGAGACTGGTTACCTCTAGGGACAAAGAGGTAAAGCGCATACAATGGGCTTCAACTGTATCTGTAATGTTTCCTAAAAAAAACAAAACAAACAAAAAACTTCATTCCAAAAGAAAGAGGATAAAATAAGTATACACTAGGCAAATATGAACAAAAAGTTAATATTTAAAATTAATATCAAATACTTGAATACTAAAAAGTATACTACCAAATATACAACATGTAAAATTATAGGGGAACTTAAATAACAAAGGAATAATTAACTTTTCAGCGAGATATAAAGCCCATACACACCTTACAAATTAGTCCTCAAGTTCACTGGGGCTGTGGGGGTGGAATCAATTTGACAAAACTACAAAACAAACAAAAAATCCCCCAAACTCACCCGACTGTCATAATAAGAGATATTTACACCTCACCCCCAAATTCAAAAGACTATGCGGAATACAGAAGGTGTGACACACACAACTAGCAGGACTGCTCTAATGGGCACGTATGGAGCCCTGAGCCCACCACACACCCAAGAATATACTTTTCCAGCGCACATGCGACATATACAGTGACCAAGTACCTGGCTACAAAATTAGTCTCAAATACTGAAGAATCAATATACGCAGTCTATATTACTTAAGTGAAATAAAGCCAGAAACTAATAATGAAAAAATATTGTTTTTTTAAAAGAAGAGAGAAAAAGAAAAAATATGTTTAAAACAAAAAACACACATTCCGAATTATCTTAAGGCTCAAAAGAGAAGCCATGGGAGGAAAACAAAGATTTCAGAGTGTCCAGTTCCCCAAGACTTGTTTACAGTTTCTCTTGGATTCCTCAGCACTCTTCAAATTCTTATCAAAACCTCTCCTCTTCAGCTAGCTGGAGTAGGCTTCTGTTCTTCTTAATCAAATGGGTCCTTCCTAGAACAAAATCAGTCCTTCTACATCATTAGTGGACTTGGATGGGCGTATAGACTACATTAAGCAAAGCTGATAAAAATAGATGCTTAATAAAATGAATCTTGCTAAAACAATGTTGATAAAGTAAGGAACCTTCCATAAAACATCTAGTGGCAAACAAATTTGGTAAGTACAAAAAAACACCAACATAGGCTAGGAAAGCAACAATTAGAGTCAAGGATGGCAGACTCTTTAAAGTATCAGCTGGCCATAAATGAGCAAGCTAAGCAGGGACGTGGAAAAAAAAAAGAAAAAATCACCACATTAGGACACATGGAGGGCGAAAGAAATTACTTTTGTTATGAACAGCATTAGTCAAACACTATACAGCACTGGTCAAGTTTGGGTTAGTTTTTCAAATGTATATGGGGAAATTACTGAAACATTCAAAGAAGCAGAATAAAAAATGAGGATGAAATATTAGCCATTTCTTGAGTCAGTGTTACACGTATTATCTCATTTATTCATTCCATTTTATAGATGAGGACACCGAGACTCAGAGACTGAAGAGGCTGCCCAAGCTCACAGAGCTTGTGAGGAGCAGAGAATAGACTTTATTCTTGTTTTACGTAGAATAGTTCTGCCCTGTTTTGCAGAGTGGAGGTGGCTTCTGTTTTAGTAAAGGGAATTGAGGAACTGTGTACTCTCACGTCAACTCAACAGATCAAGCAGTTGGTAAGCCAACACAAGAGCCATGACATGGAATTTGTGGGAATCAAGAAATGCATATGATATGGGAGAGAAAGCATGGACTCTGGAGTCAGAAAGACCTGGGTTCAAATTTCAGCTCGGCCACTTAATGGCTGTGTGATAGGACAATAAGTCTCCCTTTCCTTACCTGTAAAATGGAGCCTTCCTCATGGATATTACTGTTCAGATTCAATGAGTTATACCACTAGAAAAGGCCCTATGTGTATAAATATATTACTTGTATATTTACATTTTTCACTACTTTACACTGTATTCTTTTTAAGAAGAATCAGAAGAAAATGCCTTTCAAGACTCAATTAAGGAATAAGTATATGAATGCACGTACTTTTAAAAATGGATACTATAATTAAGGTAAATGAAAACAGGGTTCTCTGCACAGTTTAGTACTCAGTACAGTGCCCACTTCAAAAAGGTATACACAACATGGATATTTACTGTTTCTACCCACGGCTCCTCCTTAGCCTGCTGTGGTAGGCAGAAAAATGCCGCCCTCCTCCACAAAGACATACACACCCTAATCCCCGGAACCTGTGAATATGCTACCCTACATGACAAGAGGGACCTTGCAGATTAAGATTACAGGTCTTGGAGATGGAAGATTATCCTGGATTATCCAGGTAAACCCAATCTAATTATATGAGTCTTTAAAAGCAGAAAACCTTTCCCAGCTTCAATCAGAAATGGGATGACTCAAGAAGAGTCAGAAGGATGTGACAGAGGACTTCCCTGGTGGTGCGGTGGTTTAAGAATCCACCTGCCAATGCAGGGGACACGGGTTCGAGCCCCGCCACAACTACTGAGCCCGCGCTCCACAACAAGAGAAGCCACCGCAATGAGAAACCCGCACACTGCAATGAAGAGTATCCCAGGCTCGCCACAACTAGAGGAAGCCTGCGCGCAGCAACGATGACCCAACGCGGCCAAAAAAAAAAGATGTGACATAAAAGGACTTGATCCACTGTTGCTCGCTTTGAAGATGAAGGAAGGGGGTCATGGGCCAAATCATGTGACGGTGTGGGTAGATGCTGGAAGCCGGGAAGAGATGACAGCCAGCAAGAAAACGGACATCTCAGCATGGAACTCTATCCTACCAACACCCTGAACGAGCAAGGACCCTCCAGAAGGGTACCCAGCCCTGCCAAAACCTTGATGTTAGCCCAGTGCGACACACATCAGACTACTGATATATGGACATGAACTTATGTAGAGCTTCAGAACTCTAAGATAATAAATTTGCATTGTTTGAGCTGCTAAGAATATGGTGGTTTGTTACGTTAGCAACATGAAACTAATACGCTCTCTCTTACTTGCATTAAAAAAAACTGTAAACATTTTTTATGTAAGTGCCCTTAAATCGTTGCTGAAACAAGGACAAATAAATTGGCCAATGCTCGTAGCCTAACCGGCAGAGGCTACCGAGCACACATTCGTTTTCTGAGGCACCAACTCTGTGCCAGGCAGTCTTGCCTTCAAGAACTTCACTCAGCATCATCCATCAATATTCATTTTCTCTCTCAGATTTGACCAGAAACACAATTAACTGTCAGCTACCCCTGAAAAATGGCAACATTTTCAAGACAGAACTGGAGAAACGTAGAGTTACATCATAGCTATGAAAAGCAGAAGAGGTGAGGAGAGGGAAGAAACAGTCTGCCCCAAAGGACATAGCTCAGTTTCTTCATCTATGAAATGATAACCTCACACATACCAGGTGAAGGATTAAAAGATAAAAAGCTTTTGATATTGTGTATGAACTATAAAAAGTGTGGAGAATCCCTCATAAGAATCTACCAGGCAGACAGAGTGCCAAAATCTAACGTAATGGAGAATTCCATATAAATTCATATCCAACTGGATATGCCTTAGGGATTACTTCAACAGAATCCCAGAAAGCAGAAAATCTGACAGTAGAAAAGAATCAATTTTAGAAAAACAGGCAAAAAGGCTCATAGTTGACAAGGAGAGGAATGTCACAGTACCACTACAAACAATGCTTTTAAAAAACAGATGTCCAGGACTCACTGCAGATCTACTAAAACAGCATCTCCAAGGACGAGACCCAAGACATTTGAGTTGAGAAACACCACAGGAATGAAAGGGGGTGTCTACGGGTGTATGATAGCAGAGGGAATCTAGCATCTTTTTGCCAGGTGTCCTTTACTTACAAGTGAAGAATAACAGCTAGAATGTGGAGTATTTTCAAACCAGCCAATAAACAAGGCTGATGAAATCAAATGGGGAAGTTTCACAGAAAACGAAAAGTCAGAAAGAGGGACAAGGGCGGTATGTGGTTGCATCTTTTGTGGCAAAGGACACAGCCTCCCAGACTGAGGATGAGCAGAGAATAACAAAATGGAGCAAGCACAGCTGGGCCAGAGTGAGGGGGAAAAACAGCTAAGCTGGCAAAATCAGGATCTGCTCAAGTGAAACAGCAAAATTACTGGCTACCACAAGAGGAGGAGAGCTGTCGAGATGACATGGGGGAGGGGGAGCAGTGGGGGGGAGAAAGGAGGAAATTAATCTCAGGTTGGCGCCGGAGCAGGAATGGAGTGTGGGCATAGAGGACAAGAGCACCAGCTAGAGGAGCGAGGGCCATGACCCGGGATGAGGAGGCAGGTTCACCAGGAGAGAAGAAGGGGAAAAAGGAATGGGAACAATAGGGCCACGGCCTCTGCGATTCACTAGAAAGTCTCAGGAGCAATATAAATATTAGGGGAAGCAAGCAGGAAATAAGCGGGCTAGGAGAGAAAGAGAAAGGGCAGTCAAAAATCCTGAAAGACTATAAACAACATGCATAAAGCAAAAACTTCAAGGAAATTCTAGATGACGTTAAAATGTATGTTTCAGGCACATTTTAGCTCTCTCATTTATACAACAACTAAACACATCTAAAAGCAGGCAAAACTAAATATAGTTTAGGGATGTGCAAGTGATACAACTGAAGAAAAGCTAGGAAAGGATTAATACAGAATTCAGGCTAGTGGAAGCCTGGTGGAGAGGTATACGATGAGGCTCTGTATTTCTCTGGAATGGGTGTTTGATTCAATACTACTTTTACTACTCTTTAAAGTGTGTAAACATATAACATGCATATGTTTTTATATGCATGATATATTTCATAATTTAAAATAAACTTTAATGGAATTTTTCTACCTCCCAATTTCCCAGTTTGTTTTCCTACTGTTTGTTTTCCAAAATAATCTAACAAACTTGCTCATATAATTTTATAAAATGATTAGTGTTTCTGGCCTCAGGTTTTATAACAAGAACCTGCACCTCAGGTCTAGCGAATCAAAATCGCTGGGGTTTGGGCCACTGAATCCTTCAAAAAAAAGAGAAAGAAACCAACACCCTAGGTGACTCACAAGAATCTAAAGAAACTCAAGTTTGAGCCTCCCACAGGAAGAGGTCTTCTTTCTGTTACAGCCCTAAAGCTCTGGAGAATCAAATACTACTCCTTCCCCAAGTTCTCTGGGATTTTGCTCCTGCCCTCTCTCTAGTATTTTCAAACTTTCAACCTCAAGTCTCCCCTATCCTAATACACACACACACATCAGCCAACTTGATCCTGCAGCCAACTCTAAACTCACTCTTTCCTTCTCTTTCACACTCAAAGTTTTCTAAAATGGCCCACAGTATGGCTCTTTTTTAACTTCCCAATATCACTCTCTCTTTTAAAACCATCATTGATTGAGATGCAAACATGTACTTCCAGTTAGCTACTAGACATTTCCCCTTTGCTCACCTGGCAAATCCTTATGCATTCTAATTTCAGCTCAAATATCACCTCCCAGGTAAAGCCCTGCAGCACCTCCCCCAAGCGCCCATCCACTCATCTATTAAACATTTCTGATACTGAATGCCTACCCTTACTTTTAAGACAAAGTCAAAAACTTTCTAAACAAACAAAAAAATTAAGATGCACGTAGTAAAGGTGGTCGAAAAGTACAAACTTCTAGGTATAAGATAAATAAGGCCTGTGGATGTAATGTACGGCATGATGAGTATAGTTAACAACAGTGTATTAAAGAGCTGAAAGTTAAGACAGTGTATCTTAAAGGTCTCATCAGAAGAGAAAAAAACCTTTCGAACTATGTGTGGTGATGGATGTTAACTAAACTTATTGTGGTAATCATTTCGCAATACATACGTTTATCAAATCATTAGGTTGTGTACCTGAAACTAATACAATGCTATATGTCAATTATATCTCAAATCAGAAAATGCATTCAGATGATATGATAATGTGTGACCAGGCTGGTCTTGTTTATTTACTTATATAGCACTTGTCCCTGAAAGAGTTTAAGCAAAAACAAAAACAAGCCAACCAAACCAAAAGGTGGAGGTGGGCAGAGAAGGAAGAAGAGTGGAGGCGACCGCACCAGGTGACAGGGAGGGGTGGGGTTTGTTATCATCTTAAAAGAATGAACGAATAGGAGTTGCTCAGGTGAAAAAGTTCTGACCTAACCTGTCTTTTCACTTTGGCTGGGAGTGGGGCTTTGGGGAGTGGAGCACAGTAAGAAAGGGTATTTCAGACAGAACACAACCAGGTTTGTGTTTTTGTGTGACTAGCTGAAAGGCAGGAAAGGGGAGGGAGGGTTAGTGATGAGATTAAAATGGAAGGCAGATGCCGGAATTTTAGAAGCAACAATTATAGGTTTACTACAATTTTTCTCTCCCTCTATACTTGATAATTATCTTCTTATAATATTAGTCCAGGCTTGTTAAAAGCTAATTTCCACTTTATATCTAGGTTTAAATGACACATTTTCCTAAACAGTTTTTCAGGAACAAGACACTACCAATGAAAAATTTTAAAGCTATATTTTAACTACATTTGGCCATGCAGTCAGAAAACGAACATTTCAACAGTATCATGATCATGTAAACATTTAAAAAGTCTCTTCTGTGAAAGAGGGAACTCTGGAAAGGAAAATGTATGCGGTACTTCCACATTTGTCCTCATTTTAGCTCTCTACTGAGAGAAGGGAAGGCTAATAATGATTGCTTCACAGGCTAGGGAAAGGGAGAATCAGGAAAAACAGTGATTTCCTTCTTTCTAAAATGCATATTTTTCACACTATGACTTTTTAAAAAATCAGGATGGATTTCCCACTACTGATTACTGATCATTTTTTTGCGTGTGGGGAGGGCCACATTAAGTGGACCTTACAACTACAGGTATAGTTTGAATTAAGAAAACATAGTAAAGGATTTTGGCCCAAGTTAATGATAGTAGTAAGAAAGTGGCAGAAGTGGACTAAAAAAATCTTCTATCAAGTTATTAATGTATATTAGTAGGAACATTATGGCCTGTTCGGCTGTTCTTTCATCAATTTAATTAAATGTATGGAACCTACCATCCATCTTCTACAGGCTCTTCCTGGAATACAAAACCATACAAAACACCTTTTCTGCCCTCAAGAGGTATATAATCAATTATAAATGCCTACACAAGTGTCTACAGAACAGTCAGGAATTAATATCAGAAGAATGATTCAAAGTGGGATACATCCAGATAAGGAGTGGTGTTCACTTCAAGCCAGGATACCAGGAAAGCCTGACACATCAAAAGAACTTAATAAACATTGACTCTGAGAGATTACAGAAGACTCGAGTGAGACTTTGAGGAATGACAGAATTTCGACAGAGAGGCACTCCAAGCAGAGAGGGTGGCAGAGACCAGGAAAAAGCACAGGGCCTCACTGGCAGGAGGAAAGTGGAGACTCGCGAATACTGGGAAAGAAGGCTAGAGAAGTTAAACACGGGCTAAAATATGGAGTTCCCTGAAGGTCAAACTAACGAACGTGAACAGAGGAACAGCCTCCGAACAGCTGTGTTTGGAGAAGGTTAGTCTGACGGTCAACTACACCAGCTGAGCTGGAGTGGGGTGAACGTAAATGCTGTGGATAGTCCAGGGTCAAGCGCTCAGCGCCAGAACTAGGTGGTAACGGTAGCAATGGCAAGAAAGAATGTCCTCCCTTTGAACCGCTAGGGGACTGTTTTTTGCATGAGGGCAAATTCCAAAAGAAGGGAGCACCGCCTTGTGAATATCTGTAACCCCACTACTCCCAGCACAATACTTTACCCATAGCACATGCTTGGTAAGTAAGTTGAACGAAGGCAACCTGTGAAGGCTAATTCGAAGCGTCACTACCGCTTCATGTCCATAATCACTCTTCCCTCTATTCTCAGACGCACTCATACAGCCGTTAACGTGAACTCCCTCTTCAGATCTCAGTGTTACAGCCTCCATCAAAACTTGCCAGTAGGCTTTAGAACCCCACTTCCTTCAAGTATGCCACAGCATTTAAAAAAGTATACAGATGCGCTATGAACACGTGCAAAACATTGCTTTATCCAGGATTTTACGCAGAAAACTATCCCGTTGCCACGCGCACACCAAAAAGCCTTGCTGAAAGACTATGTTTACAGCAGAAAGTTTTTCTTTTAGGCAGCAATCAACATGCTTCTTGTGCTACTTATTCAATCTGCCATATCACTAGTGCAACCACAAGCTGCTGCTTACATTTCCAAAGTTGTGCAAAGGGTCCAAAGTTGTGCAAGAGTCATCACTGAAATCAGACTCCGGTATATTAATAGTTATAACACCTGAACAAGTCTTAGTTTTATTATCAGATTCAAAGTAATGCCAAAAAAATCACAGATATTAAAAATATTTTCAACGAGTTTGACTACTTTATCTGCGAAATACAATGGGATGTTATCTTCAGTGCAAATAACTGTACTTCTTTCTGCTTCGAATGGACATCAGGTCACCTGGTAACTGGCAGTTGTGAGCCTGGATTTGATGTATCGAAAAACACAAAGTGTCCCCAACACACAGACACACACGCCAGCGCACACCCAAGAGCGCTGAACGGCCTTGCATTACTATCAAAGAACCCCAAGTTTACACGTGGCAGAAGTCGACAGAACTCTTTCATGCTTTAATGACTTCAAAAGGGATTCCCCAGGCGTCAAGTAACGGGATGTGACTTACTCTGACTTGGTAGTTGACAGTGATAAAACTACATACCTATATTACTACTATTATTATTTTTTAGAGGTTTCTGTCTGTCCTCAGCTGGCTGTCCCACGCCAGCGAGCGCTCTGCCCGGGCCTCGGCAGGTGCGTGTGCGTCAGGAATCCCAAGGCCCTCCTCCCATCACCGTCTGCTCTCCTCGGTCCCGCTTTCCTCTCTCGGAAAGAGACCCAAGGCGAGGGGCCCGGGGCAGCGCGTGCGATCCTCAGAGCCAGGCCCTGACGGCCCCGGGCTGGGCCGGCCCTCCTCTCATACACTCCCCAGATCGCGTGTCGAAACGGCGGCCGCGGCCCCCAGCTGCAGGACCGGGGCCGGGGCCTGGGCCGGGGCGGCGGGCCGGGCCGGCCAGGCCAGGCCGCTGCCGCTCGCGTGCCCACGTCACCAGCTCCAGCACTGCGGAAATGGAGCGGCGCGGCCGGCGGGGAGGTGCCCGGCGGCGGCGGCTCCCGCGCCGCAGCCAGACGCCGTTTGCCCCTCAGCCCCGGCCCGGAGGCCGCCGACCCCCGCCCGCCGCGCTCGGAGGCTCACCTGTGTCGCCGATGATAATGTACTTGAAGAGATAGGCGTACGCCATAGCCGCGGCCGCTCGGTGCCAGGGCACACGGCTCCTCCTCCGGCTCCTCCTCCTCCTCCTCCGCGCCCCTCACCCCGGCGCCGCTCGGCCTCGAAACGCCAGGCCCCGCCCGCCGCAGCCGCCGCCGTCGTCGTCAGCCGCCGGGAGTGAGGGGCCGAGAGGAAGCGGGACTAACCGACACCCTCTGAGCCAAGGGAGACAGCGCCCAGCGAAGCCCAGCTGAACAATAACAGCCGCCGCGGCGCCTCCGCCCCGCCTCCGCGCCGACCCGGAAGTGCTGCGGCCGCCGGCGCCGCCGGGGGAAAGGGGAGGAGCCCTGCACGCCAGCCTGGCCCCGCCGGCCGGAGCCCCGCCCAGCCAGAGCCCCGCCCCGCCCCGCCCGGCGCCGCGTCGGCTGCTTCTGTCCGCCGGGTCGGCTCAGAGCCGGGCGAGGCCGGGCGCCGGTCTTGCCGGTACCTTTAAGCGGCAGACGCCGGCGGGCGGGAGACGCTGGGGCAGGGGAGGGGCCTTGCGGCTCCGTCGCCGCGACGCGAGCGGAGCCGCGTCCCTCCGCCCTGCGGTGGGGACGCGGGACACGTGGTGGGAAGGCGGAGGTCGCGTTCGGCGCAGGGCCTGCCCTGGACTCGTGACAAGGTGTTCGAAAATGATGGAGCCTCTCGGGGCGGGGTTGGAGGGCGAGGCTGTATCTGTGGTGCGGGACGGGGCTTTGACAGGGAAAATGGAAGTATTTGTAAATTCGAAACCCTAAGTTAGGGAATATGCGGTAAACCATGATATGCACCTGCGGTGGAATACTATGCGGTCCTAAACAAAAAAAGCCTGACTTAACGTTACGCAAAAACAAGGCACAGGACTCAGTGTATAAATATACATTTATGTTATATGTATTATTTATATATACAACTATCTTATATATAGTAAGTGATACATAAGTTACATTTGTATGTTTATAAGCTATATTTTATTGTTATATAAATATAAATAACTTTTTAATTTTACCATTGTGTAGAAAAATGACAGGAATATACTTAAAGACCCATAGTACGTAGTCAAATCTGAAAGGGCACAACTGGGACCCAGGGGAAGGAGGAGATGGGATTGAAGGGAAGATCTACTTTTCACTGAATTTTTCAAGGGCAGTTTGAAATTTTTGCAGTGTTCATGAATAACCTATTGAAAAATGCACTTAAAGGAAAAAAAGTAACTTTTTTGTTTATTTAACTAACACTTTAAGTACATACTATATTTCGTGCACTGCTAGGCCCTGGAACTAAAAGGCAGACACTGTTCTAAAGGAGCACACAGATTTTGGAAGAGGAGATGCAAGACAGAGTTAAAAGTGTCAGGATAGGTTATCTAGAGAAGACGATGTCTGGCCCAGAAATAGGAAGGAAGAGTTTGTCAAAAGGACAAAAGGTGGGGGAAGGGAACTGAAGTTTAGGCGCAAGAAACAATGTGCAAAGGTCCTGGATCTGTTCGGGGAATTTAAAGTTGCATAAGGAAGCTCATTTGCTAACCCATAGCCTCTAATGTTGGCAGTGGAAGGAGAGCCATTGCTAGGGCAGAAGTGACTGGGGTTTAGTGGCTCTGGTTCCTGTTGCCTAATAGTTTCCTCTCCCTTTTAGGAGCTGTCATTCTACCGAAACCTTCATGCCGGGCTGGCAGCAGTTAGTTGCTGCATGGTTTGAATGGCCTTTCCAAACATCAACTCACAGGTTTTTGTTTGTTTGTTTTTACTGTTTAGAGGGGATTTTCAGAAATAGCACACAAAAATTTGATGTGAAAAATTACCTGGAATTGCATAATCTAGTTCACCCATCTTTAGTTTGGGGGAGGAGAAGTCCCTTCTTAGGCCTGCCATGTTCTAAAGGCCATTTTGTCCCTCCCATCTGAGTGCCTTCACTCACGTCTTTCCTGTTGATAGACATGTAGAAAGTTCCCTCCTTCCAGGAGAAACTCAATTTCTTACTACTCTCAGCGGTATGCCCTTTACACAACAGCCTGAACAGGACAACTCTATGGGGATGTTCCACGAAAGCCTAGCATCCTTACGATCAGAAGCCTTCCCATACTGTTAGAAGAGGAGAACTGTGGGAGAAGTCACTGGTGCCAGGTCATGCACGGGCTTGTTGCCATGGCAGGATGCATGTGGCACTTTACCCAGTGGACCCAGGGAAACTGGGAAGAGAAAGGTCAGAATTGAATGTAAAAAGTTATAGAAAAGGATATGTATAGAGCTTTAGAGGCAATGCAGTGTGAAGAGGACTTAGGAAACCTGCTTTTGATCTTGGTCTTACCACAAACTGGTTGGATGATTGTTGCAAATCTTTTGGCCTCCTAGAGCTTTGACACACTCATTGATAAAGCGATGGAGTTAAGTGTTACCTGAAAGGTCTCTTCCAAGTCTGAAGTCCTTTAATTTTATGTCTGTCCACCTCCAGATCTAAAGCACCTGTAAAGTAGGTGGTAATCTTTCTCTCATGAAAATGTCAGGGCCACAGGAGTCAAGTGTATATGGTTCTTGCACAGAAGTGAGAGGTGTTAGTTATTGGTGCGCAGGAATTATAACAATCAGTGGCTTTGAAAAGAGCAAGGACTAGATTTTCAAGTCCCTCGCTGAGCCTCGGTTTCCTTGTCTGGAAAATGTAGAGAATAACTGCCTCATAAAGTCAATTTAGGATCAAATGAGATAATATATGTGAAGATATTTTGTAAATTATGAAAAACATATACTTAATATATGAAACCCTTAGTGCTGCATAATTTTTAAAAATTACCTCGAGGGAGTTAAGGCCTAATCACTATACAAATTCCTATTTTAAAGTCAGCTCCTTTCCTGTCTCTATTTTATGTCTCGACGTTTATTTTTTTCTATGTGTAATTCATAATATTTTGTTATATTTTCTCTAAGCCTATATGCTGTCTTAAATTCTCTTTGAAACAAGGTGTAAATAAAACCCACACAAACTTCATTTTAAACACTTTACTTAGCCCCAAAATCCAAAGACATTTTTTCAAGAAAAACTCCTTAGGCAAAAATGACAGAAATAAAACTCTCTTCCCTTAAATCATAGGATACTTCGTGGGATTTTCCATTCTGTTCGATTTTCAGCTATTTCACTCCCTTGGGGATGAATTCTGATAACCTCATCTCTCAGTCTTACATCATATGTGGTCTGAAGGTCATAACTGTGAAATTGAAGGATTGTTTAAGGCTACATTCTTCAAGGTCTCCTTATTCAAGTTTTCCATGACATTTTAAAGTAGAGTATTATATTAGACTTTTGAATTTACTCTTCCCAACCAAACTTTTCACGTGTTTAAATTTTCTCTGGTTTTGATCGCTCTCAGACTGTGGGAAGAGAGGTAGTGGGGGAATGGGATGGGAGAAGAGTGGCTTGGAATACTGTAATCGTAGGTTCTTACTTTGGTTCCCGTGGTTTCCTTAGCCGGCTCTCGAATGCACTCTGGGAGCCCTGTGATCCTCCAGAAATGATATGCACAATGTTGTATGGATTTGCATATATGTAACTTTATGGGAGAGATCGTCCCATGAATCCATGACCCAGAAATAATTAAGAACCACTGTGAAATGCTTGCTTTCAGCCATTTCTAAACACCATGACAGAATTAATTTTCCTGCATATACTAATAAGCTCAGTACCAGTTCTGGAGGAAGAAAGAACTCCGTTCAACTCCTGAATTTACCCCCTATCAGTTGAGTGATCTTGGATAAATTACTAAACTCTCTAAGCCTTAGATTCCTCATGAGATGACACAAGTGTCTAGCAAAGTGTCAAGCTCTCAGGAGACACTAAGTAAACACTGAAGTCATTTCCCCCTTTCCTTCACCCTCTCCCTGTCTTCCACCTCCAACCTGCCACTAAGAACTGTAGGAGTTAAATGAGCCCAACAAAGACCCTCCCTTAAAGGAGATTAGAGTCTCTCTCATGCTAAGTCATGGGTAGTCATTGTAATACATAATGAAATAGTTATACAACTCACCATAATGCAGAATCAATGGGAGCCCTGAGCTTCTTTTCCTGCAACTAGGTGGTCCCATCTGGGGTGATGGGAGACAGTGACACCTGAAGTGTGTTGCTTGTGTCTACTCTACTCTGTAACAATCAGCTTAATTGTCACTTGCCACTCACTGATAGGGTTTTGGTATGTCTGCAAGCAATTGATTTACTATGGTCTCTGTGCAGTCAAACCTCTCTGCTAATGATAACCTGTATTTGTAGCTGCTCCCCAGCAGAAGCGGAAGGAGAGCCATCTAAGCTGAGCCTTAAAGGGCCTTATCTTTCATAGCTGTTGCTTTACTCGTCATTCCAGATGTTTCAGCAGCCCTCTCCACTGTACTTTGTTCACCTTATCCACCTCATCTGCCATTTATATTCTTGTTGGGTAACTCACTTAGTATTCCCTCTCTTACTTTTCTAATCATGACCAATTTCTGACCACTTGTCAAAGCCAGAAATGACTGGTTTCTCTCTTCCATTCCATTCTTCTTTCTTTTTTTAAACATCTTTATTGGATTATAATTGCTTTGTACTTCCATTCCATTCTGCTCATCCTTCAGAAGTTTACTTGAAGGGTCAAAATGGAATGATTGCAAATTCACATCCTGAGTCAATGTGTGTGTAGGTGAGTGAAGAAACTTTCTTTCGTATGTAGGTTAGTTTTGTTATCGATGGACTTACCATTCATAATAGAAGGGGCCTACATAAGTGCACAACTGAGAGAAACAGTGAATATTGGAATAATAATAAGCTCATTTTATAAAATTGTGGATTAAAAAATATAACTACATAAAATATTTTGAATTGATTAATAACAAATTTAAAAGTGAGTTAAAGGGCTTCCCTGGTGGCGCAGTGGTTGAGAATCCGCCTGCCGATGCGGGGGACACGGGTTCGTGCCCCGGTCCGGGAAGATCCCACATGCTGCAGAGCGGCTGGGCCCGTGAGCCATGGCCGCTGAGCCTGCGCGTCCGGAGCCTGCGCTCCGCAACGGGAGAGGCCACAACAGTGAGAGGCCCTTGTACCGCCAAAAAAAAAAAATAATAATAATAATAAAAAAATAAAAGTGAGTTAAAAACCAAAATAGTGTTCTTAAATTACCTACTTTTCTCAGTCCTTAACAGTTGCCTAGTGCTTTCCACAGAGAGAGTGGTCTGGGGAATGGCCCGATACTGGGATTCCAGGAGGCCTGAATTACAGTCTTTCTTGCCACCAACAAGCTGACCTTGAGAATTTTTGTCATATACTCAATAGAGATGATAATTCCAGTTGCTAATAGAATCACTGGGAGGTAGATATGAGAGCACTCTGAAAAGTACCTTATTACTAGGAGAGAGTGTATATACCAAATTGCAGGTGAATGATTTTCTTGAATGTATCTAGGTATATTAGAAGACTGACCCCTATAGAACTGTGTAACATCAGTAATATTTTACTATCTGCATTGTTGGGTTTTTGTCAGCAAAGACTAGACCATGCAGTTACTTCAAACCCTCTGGTTTGAACACATATTCATCCATTTATCCTGAACGTGTTCTGTCTTGTGTTCATTGGTCGGTGTCCTTACTTTGGAAAAGTCGGGATCGGAATGAGAATGCGGGTACCTGAGGAGTATACCTCATATTTTGCTGAAGAGAGAACCATTTACTACTCCCATGAGTGTTTCATTGTATTTTAATCTTTCCCCGTAAAGGTCTTTAAATTTTGATAAAGGGAAATCCATTTTCTCTCCATTTTTGAGGACATGATAAGCTGGTTCTGTCCCAGTGGGAGGTGCGGACACTGAAAACCTTCTGTCGCTGATGTCTGTTGTGTGAGAAGGGTGCCAGGAATTACGAGGTCACATTGCAACCTTCTTCCAGCTCCCCTCCCTCCTATATAATCTTTATCTCTGCTTCTAACAGTCTCATTATCAGAATTTTCAACATATGGAGTGAGAGAGAAGAAAATGACTATCAAAGAATCACATTTTCACTTCTAATACGGAGGAAAATAGGAGCCTATTTTTCCAAACTTTTTTATTTTAAAAAAGTTAATAAAAAAATAAATCTGTTCTTCAAACATTGAGGTTACATCCAAAGGCTCCCATTGAAAAATCTGCAAGGCTAATTAAAATTTGTCCAAGAATCATTGCTGTACTTCTACCGCTCTTTTAAATTTCTCAATGTAAGTAATCTGGGGATCAGTTCCCAGCAATTTCTTCAAATGAAACAGATTGTGAAAAAGTACAGTATAACCTTACAACAGAAGTAAACATTTATTCTCACACAATTTTTATGCATCAGAAATCTAGGGGCAGCTTAGCTGGGTGGCTCTGGCTTGGAGGTCTCTTCATGGGGTTGCAGTTAATCTTTCAGCCAGGGCTGCAGTCTGCAGTCATCTGAAGGCTAGATTGGGGCTGGATGATTTATTCCCAAGGTGGCTTATGGCTGAGGCCTTAGTTCTTTACCACATGGACCTTCCAGAGGACTGCTTAGTATCTTCATGACATGGAAGCTGGTTTCTCCCAGCGTGAGGGATATGAGAGATTGAGCATAAGGCCAAAACCTCCGTGTCTTTTAGGACCTAACCTTGGAAGTCACATCCCACCACTTCTGCTGTATCCTTCTGGTCCCATGGACCCACTGTGATAAAACATAGGAAGGGGCTACACAAGGACATTAGTAACCAGAGGTGAGGATCACTGTCATCTTAGAAGCTGGCTACCACAACCTACAGAGATCAAGTGAAAACAAGGATCTAGTAAATGTCTAACCATCTGAAATCAGATACATTTTGGGTCAAATCAGTTTCATTTAACCGGTCTACAATAAAATTTTACTATAAATAGATTAGTCTATAAAGAAGTTTATTGTGGTTTCGGTTTTGTGCACTTCTAAAAGTATTTTTGAAAAAAAGACCTGAAAAAGAATCATTTTACAGTTGCAAAAGGAAGAGAAAACATATTTTTCAGGTTTTAAAAATTACATTTCAAAGCAATTTTTTGAGGATCAAATACAATGACAACGATCTCCTAAAAAGGACTTTTAAAAAGGAATTGCTGTTTGCTTTCATCTCAAGTCCTTAAGGATTCATACGGTTCAACAGAGTTAACAATTTATTTCCACTTTTTCATTAACTTATTTGAGTAATTTTATGGAAATCAATATTCTCCTACCTGCACATATTTCCTACCTGCACTGTTATGTCCAAATATTATAGCAGTTGATCATGTGTTTTATGTCTCAGGTTTAAAAAAATCTATATTACAACATGGATGGACCTAGAGATTGTCATACTGAGTGAAGTAAGTCAGACAGAGAAAAGCAAATATCATATGATATCGCTTATATGTGGAATCTAAAAAAATGGTACAAATGAACCTATTTACAAAACAGAAATTGAGTCACAGATGTAGAAAACAAACTATGGTTACCAAGGGGGAAAGGGGTGGGGAGATAAATTGGGAGATTGGGATTGACATATACACACTACTAAATATAAAAGAGAACTGATAACCTACTGTAAAGCACAGGGAATTCTATTCAGTGCTCTGTAATGACATGGGAATGGAGTCTAGAAGAGAGTGGATATGTGTATATATGTATGGCTGATTCACTTTGCTGTACAGCAGAAAGTAACACAACATTGCAAATCAACTATACTCCAATAAAAAATTAATTTTAAAAATCTACATTAAATGGAGGTAGGGGAAACACTGCGTTTAGTTTAAAAGGTTTAAGGTACAAACAAGTAGAGTCTGACTATCATCTTATTCCTTAAATGTAGTGTTTTCTTGTACTGTAATATTTATTAGAAGAACTGCAGGCTTACGTCACTTTGGGGTCTTATCTTGAAGTTTTCATTACTAGACTTAATGGAGAAGATTTTTTATTCTTAGTAAATGGATAATTTTCTTCACACTGCATTTGATACAAATTATAATACAAAAGCATCTGTTGGAAAGAGCAGATTATTCATCATTGATATACTCTAATTTTTGTTAATTTTTCCTTTAGAAAAATCAATTGTAGACAAAGACCTCTTTAGAACTAGATCCCACTTTCTCCCTTTGAATCAACTGAGTGCATTTCTGGAAGGTTCTCGTTTCACTTCACTCCAAAAAACACTAAATCCAAATGCCAAAAGTGAGATTGTCTCATCTGAACCTTGAGATAAGCTATTTTGCTTATTTATAAAAGAACAGACTGAGGTTCTTGAATTACTAATTGAAACAAAAACTGAATTATTTTACATTTTCTTTCTTGGAAACAAGCAGAGATGAGGAAGTAAGTATACAGATCTCCCTTGACTTATTATAGGGTACATCCAGATAAACCCATCATAAGTTGAAGATATCTGTTAAGTTGAAAACGCATGTAATACACCTACTGAATATAGCTTAGCCTGTATACCGTAAACGTGCTCAGAACACTTACATTAGCCTACAGTTGGGCAGAGTCCTCTAACACCAAGCTTATTTTATAATGGTGTTGAATATATCATGTAATTTCTTGAATACTCCACTGAAAGTGAAAAACAGAACGGTCGTCTAAGTGCAGAATGGCTGTGAGTGTACCATTGTTTCCCCCGCGATCGCGTGGCTCCCTGGTGACGGCGGCTCACGGTGCCGCCTAGCATCGCGAGAGAGTGTTGTACAGCATATCACTAGCCCGGGAAAGAGCAAAGTTCAGCATTCGAAGTACATGTTCTACTGAATGTGTACCCCTTTTGTAAAATCAAAAAATCGTTAGGTCAAACCATGGTAAGTCAGGGACTCTCTGTATAGTATGTTTGACTATAAGCGACCCAGAATACAGGAAATGGAAGGTGGACTCAGTATACAGGCCTCCCACCATTAACATGAATTCACTTAAGAAAAATTTGAAGTCAGGAAACAACTACTCAGTGATTCATGTAGCTGTATAAGAAAGAATTGAGACATGCTGTTCATATGTCAGGTACTATGCCAGCTGCTAAGGATATATATATATAGAGAGAGAGAGAGAGAGAGAGCGCGAGAGAGAGAGAAGCTAAGGAATCTTAAGCTCAGGGTCCCTCACTTGCATGACCCCTTCCAAGGCAAATGTGTTCACGTGGTCAATTTTCTTTTTTGGTAGAATTTGTAAAAGTAAGATATTTAAACTTTAATTTGTGAATTCTGTTCTTTCTCTCCACTGACACTTCCCCCTTGTGTTGGGAGGTGCTGGAGTGTCTACAGGGGTTCTTTGTTTTGTTTTTGGTGATGGTTAAGGAAGGGTTGAGAGCTGAGTGAGGGAGACATTTAGCTCCCTAGGGTATATTTGTTCAATCTCTCATGTGTGTAGTTGAATCATTCCAAGTTGTCCAGCATGGAAAAGGCTTCCAGGGGACCTCCCTGGTGGCGCAGTGGTTAAGACTCCACGCTCCTAGTGCAGGGGGCCTGGGTTTGATCTCTGGTCAGGGAACTAGATCCCACATGCATGCCGCAACTAAGCGTTCACATGCCACAACTAAGGAGCCCGCCTGCCACAACTAAGACCCGGCGCAAACAAACAAAACAACAACAAAAACACATGGTATTCTTTAAAAAAAGAAAAGGCTTCCAGGAATACTGTAATCCCTACTGTGCTGACTTATCATATGGTATAGAGGTCATATCTCAATATAAGCATGTCCTACTAGATTCATTTTCTATTGCTGAGTAACAAAATACCACAAACTTACTGGCGAAAAACAATACCCATTTATTAGCTTGCAGTTCTGTAGGGCAGCAGTCTGGGCCTGGTGGAGATGGTTCTCTTCTCAGGATCTCAGAAGGCTAAAATCAAGGTGTCCACTTAGCTGCATTCTCATCTGGAGCTTGGGGTCCTTTTTCCAGCCTGTGTGATGTGGCAGGATTCAGCCTCCTGCAGTTGTAGGACTGAGGTCCCTATTTCTTTTCTGGCTATTAACCAGGAGCTGCTATCAGCAACTAGAGGCTCCTGCATTCCTTGCCACATGGCTGACTCCATCTTTAAAGCCAACAACAGAGAATCTCCCTCATTTTTAATCCCTCCTGCTTTGAATCTCTGTTAGGAAGGGCCCCGTCACTTTTAAAGACTCAACTGATTAGGTCTGGCCCATCCAGGACCATCTCCCTATCTTGAAGTCAGTTGTTTTGAGACATTAATTGAATCTGCAAAATCATTCACAGCAGCATCTGAGTTAGTATTTGGTTGAACACCTGGGAGAAAGTGTGTGTACATGGGGGAGTGGAGATCTCGGGGACCATCTTAGACTTCTGCCTATAAGCACTGGACATATATATATAGTTTAGTAGAAGATATACCTATTATAAAGCTTTCCAACTCAGAATAGATAACTCCAAAGACTCAGAAGAAAAATTCAAACATAAATAAATGAAAATTTATTCTAACTTGACACAGCTCTAGTGAACCATTTTAACCGCAATGTTTCTATTAAAACTAATAAGAAATTACAGGCTCCTAATTTATTTATTAAAAGCGTAGAGATTGTTATTTATTGAGAACAAAGAGTTCATAAAAAGTAATAGAAGATACAATAAAAGCAATAAAGATGAATGATAAAATTAATAAAAATCATCCTGTCAGGGGCTTCCCTGGTGGTGCAGTGGTTGCGCGTCCGCCTGCCGATGCAGGGGAACCGGGTTCGCGCCCCGGTCC